>NW_027206119.1:242500-735438 GCF_024711535.1 Dipodomys merriami
CTTTGCTCCTGAGCGGTTGGAGCAGCAGGCCTCTGCTTTATACTGCAAAGGCCTTCACATGTTGGTCAGACTTGGGAGAGATTGAGCAATGGAAGGATTGTCTTCTGGATATTTTGAAGCCTCTTCTGGAGGAGATGATCCTTTCAGAAGTGTGGTCAACACAGAACAGTCTTCTAGGTCTTCTAGCTTTTCTACTACCTTTATAAGACTTTCCACAGTGTCCCAGGACAGTGTCCTGGAGGCATTGACTCTGAACTTTCCCCTTAGGTCCTCTTGGCTCAGTGGTTTTCTCCAGTGACCATAGAAGGTATCAGAGCGCTCGGTGAAGGTAGATCTGTCCTGGAGAGTGACACTGATCTCACAGTACAATGAGTTGAAGTTGGGCTGGTTGTCTGGAGGATGCTCCAGTTCCACCTTCCCAAGCAGCTCTCTTACCTGTGGCCTGTGGATCTGGGGTTTGTGGAAGGATGGGACGGTGATGCAGCCATCAAGCAGCATGGCACAGGCCACATACTGGAAGGAATGACGGGCTTCATGCTCTGAGTCTGGGAAGGGTCTGTTGACATATTGCACATCTGGGATCCTGAGCACAATTTTCTTGATGTGGTCAGCAGGAAACAGGATTCCACCTGGAGGCCCAAGGTGCTTCCTCACAGCCCCTGCCGCTTCAGCCACCCAGTGAGTGGCCAGATGTGCCGGGAAACTCTTGAAGGCCACATCCTGCTGGTCCAGTAGCCATGTATGAGAATCCAAGCTCGGAAGGACTTTCGGAGAATAGTTGGCATAGAAGGCCCCAAACCCCCTCTCCAGGTCCAAGACCCGCTGGTTTCCTTGGAGACCCAGCATGGCTAGCAAAGTGGCTTCTATCCCATTTCTGGCAGCATTGCCCATGTGAAGGGGCTTGGTCTCAGTAGCAGCATTTGCCATGGGTGCCCCCGCATAAGAGGCAGCAATTGCCAGGGCCTCCTGGCACTTGGGCAAGCTAAGTCCTAAAAACTTGGATGCAGCCGCAGCACTGCCCAAGGTTCCTACCACGGAGGGGGGATGGAATCTGAAAAGCAATACAGATTGGAGACTTACAAATTATGCACCATCAGGGGGCAGTGTTGTACAGCAATCAAGGCCATCGGTTATGACGACACACTACCTTGGTTTAAATCTCATCCTTTCTTTACACTTATTAGCAGGGCCATCCTAGGAAAGTTATTCCATATGCTGGAATAATTATTTTTTCTTACATAAGTGGTTATGATAAAAAGTTTTCACCTCCTAGGGTTTAGGAACTTTGAATGAATCACATGTTTTACAGTAGTATCTAATAGCAAGTTCTTTATAAATAAAACTGCTTAAGTTATTGCCACAAGTGTAAAAGTTGTTGAATGTCGAAATAACAGTAAGAATTAAGGCTCTTGTAGAAACTATGGAAGTTCACCAGACATTAGTCCAATACATTCTTCTCCTCACAGGCCCAAGAGGCAAAATCAATGCTTTGATTGGGCTCTATGATATATAGCCAGCATTTGGCTATTTACAATATGCATGATGAACAGTCATGGATGTTGTACTCCAAATGTTCTCATTAGGCTGAAGGACCCTAGTGAATATCGGAATAGGTTCTATTCTGAGAATGGACTCAGTAAGACTCAAGAGTACTCATGGTCACACCAGGGTGATAGACCAGAACTCAAAGGAATTTTCTGCTGTACTTCTAAGGTCATATTTCTACGTATGGACATAGGGTTGGTGTTCACCCAGAGCTGATACATCTGCCAGCACACTTGTGAACATCACCAACCCAGCTCTACAGAGAGACTCACAGGTAGATAAAGGGGAATGTGGCTGCTTCTCAATGGATCAGAGCTTTCCCTACCTCCTTGGTATGTCATTGGCTTCCTTGGAGAAATGCATTAATCGGCCTTGAACTTCAACACCAACATTGAAAGCCAACAGCAGGTCAAGGCCAGAAAACTTTGGACTCTGAGGCAAGGCTTCTGTTAAAGCTGTGAGAACAGGAAGGACTGCTCCAGAAGGATGTGTAGCAGGATGCCACGTGTCATCAAAATCCATGGAGTGAATCTGTGTAAACAGGTGCAAACAACTTCCTTCAGAATTTACTTGAATGCATTGGCGTTGGGGCCAGTAAAGATCTAATTTAGCAATGAACCATTTTTGCTGTGACTTTGTTTTAACTGATTCTCTGATGTTCAAACCTGAAAACTGGCTGTGGTTCTTAATCACGGGACTGGGCATTAGGCTTCCTGCCTCTATCTAGAGGAGGGCTAGACCTTAGAAAGATTCTTACAAATCCCAAGCACCTTAGATCTTGCCCAGATGGCTGGAGCCCCTGAAAAAAATCTATATTCTCTCTTGCAAAGCTGCTCTTTCTTCTTCTCTTGCATCTGTAAACATGTCATATCTAAAGTTCATTCCAGTTATGATATATCAGGCCATACACTTTGTTGTGTGTCTCTCTTCTGAAGTAATTTTAAACATTCGCTTGCAAGAATAGTGCAATATCTCTCAATTTTAGATGAACTATTAAGCTGTATTTGAAAGCCATTATTTTCTGTTATAAGATTTTATTTTCCTTCAACCAAGCCAGGCATTTGTTTTTTCCCATATATTAAAAAAATTACTAGCAGTTCATTTGAAAACAGATTTTTATGTGAGTTTGATATGTATACTGTGTTTCTCGTAGCTAGCTGGTCATTGACTTTTGAATGCACCACTGGGTTTGCCTTTCTATATTTTGATCAACTGTCCTCATAAACTATAAAAATGTCTCAGGAATCCAAACATGTTTGTGCCCAAATGATATCTTGTATACTCCCCCTGACACACGAAAAAAAAAAACATAAAAATGACCCATCAGATGACAAGTATTGACTTTTGATTCAGAAAATATAGACACCATATGGCCATTATTTCTTTCTCAATAAATACTGTCAAATCAATGAAGAGAAGCAACTGGTACCCACAACAGAAAGAATTAAGGATAAATTGTGTCTGGGTATTGGGTTTGATCCTTAAAAAAAAATTAAGGATGAGATTTGAGGTACCTGGGAGAGTTTAAAAACAAACAAACAAACAAAACAAAAACAACCTTGTTGAGTGCTGGTGGCTCATTCTGATAATTCTAACTACTTAGTTGGCTGAGATTTGAGGATTGTGGTTCAAAGCCAGCCGGGGCAGAAAGGTTCACGAGACTCTTAGCTCCAATTAACCACCACAAAGCCATAAGCAGAGGTGTGGCTCAAGTGATAGAATTCTAGCGTTAGGCTAGGCTCAACGACAGCTCCCTTGCCTTGAGTGGAAGCCTCAGGACTGGCACAAAGAAAAAAACCCTACATCCTTTTATTTACGGTATTCCATAACTCAAAGAGGATCAACTTATTGTAAAGAAATGAAAACTAGAATTTCTCCACAAGAGAGAAGAAAGGCTCATCATCTCCCTTATTTCAATGATCACTTATGTAAGACATGGAAGTTAGACAACTTCAGGGTTATTTTATGGCTGTCAACTTATAACAATCATCTAATAGTTGAACAGATATGTAGACATCCTTACAGCCACACCGTTTACGAAAGCAGCATATGTGGGTGGGAGTCTGAAGTCCGACTGACCCCAAACAGTGCTGGATGTATTGGAGCTGTAGATCTGCAATAGAAGAACACCCATCAGTGATGCAGAATCAACACAAATGTCTTAGGGCAGTGGCCCAATAGTGATTTCTCAGCCTTGGAGATGATCTATTAATAGCTCTTATTTAAAAACATGGTAGATAGAGGTCTTGATGTCTCTTCTGCAAAGATTTACAACCTTACCCACGGGAGGGTAAGGTTACTGCATCTAGGTCATGATCTAGAAGTGCTCCAGAGATGTGGTTTTGAATTCACTGTGACATATCTAACCCAAGAGGGGTTAGATACTGGAGGTGTAGACTAACCATTCTATGGAGAGTGGATGATTCTGTCCTGTGTCCAGGCCCACTCTCTGTTCAGAGCCCGGGATCAGTTAATCTTCAAGTCTTTCCATGAACAAATGCTGTGTAGTAATAGCTACCTTTGCTTTGAAGACTTGCAGGCTGGCCTGTGCTTTGGGCTGCAATAATAATAAACTGTGAGCCCTAGTGTATGATCTTACATCTGAATATAGGTAGTAGATGAATTTTAAAAGTCAGGTAATGACGAGAGGATCAATGAGAGAATCGAAATGGTGCCCATATACATGGAGTGATATTTATAAAATGAAGTGTAGAGTAAATAAAGGGAGGTGCACACTTCTGGGCCTACTTCACCATAGGCAAGCATGTACATTGTTTTTATCTTTTGAATAAGCATTGAGCTTACTTTACTGTACTGGCTGACTTTGTGAAACACTCCCGTGCTGGTGCCCAGCAGCCCGACACCCAGAGTGTCCAGGATCATCCTCTTGCTCTTCTGAATGACGGAGTCTGTCAGGTGTCCCGCCTTCAAGCCGTGGATCAGGCTGGCAAAGCTCTCTGTGACAGACTTCAAAGAGAAGAGGGTTGAATAGGACACACCCCACTTGGAATACACACACTTCTTTTCATTAGGAAGCCTTGAGGAAAAGAGTAAAATGTAGTTCCACTTCTTCTAAAAATCTGTGTATGTAGCTCAGGGATGTGGACTAGCGTGGGAGCCATGTTCTGCCCTGGGGCGAGTTGAGGACATGTGGTGGCGGCAGAGCATGCTGGGTGATGGTGGGGGAAAGCCTAAGAAGTAAAGGAGAGCAGAGAGGGCATGTCACCCATGCAATGGGGAAGGCTGGTCATGAGGCCTACCTGACTGCGCCAGGCACGGTGCTGAGTACTTCAAATACATTGACTGTTGAACACCCCCAAGGCTCTGGGTGGCGGCTATCAGTCTCATTTGGGTGAGACCTAACAAAGTGAATTCACTGAGTTTTATAGCTCTTGAGTAGATCCCCCAGTGGGGGGCTCTGCTGTCATAATCAGAGCACTTAGGTCTTAAGGCTACATTTCCAAAGGTTAGTCTGCAGACCATGAGAGACATCTGGGATTCTTGTTGCAAAGGTACATCTTTGGCCTTAACTCTAGATGGCTAGAATTAGTCTCTCTCCAGAATAACAACTTGGGGAAGCCTCGCATAGCAGTTTCTGGATTCAGATCTCTAAGTGACTTTTACTTGATTTTATATTTTGCTTTAGTTCAAAGCAAAATAAAAAGCTTTATTCTTTGCCCAGGGCCAGCCTCTCACTGTGGTCCTCTTACCTTTGCCTCCTATGTAGCCTTGCTTGTTTTGTTGAGAAGTGATTTCATTCGTATTTTGCTTGGGTTGATTTTTCTGTGATCTTTCTGATCTCTGCCCCCTGAGTAGCTGGGATTATAAACATGAGCCACTGTGCCCTTCTCTAGGTGACTTAAAAATGTGGTGTTGAGCAATGAGTTCCAGGTCTAGCGAATGCTAGGTAAATGCTTTACTGTGACTCCCAACCATTTATGTGATTTTTTAAAATGTGTTGCTTCTGTTATATATGTAGCATGTGTTATGTATGTAAGTAGTATGACATTACTCCTCTTTATGGCTGCTGGGCACTTGGAAAGATGACCAGTCCAAACTGAGACAGAAGAGGAAAATAAACACTTGAATTTTCAGGACTTAGTTGACAGGAAAGACTATAACACATCTCACTAGTTAAAAATATAGATTACGTATTGAATTAATATTTGATAACAATATTGATAATGTTTAGGATAGATTGGTAAATAAAATACCAATTTAGTTGGTCTCTTTTTGCTTTTTATTACATGGCTGCTAGGGAGTTTAAAGGACTGGAGGTGCAGTCAATGCTTCTGAAACCTGATGGGGACCACTAGACACCTGGGGTACCTGGTCTGGTTAGGAAAGCCCAGAGATAAGCTATGTGAGAGGCAGAGGATGAAGATGAGGGTGGAGGCAGAGGTAGCAGCGTAAACCAGGGTTGAGAGGGCTGGTACACACACACACACACACACACACACACACACACACACACACACACACACACACACACACACACACACACACACACACACACTCCATACATACACATCAATACAAACCATTCAACCTTAGGGATATTTCAGCATATGCCTACCATCTAGTAGCCCCTAGTAAGATATGATGTAAGTAGCTGTCTTTTTCTAACGATGACATGATTTCAGAACTTCTTTTGTTTTTCTGAACATTAGATTCCCCATCTACAAGTATAAATGAGCAGGGTGTGGGATTGCTAGTTTAGGGATCTGAGGTGGCTGGGAATATCTTCTACTGAGCTCAGGGCCAAAGAAAAGTTACAAAGGTGGAACCAGTGCCCAGAAAAAAGTCTCCACCCTGACCATCATCTGGTTCTATTCTTAGAGACTCCAGATTTTTTCAAGTCAGGAAATCCCTGCCCTTCTTCTGAAAGATGGATGACTCTTTGCGTCTCTGAAGCTTTGGTTGATAGAAAGAGAGGGAAGCTTGGAGGAAGGACGCAAGAGAACAGCTGGCCGGAGGGAGAATGGCGCTGGCATGACTATTTCTTATGAGGGAAGAGAGTAACCATAGCACCGATTTTAATGCTGCTAAACATTTGAAGGCAAGACAGGAGGAAAATGAACTGTCTTGATGATCTGCCAAGTTCAACCCAGAGTTTCAAGGACTGATATGTGCCTGGGAATCAGGTGAGGCACTCCAGTATGAACCCACCCACGATCTACTGGAGGCCATGCTGTTGGGGGCTTGTGAAGGATTCCCTGGCAAGTTCTGAGTACCACTCATGAGCCAGAAGACAAAGGGCCCCTCCATGGCTGTGGAAGAAAGGAAGAAAAGAAAGATGGATGGAAGGAAGAAGGAGGAAGAGGGAAATGAACTCAGCTTCTCTGCTGTCTATGAGTGATACTCTCACATCTAAAATCTCTTTCTGGTTTGCTTGATTTTCTTGTGGCATATGAATCTTTTTTTTTTAGTAAAATACAGTGACAAATAGATGAATTAAAGCACAAGATGCAGAGCTCTAATAAATAAATGTCAAGAGTTCTTGTGAACTCACTGTGCAAAATATGCTAGTTGTCCAACCACTTTTTACTCCATAAAGCTCTCATAGCCAACAGATCATTAGCAATGGAGTATGGAAAAGTCATCAAGGACATATAGAAAACCAAGAGGTTCATATTCCACAAATTTACAATAATTCATAGTATTATATACCATTTATTCCCGGTATTATGTAGCAGAATAATGCCTCTTATTGTAGAAGGCCAATGAGATGGATAAGCAGTTAATTAAGTAGCCCAGAAGCTATGAGAAAAGGTGCAATACCTGAAGCAGAACAGGTTGCTTTAACATCTGAGAAGACTGAGAAAGGAAGAAGTAAGCTGGAAAAGCAATTTGGAGCAAGGCACATAAAAAAGGCACAATACCTTGAGCATCATGTTGTTCAAGAAGGAGAGTTTGGCTCAGGAATGAACTGGAATTGTTGTTGAGTGACTGCCTTTATACCCTTCCCTCATGTAGGCCAATTTCCTTTCAGTTTTGTTCTCTGGGATTTCCACCATTTCGAAACCTTCCAACTTGTCTTTCTTCAACTTCCTCCCTAATGAGTTATTACATTCACCAGTGCATGAACAATTCAATGAAGCTAGGGACTAAGGTGTGCCTCAAGTGGTTGAGCTCCAGGTGTGAGCAAAGAAAAGCTGACTGAGAGCTTGAGGGCTGTAAGTTCAAGCTCCAGTACCAGCACAAAGTAAAACCAAGACAAAGTAAAAAGTAAAGCTAGGAAGTGCAGTAGCCATGATCATATGACTACACAGACATCACAGAAGTAAACTTACAGTAGAACTAGTAGAACTAACATTGTTGCTTGTGCTTTGGTATATTTTAGGAAAGTACTCATGTTCTTTTAATTTCTCCAATTCTAAATATCACTATTTAGGCTACTAAGCAATAAATGATAGAATCATAATAGTAATAAATGATAGAATTATAGGATGTGATTGTTCTTACATAATAGCTCCTAAATACTCACCCCACTCTAAATAACCATCTTGTTCTTTGAATGTAAGAATCCATACTGTGGCTTTTGAGTGGACAGATATAAAATGGAGATTATCAAAGGTGATGGATTGATGTACAAAAACACCACATGTGCTAATATTGAATGTGAGTCTGTCTGGACTGTGCGTGGGAGGCCCACTTAAAGAAGCAGTAGGATCCAAATACACCCGAGTCCTTATCCTTCCAGGCCTTCTTTCTGATGGTGTCCCTCTTTCTGATTGGTCTAAACACTGGATTAGACCAATCTGATAGACTTGAAAAAAACAAACAGGCATCTAGTTTATAGTAATGTCTTATAATAATGGATAGTTCTGAGTTTTCCAGCTTTTTTTTTTTTTTTCCCAGTCGTGGGGCCTGAACTCTGGGCCTGAGCGCTGTCCCTCAGCTCTTCAGCTCAAGGCTAGTGCTCTACCACTTGAGCCACAGCGCCACTTTCGGCTTTTTTCTTTTTTGCTTATGTGGTGCTGAGGAATGGAACCCAGGGCCTCATGCATGCAAGGCAAGCGCTCTACCACTGAGCCACCTTCCCAGCCTTTTTCCAGCTTTTAAATATTTGTATTTACTCTCATTCACATACACCCAGTAATGTAGTAAATATGTTATTGTCTAAAAGAAGCTCTGTAAGAGTTGCCACTGTTATTACATTGTTATATTGAATGAGAGAAGTCAGACTTAGAATTAAAGAATTTTCTGAATTCACAGTAAGATTTGGAGGTTAGACTTGTAAGAAGGCTTTTCCTGACAGTGAGAAAGGGCCTGTGATTGTTGGGAAATGGAGGAGAAAGGGAAAGGAATAGGCGGGACTCCATCATCCACAGGCAAGGGCTGTTTATTGAGGAACAGAGAGGGACACAGACCTTCCCGCGGCTTAGGAAGTTGTGCCAGAGAGTTGGGACAGGAGCTGGGTTTCTATATGAGGTCTGAGCAAGGAGGCAGAGGTTAATGAAAAGCCACTAGGTCAAGGGAGGTGGGGGCTTTTCAGTTGGGCCCACAATGGGATGTTTACAGCTGGGCTTAGGTAGATTGTCCTGCCAGCACATCAAACAAGTTCACACATACCTGGGATTTTGCTTGGCATCTGTATGGCCCTGAGACAATAGGGGGCGGGGGAGTCGTAGATCCTTCATATTCTGATTGGGCCAAGAGGGGAGAGGCAAATCCTCCAGTGAGGACCCTAATTGGCAAGGCTTCATGAGGCCACCGGCTTGGTCAAGCCTGGGGAACTTTAATAGTTGTTTCCTCATTCCGATCCTCTAGCCTCAGGCTTGCCACTGTGAAATTCAGAAAAAGAGTTCACTATTAAATTCAGAAAAATTAGATCATTCCTGTTAATTGAATTAGTTTCTTCCTGTAGCTTTTGCTTTTAGCTTGTTTTTCAGATACAGATCTACACTTCCCTCCAGGCTGGCACCAAATCCCAATCCTCGTACTTTGCCTCCAGAGTACCTGGGTTACCAGTGCGCTCCACCATGCGTACTTCAATGAATTAAAAATCAATTTAAAAAGTATTTCTGACTATATTTGAAAGAATGAAGGGCTGGAAAATGATATATATGATAAAAATGTCTCCATGTCCCTGGCACTGTCAAGAGCATAACCATAGGGGAACTGTGACCAATTAGGAAACTAAGTTCTTCTACAATTAGCCACTTTTTAGCTACCCAGGGGCATAAATGATACATATCATTTATTGTAACATTATGTATCATTTGTTAGTATATTGATAACTCTCCAAAAGAAAATGATAGGTAGCACTGATGAAAGAAATTGGTAAGGATGAGCCGGACGCCCGTGGCTCACACCTGTAATCCTACCTACTGCGGAGACTGAGATGTGAGGATCATGGCTCAAAGCCAGCCCTGGCAGCAAAGTCCATGGGACTCTTATCTCCAGTTAACCACCAGAAAACTGGAAGTGGTGCTGTGGCTCAAGTGGTAGAACATTAGCCTTGAGCTGAAGAGCTCAGGGACAGTGCCCAGGCCCAGAGTTCAAGCCCCATGACCCACAAAAAAAAAAAAAAATTGGTAAGGATGCACACAAAAATGGTTAGACTTCTTGTGTTCATGGATTGAAGGCTCAATATATTAAAATCTCTATACTACTCAAAGTTGTTAGATTTTTAAAGAAGAGGTGGCCGTGTAAGAACAACACCACGCACATGGCATTAGGCCATGCTGGCACTCCATGTGCCTGGGAAAGAAGCTGAGAAAGAGGGCATCTGGCCCTGGGCTAGGCCTTATCTAGGAAAGGGGCAGGGAAAGGTGTGGCCACATTGAATCCAGATGTGACCTCAGAGGTTGCAGATGTGACCTCTTCCAGGTGTGCCAGTTGCCTAGGTAACACAGATACTGGGCGGAGACTTGGCTGCTAAGAGGGTGGAGTCTGCCCACCCACCATCCAGGAGCAGACCTTACAAAAGTAATGTTTAATCCTTATGAATCTATAACGTTCCTCAAAGAAAGAGAAAAACAATTACACACACACACACACACACACACACACACACACACACACACACACACACACACACACACACACACACACACACACACACACACACACACACACACACACACACACACACACACACACCCCCTAACAAAGCAGTACCTAAATAAAGAAGAATCAACTAAACAAATAAGATACCTTGAACAATAACAAAGCAAAAAGCATTGCACTACATCACTGAAAATATTCTAAAAGGCTGTAGTAATGAAACTGGCATGGTGCTGGTTTAAATAAACATTCATAGACCAGTGGAACAAAAATAAAGACCTGAAAGAAACACATCCATCTTTGGCAAACTGAAAGCAAACAGGAAGCAAATGTAAAAGTAGGCAAACAAGATCACTTCCAACTAAAAATCTTCTGCACAGCTAAGGAAACAATCAAGAGTAAAAAGACAGTCTGTAAAGTGGGAGAAAATATTTGCAAACTGAAAAGAGGTTGATATCCACAAAGTAAAGCAAACTCCAAAAACTGGGTAATGAAGCCAAACAAAAATAACCTGCTTTAAAAAATAACCTGATTAAAAAATTGGCAGTAGATCTAGGTACACATACAAATGGCCCAACAATAGATGCAAAAAAATGTTCCACATCACAAATCATCAAGAAAATGCATCAAACCCACAGTGAGACATCACCTCATCACAGTAAGAATGGCCAAAATGAAAAAAATTAACAAACTCTGGTAAGTGTGTGGGTAAAAAAAAACCCTTTATACAATGTAGGTGTGAACATGAATTATGTAGCCATTCAGAAAATAGGATGGAGTTTTCTCAAAAACTTAAAACCAGAACTACCATATGATTCAGCAATCCTCTAACTGGCAATATATCCAAAGGAAATAATGTGAGGACGACAAAGTAATCTGTACTTCCTGTTTATTGAAATACTGTTCACAGTAGCCCAGAAGTGAAAAACAATCTCAGTGCCCAGGCACTGATGAATAGGGAAAGAAAAATGTGTTACCCATACATCATAGCATATTGTTCAGCCACGAAGAATGAAATTCTGTTTTGTGTGACAACTTGGATGGAATTGGAGATCATTACATTGGGTGAAATAAGCCAGACACAGGAAGCCAGATACCCCATGAGCTAATCTGTGGGATCTAAAAAGATAGATATGATAGAAATGAGAGAATGGTGGTTTCCAGAGACCGAGGTAAATGGGGAGGGGGAGATGGGGAAAGATTGATCTTCAGGAACTTACAGGTAGATAGGAAAAGGAAGTCCTGTGCTGTTGCACCATAAGGAGACCTTATACAGCAGTAATGACGAGAAAAAAGATGTCATGCATGTCTCACTCACAGTGTGATGCAAATTCATTGTCAGCCACCAGGCACCTCTGAACATGTGCAAACCATAACTGGCCTTCTGGCTGATAGGCCCCTGGCCTGCATGAGCTCAAGGGTGATCAATGAAGTATCTGACGTGTGGGAAGTGTGTGTGTGTGTGACATACTCCCCAAGTTGGCCCAAACGTTGCATAAAGACCCCTAGACAAAAGACTGCTGGTGGAGCCTACCCTGGGAGCCCTCCTGGCCCTGAGAGCTTTGCTGGTTTTCTAAATAAACAAACTTCAGTACTTGGCTCTCACCCTTCTTCCTTGGCTGTGAAATTTTGTTCTTCAAATTCTTCAAGACAAAGGACCCAGACTACATATGACTGGAGCTCCATCAGTACTACGCTGTATATTTCAGAATGCTAGCAACAAGGATTTTTTTTTTAGAGTTGATAAGTATTTGACTTTTATTAAACATTCAGAATGAGACACATGGGTGTAAGTTGACTTAAACCTTGCATGTATGCATATAATATCAACACATATTACCTCATTAATGTGAACAATTTTAGTATTTCTGTGTACTAGCTAAAACAAATGAAATTAAACATTTTTAAAATGATGGATGTCCATACTTTTACTTCTAGATCAAAATAGGAGTTAGAGCATTTTTTTAAAATTCTTTTTTTTTTTTTTTTTTTGGTGCCAGTCCTGGAACTTAAGCTCAAGGCCTGGGTGCTGTCCTTGAGGTTTTTGTTTGCTCAAGGCTAATGCTCTAACACTTGAGCTTTTATTTGTGCTTAATTGGAGATAAGAGTCTCAAGACTTTACTGCCCAGGTTAGTTTGAACCGTGATCCTCAGCTCTCAGTCTTCTGAGTAGCTAGGATTAAAGGCGTGAGCCACAGGAGCCTGGCTCAGAGCTCTTGTTTTTAAGTGCAGGTCTCTAGGATGAGACCCCTTGCAGATACCAGTGTTGTGTGCAGCCCTGTGGGAGGCCCATCTGGAGCAGCACTGAAGCACCCTGCCAACATGTCTCAGCCCAAAAGTCAGCCTGGGCATTGACCTTTCCACAGGTCACATCTTCAGAGACTGCAGTCAGCTGACAGCTGCACGAGGGACCTAAGTCCATAGCCACTAAGTAGGTCCAGAATTCCTGACTTGTAGAAGCAGTTGAGATAACTCAGGTTTTGTTGACTTGCTATTTGTTTATTTATTCATTTAGTTATTATGTTTTTTAGTTTTAGTTGGTGGGTATTGAAGTTTGAACTCAGGGTCTTTTACTAGCTAGCAAGAAAGCTCAACCACTTGAGCTAGGATTTTAACCCCTTTTGTTTTAGGTTATTATTGTTATTATTATTTTACTGATTTGTTAGGCTGGTTTTTTTTTAGATCTTGTATTTTTTCCTGGACTGGCTCTAGACCATGATCTGCCTACTTATGCCTATTATATATTAATATAAATGGATTAATATAAATTGTATATCACCCTGTCTAGATTATGTGTTAAGATGGGAGATTTGATAACTTTTTGCCTAGGCTGGTTTTGAAGCGTGATTCTACTGATCTCTACCCTCTGGAGTAGCTAAGCTTATTGATAAGAGCTACTGTGCCCAGTCTAGGTTTATTGTTTTCACTGGAGAAAGGTGAAGATCATTTATTTCAACATGTATTAATATTTTCCAGAGTAACAGAATCAGCTGAATATGTGTGTGGATGGGTGTGCATGCACATGTGTGTAGAGAAAGAAAGAGGGAGAGGGACAGAAGGAGAGAGAGAGAAAAAGAGAATTACAGGAAACTGACTCATGAGCGAGTAGAGGCTGACAAATCCTAAGAAATGAAGCTGACATTTGGAGATACAACAAGAGCTGTTGTGTAGTGCCGGTCCAAATCTGAAGGCCTGAGAATACAGAGAGCTGATTATGGAGTTCTATTGCAGATGCCAGTAGGATCCAGATCCAGGGAGAGCAGATATTTCTGTTCAACTCTGAAAGAACCCTTGTGTTGGTTCCCAGGCAATGGGAGAAGGAATTTTCATTTTGTCTTAAGTCATGCCTGCCTGTAACTGATTGGATAAGGCCTTCCACACTGGGGATAGTTATCCTCTTTATTTAGTCAATCAACTTAAACATTAAACACATCCAAAAGATCTTAGCAAACCCATCCAGAATAATATCTGACCAAATAGCTGATCACCCCAGAGTCTACTTTTATGGACCATCACCCATAGCAATAGATGATTAATATAAATTCCAATCTGATCACATGACTTACAAGGGTTCTTGGGATATGACCTTAGGCATCTCTTCATTCTTGCATCAGGCATAGCATTGCCTGCTCACTCTGGTCTTCACTGCCATAGAAGCCATCACTGCACTAGAGACTCTGGCTTCTTGCATCTTCTGTCTCCATCCATCTCCTCCTCTGCCCCTGCTCTCCCAAACATTTTTCTTGTTACCCTTCATCAAAACCAGTCATCTTAGCTAGGGCTGAATTTGTCCTCTGAGGACATTGAACAGTACCATGCCATGGTAGCATCTAGTGGGTAAGATCAAGACCCATTGCTATACATCCCACAGCCTTCAAAGAATTAACTAAGCCCAAAGCTTAAGGAGCAAAGTGAAGAAGTCACTATCTTCCTAGTTTTGTCTCAGGCTGCTCCGCCACGTCTTTAGTTAGGTAAGTGCCCTACCTGCCCTTGTTCTTAGGTCAGAAAGGTTTCCTCTTAGTATCCCTCGCTTGATAGGAAAGTTCTTTCTAGGCAGCAAATGGAAGCCTCCTCTGGCAGGGCTCCATAAACAATAGGTGTCAGTATTTATTGAATTAGTAGGCCGATTTTGAGCTTTGAAGGAGCCAGGAGAGACAGGCAAAGGTGTTAGGAAGGTATGTTTTGGAATGGCTGAAATGCTGCCTGACAGGGTGAATTCAGTGAACTTTAATCTTTTTCTATGATCAAGGCGCATTGTACTCAAAAACTGATGACATGTTGTATTGAAGCTGCTTTGTACAACTAGTAAGAGCTAATTTTTTTTTAAGATTATAATGAACAAACCTTTCTTTGCATGATGACAACAGCAGGGATAAGGAATTGCTTGCACAATGTAAACTTCTGGGAAACATCAGAAATATTAGAAAAATACATCAGGAATGTAAACTATCTACAGGAATGGACTATTTCTAAAGCAGGAAAAATAACATATAAATCTATTTAATTTTGTTTAGAACAGCTGGTTTGGGGTATTTGAATTTCAGTTTCTCTTTCCTTGCCTCGCCTTTCTGTGTTATTACTAAACAAAATCTAACTAGTCAATCTCAGGATGGTTTTTATTGTTTCTTTTTTTAAAGTTAATCTTTTATGGGAAATCTCAGTGGTAGCAACTAGGCTTTATATCCTATGTTATTTGGGTCATTAAAGTATATCTAATATGAGGATATTTTTGAATAAGATGAATCTTGGGGAAAATTATATTTATTGAAAACAACAATGGTCATAATCTCATCCACTTCAAGTTATTGTCTAATTGACATTATTCTGCCTCTATTTTCCAAGTCATTAGACAAGAAGATGGAATAACATTTGAACAAGGAAGATACAAACTCCAGAAAGACCATAGGAAAGAATAGTTTCAAATAAAATCTTTAGGGTATTATTGCATCTTATTGATATGTACAATTTTATGTTTATGAGGTAGATAAAATACATTTAATAAAAATTGAGTTCAATTATATATTAATCATGAAAGAGTCACAGTAGTCCATGTTTATTTTATGTATTTATGTCCTACCTCTTTTGTTCAATTTAGCAACTTTAATTGTTGATGGAATTGTCTAGATGCACAGGAAGAGATCAGGTTACAGAGCTTGTGAGGTGAGAAATCTAAACCACCAGATGAATGTATAACTGTATAATCATTGTTTAAACAGTACACTCAATTTATTTTGTTGTGAAGAAACCTACCCATTTGTGGAAATGGAAACTGAATGAAGATAAGTTATTCTGTAAATCATTCTGCCTCCGAGAAAGGTATTATTTGTGGCTTTTTCACAAGCATAAACTTGCCTGTTTATGGATTTTTGTTGTTGTTGTTAACTAGCAAATGTTGAGTGATTATTCATGGCCTGGGTTGCCTGATAGCGGACATTTACTAAAAGAAGAATTAAATGGACCTATGCTGTATTTGAATAAATCTGTCTGATTTTTTTTAATGAGCCTTGCTTAGAAATTGTGCAGGTTAGCAGATAGAATAGAATAAAGGTAGTTCATGCTCTTCTGATTCTAAGTTTAGATATACAATTGTCATGGACTTACAAGTAATACAATTAGGCATGGCCACCGCGAGGGACTAGGCCTGCTTTCAACATTGCTATAACACACCACTGTCAGCATTAGGAAGTCCAGACTCTTCATCCTGTGAAATTTCTTGCTGCTGTTTTCCTAATTCAGTTCCCTCTCTATTTTGCCTTCTGTATATTGGGTAGATAGGATGATCTTCAATTTATCCTTCATGTCTCCTCAAGTCTCATCATTTCCATGTATTTTCAAAAAGTATTTCTACTGGGTGTTCCCATAGTATTGAGTTATTTCCATTTTACTGTTCAGCTCTTCCAATGAGTTTCCTACTCTGTTTTCCATAGCTATTTCAGAATACCTGAGAAAATTAACATGCAAAGAGGAAAGGTTTGTTTTGGCATCTAGTTTTGAAGGCTCCAGTCTTAATCGGTTGGTTCTGTTGCTTTGTGCTTGGGTGAAGGAAACACACATCAGGCGTATACAGCAGTGCAAAGTTGCTTACATGATGGAAGCAAAACTGCTTTGGAGCCACGGAGCAAAGAGGAAGATTCAATAATCCTCTTCAAGAGCACACCAGCAATGACCTAAAGATTTTACCTCTGGTCATACCTCTTCAGGAGTGCATCACTTTGGATTAATATCACCCTAGGGACTAAGCCTTTAAGTAATCATGTTTTTACTTTGTAAAAATCCTTTCTTATTCTCTGATTCACATTTTATTTCATGGTTTTCTGATTTTAGGACTACTGTAACTTATTGTCATTGAGGAAATTACTTCAAAAATTAAAGTTTTCTTCTAGGATCACTCACAGTGCTTCTTCATTTTGACAACTTTCCATGGGCAAACCATTTACCTAGTCAATGCTTTGTTCTTTCAAGTGGTGAATCCCAGATGAGTTAGATTAATCACAGTTGTTGGGCTGTAACCTCGGGGGGGGGGGGGGGGAGGGGAAGTCTTTGGTCATGTAGCTGCCCCTCTGTTTCCTCAGACTCCAGAGCTTCAGTGGTAATACTTGGTCTTGAATATTTCATCTTAAGTGGCAACCAGAAAGAGATTCTCCAAAGAATCACATTTATTTTGGCATGTCAAATGCAACAGGAGACACCTGCTAAATAGTAAACTTTGTGATTGAGGCAAATTTTTCAAGGTAAAATGAAAATAATTACATCAAATAGTTTGGAAAAATAACCTTTTGTTCCAAAGATCAATAACAAAGGTGGCATCAGTTCAAGATGAAGTGCACAGCTGTTGGCTAGATTATCTTTGCCAAAATATTTTGGTGTGTAAGGTGGTATGGTGGGCTGTTGTGGAAGGTTGAGGCTCTGGCAGAGTCTACTGTGAATGGTTCTTTTTCTTAGGCATAGACACATGAGATCCTCTCCTTCATTAGCTCTTGGATTTATTTATTTAGGTTGGGGTTTGATAGAATTGACTCCATTTTGAATGCCACAGATCAAACTCAGATCCTTAGGTTCCTCTTTAGCCTGTTTGTTCATGGATAGTGCCTTACCACTTAAGTCACACCTCCAGCCCAGAATCTGGGCTTCATTTGATTCTGACAATTTTTCAAGGTCATAAGTTTCCTAGACAGATATTATGGAAACTCAAAGTCAGTTCAAGTGACGAGTATTTGTCAAGAGTTCAGAAACAACCAGGCTAATTAACATGGTCAGCCAAGCTCTTATAAGACAGTGCTAGAGCATCATAAGAAATATCTGCAGGACATAGAATATACAGAGAGAGCCTCAGTTATCCAGCATCCTCTCTTTACATTTATTTTATTAACCTTTTAGTTACCATAAATGATCTTCATTTTATTTAATCTTTTAGTCTTCATGGAAAACATAATGCTAATATATAGTGCAATGTAGTTGGATGTAGGTCATAAATATTTTACCTCAATCAGATCACACTCATTTTGACAATGGGAAGGGTGAGATCCATTCTTTCCACGATTAATGAACAATTAAGCAGTCTTGGAGTGTCCGAAGGATGTCAGCTGATACATAGCTCACTATTTGGGATGTTTCAGTCAGCTGATATGTTTGTCATCACCCATACCAAGTACATGCATAGGCTATCTTGTGTTAAAGGTTGTCTTAGGATTTCCTCCAGATTTTAGAAAACCAGAATGAATGTGGCTCTTGTGGTATTTCAGACTTCATACTTCCCACAGGACTGCCTGGCACTTGTCTTCACAAATGCCCACTTAGTTCTGTTCCTTTTCTTCTTTTCTAACTTGCCATCTACAAAGAATATCATTCTTTTTCTACAATTTAACCACAAAAACTAGTTTGCAAAGACTTTCCTCCCTCCCATCCTCCCTTCTTCCTCCCCACCCTCTCTTCCCTTTTGTTCCTTTATTCCTTTCTTTCTCTCTTTTGGTGCCACACTAGAACTTGAACTCAGGGCTAGGGTTTTCTCCCTGAGCTCCTGCTTTTAAGAACGTGCATAAGCTCTCACAAAGAGCTCTCCTAACAGCACACATGTAAGAATCCAATCTATGGTCCACAATGCTAATGCATCATGCTCTACTTCACAGTGAAGGCTCACTCATCCTTCTCTGGCAGTATGGCTGGGAAGGCCCTCAAGTACTGGGATAGTCATTGTCCAATATAGAACCATAATGAAGCAAGGAAACAAGTGTTAGTCAGGGGTCTCCAGAGAAATAGATCCAAGGGAATATATGCAGGTGTCTCAGTCCATTTCTTGTTATGATAACAAAATACCTGAGCTGCATACTTTGTAAAGGAAAGGAGTTTATTTACTTCACAAGATAGAGTTTATTTGGGTCTGGAGGATCAAGAGCCTCAGTTTGTTTCTGTTGAGGGCCTCCTGGGTGGATGACATCATAGTGTTGGGGATGGATGTGAGAGTAAACATCGAAAGTGTGCAACAGGAAGTAGAGGGAAACTGAGGTTCTACCCAAACATCACTAATCCCTTGTGAAGGCTTGCTCCTAAAGACCTTACTCCCTCCCACTGGGTTCCATATTTAAAGGGCTTGCTTTCTGTTAACATTGCCCTACTGGGGGCCAGTCTTTCAGCACAGGAACATTTGGAAAATACAGACCCTCCCTAAATCTAGCAATAGATACAAAAGAGATTCCCATGGGAATTGCCTCACGTAACTGCACAGGCTGACAAGTCCTGTGATCTCAACCACCAGGAAAGCTGCTGCTGTCCCTCAGCCTGATTCACCTTTGTTTACTGCTTTTTCTTTGTTCCTCTTTAAAAATTCCATACTGCTCATCTGTGTTGTTGCAACACTTGAACACATGACAGCTCATACTTGTTAGGTTACCTTTCCCATGCAGTTCCTATAAACATTA
Organism: Dipodomys merriami; assembly: GCF_024711535.1. Lineage (NCBI taxonomy): Eukaryota > Metazoa > Chordata > Mammalia > Rodentia > Heteromyidae > Dipodomys > Dipodomys merriami. Next base: position 261,972 of record NW_027206119.1, read on the forward strand.
AAGCTGATTTCCTGTCACCAGTCAGATGATAGCTTATTTGTGGCCCACCTTTAGACATGGTAGCACGTCAGGTTTTCTTGAGATAATGATATCATTTTTTGGAAGTGTCTTGTTTTGAGTACTTTTTGGTGTGGACATCTGGAGAGAACTCAGTTATTAGATGTGAATTTAGCTTTGAGAGAGACTGTATGTCCCTGTCCTGGGGCACCAACATTTGAGTTCAGGAGTATATGGGGTGATCATAATGAAAGCAAAACTTTATGGTAAATAATGAGCATGAAGTTGAGACTAAAAATAGGAAAATATGTTTAACAAATTCCTGTACATAGGATTCATATGTGCATTGACATGCTTTTTAAAATTTTTTTTATTATTATCTTTAAGTAGTTGTACAAAAAGTTCCCATTCTACAAAACAGTATATGAATACAAAGTGCCTGACAACATTGATTGACATGCTTTTCAAACACATTGAAACATGTGTCTAAATTACCGAGTCATTTATCCCATCTACGACTTTCAATGTCAGCTAACAAAATAACCTTATTTGAGAGTGATAGCTAAAATAGTTAGGGCACTCATCTATATTCTAGCCACAAAGGAAACAAAATAAGATTATCTGGTGATTTGGGACAGATGATTTTTAACTCACTCTAAATAGCCTCCGGTCACATCCATTTAGGAGAGAGTAGGTAATGTCTGCCAGACATCAGCAATGTCAAGATTGTTTACATGAACCTAGTCATGCAGGAAAATACCAGAGGGGATGATGAACTGACCTTTCTCAAGATAACTTTACCTTCTTTCCTATCAGTAACACAATGCATTGAAATATGTACCATTTGAGGGTTAGAGTTTGAATGTTTTGAAAATCAGAAATGAAAGTTGTTAGTTAAAATAATAAGAAACAGGAATAAGGGAAAGTGGTTTTCCATCGAACTTTTCACATTTTGAACCACAAAGACTATATCAAGGTTGGTTTTTTTTTTGGTCTGTCGTGGGGCTTGAACTCTGGGCCAAGGCACTGTCCCTGAGCTCCTCTGCTCAAGGCTAGAAGCTCAGTTTTCTATTGGTTAATTGGAGATAAGAGTCTCATGGACTTTCCTTCCCAGGCTAGATCAAGTTTGTTTTTTTTTTTTTTAAAAAGGACTGATACTTCATATGAGAAGTTCTTTGTTTTCGGCGTTATAAGGGTTTGAACTCAGGGACTAGCAATTGCTAGGTTGGTCTCCTACTACTTGAGCCACCCCTCTCTACAGTCCCAGACCTCTTATGGGGCCTTTAGAAAGTTTTTGGGACAGTGCTTATCTCAGATCTAATTTTCTCTGCCTTTGACAGGAAATGATTTGGCCTTGGTATTAGCAACATCTGCAGTGCCTACCTTGTAATTTCAGGTTCTTAAGTTATTTTTGCAATCCTGGAGCTCCATGGCTTGGTGAGCATTTCTTAGGCTAATTTCTGACATAGTCAATTAGACTCAGGAAAGAAGTACGAAGTCAAGTCAGAAATCTTTCTTCTTCTTCTTCCTCTTCTTCTTCTTCCTCTTCTTCTTCTTCCTCTTCTTCTTCTTCCTCTTCTTCTTCTTCTTCTTCTTCTTCTTCTTCTTCTTCTTCTTCTTCTTCTTCTTCTTCTTCTTCTTCTTCTTCTTCTTCTTCTTCTTCTTCTTCTTCTTCTTCTTCTTCTTCTTCCTCTTCTTCTTCTTCCTCTTCCTCTTCTTCTTCCTCTTCTTCTTCCTCTTCTTCTTCTCCTCCTTCTTCTTCTCCTCCTCCTCCTCCTCCTCCTCCTCCTCCTCCTCCTCCTCCTCCTCCTCCTCCTTCTCCTTCTGCTCCTCCTCCTTCTCCTCCTGTTCCTCCTCCTCCTCCTCCTCCTCCTCCTCCTCCTCCTCCTCCTCCTCCTCCTCTTTTTTCTTCTTCTTTTTAATTTGTGCCAGTACTGGGGCTTGGACTCAGGATCTAGACACTGTCATTTAGCTTCTTTTTGTTCATGGCTGGCAATCTACCATTTGAACCCCACTATCTCTTCTGGCTTTTTGGTAATTAATTGGAGATGATTCTCACACACACTTTCTCCTTGGCTAGCTTTGAACCATGATCCTCAGATCTCAGCCTCCTGAAGAGCTAGGATTATAGGCATGAGTTGTTTATGCCCAGCTACTAACTCATCCTTAGGGTAGATGCTTCCCCACTACTCCCAGACCACAGCTAGATAAGCAAGCATTTCTGTGGCCTCTTCACGCTGGTGGGTGATGTTTCTAGAGGTGGGGAATCTTCAGAGTTGCAAGGTTAAATTTTAATTGCAGACAATAAAACTCGAGTGTAAATATGTTCTAAGCAGTGCATTGGATATATATATATATATATATATATATATATATATATATATATATATATATATATATAAAGTACATTTTCTCTTATCTATAGTTCCAGTTTAACTGGGTGTCCTGGATTTTTAGTTGCCAAATCTGGCAAAGTATAAGGCTCTCTTCTACTTGGGCAGAGGTCCTAGTGTGTTTGGCTTTCTTGGGGTCTCCTTTGTCAGTACTCAGCTTGAGTGTGTTCCCCTGCTGCAGGAATTGCTTACCATGGGGTCTGGCTCTCCTGTTCCTGCTAGTTCCTGTTGCATTTTTGTTTTTGGTCTCTGCACTTCTGCTATTTTCTTCCGAGCTCAGGCATGCACTCAGGTTGGCTAGTCTTCTCTGCTGCAGGAGGTAGAACCCCTTAGAGCCCCTCCCAGTCACCCAAGGGCTCTCAGGCTGCATGGGTGCTGAAAAGTCATCACCTGGTTCTTTCTACTCTGATCTGCATGGGGAAGAGGGGGCTCTCATACACAAGCAAGAATATTTGACCTAAGGAAAGCCAATAATGGTATCATGTGACCCTTTGAAATTACTTTTTTTCCCCCTGAAACAAATTTTGACTACCAACATTTTAAAATACAAAACAGAAAAGATTAAAGCACACCCTATTTAAGAAAAGTCCAGAGGCTGAATTCCTGGGGATATGGTACAAGTGGCATACTATTCACTTTCCTTTCTCTTCCCTCATGCCCTGCCCTTTCTGGCCATGGGACTGTGGGTTGGCTAGTGAAGCAGAAGTGCCAGCATGTGAGTTGTAGTTTGTCCTGTCTCTTTTCTCTTTGTCATGGTAACTTACCAGTTACCATGATCTGAGCAGCACACAGCCACAGTCAGCTGTTGAGAACAAGAAAAGCAGAGTGTGTTCTCTGAAGCTCCTGAGGTTTTCAGCGTGTTTGAGCTGTAGTGAGCTTTGTCTGCCTAGTCTGACACAGCTCCATCCATCACCCCTCAACCGCAGTGCCGGATTGACCCTGAGGTCCTTGGGCGGAGGGCACATTCAATGCAATCTTGCCCCTTGAGCAACATAATTCCAATAAAGGTGACAAATGAGTCAAATTGATGAGTAAGTACCAAAATGAAATTAAAATAAAATGTTCATTGCTTTGTACTGGTATTGGGGCTTGAACTAGGGGCCTAGGCACTGTTCCTTAGTTGTTTTGCTCGGGGCTGGTGCTCTACCACCCGAGCCACAGTTCCACTTCCAGCTTTTTGATGGTTAATTGGAGACAAGAGTCTCGTGAACTTTCCTGCCCAGCCTGCCTTTGAACCCTGATTCTTTAGATGTCAGCCTCCTAAATAGGTAGGATTACAAGTCAACTCTTGGTTAAATAAAAATATGTTTATTGAGGTGCTGAGGATTGAACCCAGGATCTTATTCAAGACAGACACCCACTGTACCACTAATCATAATCCTCAGCCCTAAGATACATGCTATTAAAATGATATACTACCTATTTTCAGGAAAGCTCAAGGTTGCTTATAAGACCAAACACAATGCACTATTCACACCAGGTTTTACTATAGCTGGGGAAGCCATGCTTCCTAGCCCTTGAAAGGAATGAATTTCTGCAGCAGGGCACATTTACTTCTGAGTTTCCTGGAGATAAGACACAATAATGGGAAATAGTTTATGGTGTAGTATTGTTTGACCTGGGACACAGGCAAACACTTGAGAAATGGAACCTCTTTTTGTCCCAAATCAAGTAATTGTTTGTCAACTGAATATTTTCATTAAAGGCATTTCCCAGTTTAATCGCTGATCTGATTTTGTTTCGCAAAAGTCATGCAAACATTGCATCTATAAAAGCTGAAGAACACAAAAGTCATGACTAAAGGAATATATTGCTTTAGGGAGCTTAAGTAATGTAAGCTAGATAGGTTGTTTCTCAACGTGTTTCATTATTGAGGGGCAGTACGTGGAAGAGAGGCCACACATAATAATTGATAGAGCCCTTGTGACTCTTAACAATCTAGGTCTCATGTGGTCCTTTGAGAAAGGCTAGATTAAAATTGCTGTGTGGTTGTGAGTCAGGGTGAAATAGAAAGGGAGATAAGGAATTCCTCTGTCAAGAATCAAAGAAAAAACGTTTTTGACTTTATTAATGCATAATCCATGAGAAAAACTACTTTTATTATTGTTACAACAATTATCTAGATCATTTTTCTTTTTTAGGGTTCACATTTTAAGTCTTAAGAGCAATTCACTGTACTAATTCTTTTTTTTTTTTTTTTGGCATTACTGATATTTGACATTAGGGTCAGGCACTTCCCAAACAGGCAATCTACCATGAGTTACCCCTTCAGCAATTTTTCCTTTAGGTTATTTTTCCTGTCAGGTCTTTTTTCTTCTTCTTTTCCCTTTTCTTCCCTCCTCCTCCTCCTCCTCTTCCTCCTCCTCCTCCTCCTTCTTGCCTCCCCCAGCCTTGGAGAATACTACTACCTACAGCCTCTGGCATAGCTTGTATCACACGCATGCACAATCATATCCTGCTGGTTTTGTTTAGATGGGAGTTTTACCTGGGGTGGTCTCAAACTGATCTCTGCTTACAAGTAGCTGGGATTATAGCCATGAACCACCTTACCTTGCTAATACTTGATCTTAGGAGCAAAATATATTTGCTATATCTTATGATATAGAAAATAATGTTCATTTTGAAAGCAAACTCCATTTTCTATTTTACTTCTTCCTATAAACACAGAGCAATGTATACTTATGATCATGTAGCATTGATATTTTCTTTCCATTTCAATGAACTGTAACTTGACTTAGAGAACAGCCCTCTGCCTTGTCTTGCCCAAATGACTCACATGGAAATGAAGTAAACAAGTTAACAAACCCCTCACTCCCTTCCCAGAATAAATACCCCAGGGTTGTATACTATTTTTTGCTTTGTTTTGCTAATGAAATTTCTTCATCTCTGCCTTGATGTAATAAGTAATTGTTTAATGTGACAATGTCACAAACTCAGGTCCGGGACCTGGTGCCTCAAGTTCTGGAGATTTGTTTGTCCTACTTTGGTCTAATGATAGATTTTATTTTCATTTTTATTTCTTTCCAGTTCTGAGGCTTGAACTTTGGGCCTAGGTGCTGTTCCTGAGCTCCTTTTGCTCAGGGCTAGTACTCTACCACTTGAGCCACAGCACTACTTCCAGTTTTCTGGTGGTTAAGACAGTTTAGGCTGGCTTTGAACTGTGATCCTCAGATCTCAGCCTCCCGAGTATCTAGGCTTACAGGTGTGAGCCAGTAGTGCCTGGTTGACAATTGGATTTTTATTTATTATTTATTTATTTATTTATTTTTGGTGCCAGTACTAGGACTTGAGCTTAGGACCAGAGCACTGTCCCTTAGCTTTCTTTTTTTCTTAGGGCTGGTGATCTATCACTTGAGCCACAGCTTCAATTACAACTTTTTTGGTTAATTAGAGATAAGAGTCTTTTAGACTTTGCTGTCAGGGCTAGCTTTGAGCCATGATCTTGAGATTTCAGCCTCCTGAATAGCTAGGATTACAGAACTGAGCCACCCACACCTGACTAGATTTTATTGTTTAACCAAGATCTTAATATCTGTCATGCTGTTTTACTAGAGAAGGACCTATCTCTCTGTTTTCCAGAAGGCAGAATGATCAATTATGTCATTCAACTTCAGGAGGCCAATTTTTGTCCTATAAGTAGGATTTTTTTCTAAAAGGAATATTGAATTTATTTTTTTATAATTAGCTGATTAATGTTTTGATACATTGTCTCAGACCCAAACTGACTTAATACTCACTATGTGGCCTGGGCTGGCTTGAACTCTCCATCCTCCTACCTTTGCCTCCCAAGTGCTGAGATTATAGGAATGTTAGTACATGCCAGGACCAGGTAGAACTTTAAGGAGGGCCGAAGAGGAGTCCCTCCAGTGATACCTGCCTCATTTTCCCTCAACACAGAGGAGATAACTTGGGTCTGAACATTTTCAGGGCCTTTTGTTTGCAATAGGTTGATTGAGCTAAACAAGATCATGGTATGGGCCACATGTGGCCTTTCAAATGGAGAGATGGGACACTTTGTCTGCGTAGAGAAGGCAAGCTGCAGGAAGTCACCCACTTTCCTTCCTGGGAAGTTAGTTCATCTCTACAGGGCAGTGCCACAGGGGAGAACAGTGCTGTGTGGTTGTACTGTAAAATCTGTCTAAATTTGTCATGTGTATTGAGGTGGGCACACATCACACAAGCACAAGGAGGTCAGAAAGGGATCTTTACCCAATTCTCTATCATGAACCTTGTTTCCTACTAAATTTTCGCTCTGCTGAATGGCAGAAGCTAAATTTCAGTTGCTCTAGGACCTTTCTATCCATCCCCTTGAGGGGAGGGAGGGGGAATTCGGTGGTTTCCAGGCCTTGTCTTGGGGACATCAAACATCTCTGCCGGTTCAGGCAGATATATCTCTGCTCCTTCTGACCTCTCCGCAGGTTGTGTTTGTTACAATAGCCTCACACCATTTGGATGATTCTTTGGGTTTTGCTCTGTTTCTGTTGCTTTGCATCCCTCCAGGGCTCCTGGGTTTTCCCTCTGCCTCACCAGACCTAGGAAGCCCTGATGATATTACAGCCTTGCATGCCTCAGCGTCCACAGTCTTTCCTGTTCTGCTTCCATGCTCCATGCAGGCTAACTATGTGTCTTCTTAAGTGTGCACAATTCACACATGCTCCCAAACCTATTTGGGTTTCCGCAGTTCATCCTCTCCTTCCAGTGTTAGGGTAGGGGTGTCATTCCATTTTAGAGAGCCTGAGAAGTTCAGTTCTTCATCTCTGACTTCCCTTCTACTAGGAAAATTACATGGCTAGCACTGGGATGGATCTGGATGTAGCTTTGTTCAGGTAAACATCTAAATGCAGTTAACTATGGCCTAAGTGTTAGACTTTGACTCCACTAGCCTATATTTATTTAGTGTGTGTGTGTGTGTGTGTGTGTGTGTGTGTGTGTGTGTGTGTGTGTGTGTGTGTGTGTGCGCCAGTTTGAGGTCTTGAACTCAGGGTCTGGATGCTGTCTCTGAGTGTTTTTGCTCAAGGCTGATGCTCTACCACTAGGGCCACAGATCTTCCTGCTTTTTTTGTGATTAATTGGAGATAAGAGTGTCTTACAAACATTTCTGCTTGGGATGGCTTTGAACCATGATCCTCAGACCTTACCCTCTCAAGTAGCTAGGATTATAGGTGTGAGCCACAGGTGTTGGCCCCGTCTATATTCAAAAAAGTGTTCATGTGCTGGTGCTAGAGTTTGAACTCAGGACCTGGGCATAAACCCTGAGCTTTTTTGCTCAGAACTAGTGCTCTATCACTTGAACCAGTGCTTCATTTCTGTCTTATTGGTGGTTAATTGGAGATTAACCAATTTTCATGAACTTCCCTGTCTGGGATGGCTTAGAGCCCCAATCCTCAGACCTCAGTCTCAGGAGCTAGATTACAAGTATAAACTACTAGTGCCTGGCTATATTTTCAAAATATTTAAGACTAAATGGTAGGAATTTACATCTTTGGTTCTTTTCTGTGCAGGTTCACAGGTAGCAACTTGAACAATCATCTGGAATTGTGATTGCATGATTCTTTTTTCTAGAGAATGTTCATTCACACAGTGTTAGGCACATAATTTATGAGGTCAGTGGACTCTGTAAATGTTCTTGTGATAGACTACTTATTGAATAGTGCACAGATAGAATTCCGAAGGATATGTCCAATTTTTATTCTGGTCTTAGCTTTAAAGATCACTCAGCCACATTTTATAGAGGAGAGGAGACTTCTTGGGCCAGAAAATCAGGTACCTTTCTGTCTCAGTCTAGAATCTTAGATGGATTGTAGGAAACATTCTAGTCAACTTTATAGTTGATACCAGTTAAAATAGACAGCTAGATGATGCATCACAGATTCAATTGTGATATTTTACCATAGCCTTAACAGGCTGAAGAGCCACTGAGGAAACAACAGCATAAATCTGGAAAGAATTACTTTAATAATCTACAGTTTACTTTTGGAGATGTTTTATGAAGGCTTAGTGTGAAGTCACCATTGGAATGGCCGCAAAGCAGAAGTGTGCTGGTCTCATTGTTATGGTAACTTCTCTTACATGAGTGCACAATTGCCAAATCACTCACAGTCCGGACTGTCCATTTCTGGGTTAGCTTGTTTGTTAATGTCCCCACCTACTGCAAGCCAGCAGAGTTCAGACAACTGATGCTTAGAAGTCCAGAGACTGACTAGTGAGCCTTAAGACGGTATTCGCTTTTCATCAGAACTGGCTCATTCCAATGCAGTCAAGACCAACTTGACCTTCTCAACCTCCAGAACTATAAGAAATTAACATCCAAGCCAGGTGCCAGTGGCTCATGCCTGTAATCCTAGCTACTCAAGAGACTGAGATCTGAGGATCATGGTTCAAAGCCAACCTGAGCAGGAAAGTCCATGAGACATCTCCAATTAACCACCAGAAAACTGGAAGTGGCACTGTGGCTCAAGTGGTAGAGTGCTTGCCTTGAGCTGAAGAGCTGAGAGACAGCACCCAGGCCCAGAATTCAAGCCCCACAAGCAACAACAACAACAAAAAATTAACATCCATTATTTAAATCATCGAAGCTATGGTATTTTATTATGTAAGATTGAGCTGACAAATATATCTTAGGAATTTCTTTCTTTTTGTGTAGTATTTTTTATCATCTTTCAGTAGTGGCACAAAGGAGTTGTCATTCACCAAGCAGTGTCTTCACCAGTGTCACTCCTTTCAACATCTTCACCCACCCAGCCCATCCCTTCCCTTACTTACCTTAATCTTAGGCTATATACTGGATGGTTTCCCTTCTTACAAAGCTCTTTATATGGGGCTGGGAAGGTGGCTCAGTGGTAGAGCGCTTGCCTTGCATGCAAGAGGCCCTGGGTTCAGTTCCTCAGTACCACATAAGCAAAAAAGAAAAAAGCCGGAAGTGGCGCTGTAGCTCAAGTGGTAGAGCACTAGTCTTGAGCTGAAGAGCTGAGGGACAGCGCCCAGGCCCAGAGTTCAGGCCCCACGACTGGACCCCCCCCCCCGCCAAAAAAAAGCAAAGCTCTTTATATGTACAGTGCATCTTGATCTGTGTCATCAATTCAACATCTTCACCCTGTTTCAACACCACTTGCCTTATATTTCTCAATTCTGTGGTATATATATAGTGCACTCTTGCCTGCATTCTCTCTACTTCTCCCTTCCTACCTTCCTGCAAGTGCCATTTCCTGGTATTTATTTTGTTGGGCTAAAGCTACTAAGACAGCTATATTCATTGCAGTATTATTTATCATAGCCAGAATATGAAATCAGCCCAGGTGCCCCTCAGTGGATGAGTGGATCAAGAAAATGTCACACACACACACACATACACAAATGGAATTACTTATCCATCAGAAAGAATGATATTGTACCATTCATAAAGAAATAGAAAGACTTGGAAAAATATAATATTAAATGAAGAAATCCAAATCTGGAGAAACAGAGGTTGCATGGTTTCCCTTAGTAGTAGTTAGAATGTGCTCATAAACTTAGAAGTAAACACACAGGGTGGTAAGCAAGGGGTTACAAATGAATTAGCTGAAGTGTAATGGACTCTATAGAGAGCTCACATAGTGTATTTTTTTAAACCTAAAATGTAGTTGCCTTTAATTACATGACAGATTGTGGTCTGAATAAGCAGAAATAGGTAGTTTGGCCAAGTTGTTCACCAGAGAGAATTAGGACTAACAACTACAACTGATAACAATCACAAGAGAAAATTATTAAAATGTATGCTAATAGAGTTGAGAACATCACAGGTGTTTGAGCAGAAGTTGGACTTCATGGATTGCATAAGGCTTCTTGCCTTAATAAAAAAATATAACCAGACAACTTCCAACGTTCTCTTTAATACCAGGATTGTGTTAGCCCAGGTAATGTTTTCTGGAACAACAAAGCTAACTGCTCCATCCTCTTTCTAAACCAGCCAACCTATAATAGACAGTAAGTGGAGGTTACAGTGGTAAACACATCCCCATGACCTTGAAAGATGTCCCTTTTTTACTTTATAGAGAAATGAACTGCCCCCCCCAATACATAAACTTAATTGGCCAGAGGTCTGGCCAATAATCATAACAATTCCTGGACCACACAGGAATTCACAGTGTAGGAAATTTATTCTTGTGTGCCTATGACAAGATATGCTGAGGTACTAGAGTTACACAGAAAGATATCTGTAATAATAGTATCAGTCTATTTTTTATATTAAGGTATTTGATGCTCACAATATTCACCTGAGATGTGTACTGCCAATATGCTCATTTTACAGATGAGCAAACTGGGATGCAGAGTAACAAAAATAATTTCTTTTACCCCATAATGATGTGCTAAACATAAGGCAGTCTGACTTGAGAATCTGTGCCCTTCATCTCAACACTGTCCTCCCTTCAACCTTCTTCCATTGGACTGCCCTCCTGGTTCTCCCCAGCCTCCACGCCCTGACTCTCTATGTCCTCCATGGCTCATATTCCCCAGCTAGCTCCGGTCACCTGGCACTCTCCAGAGCTCAGCCTGGGGTTTTGTGTGAAATCTTCTCCAAGAGATCTTGCTAGCACTCACGATTCTAACTGCAGTATCAAATTCATCTCTTTGGCTCAGCCTGCATCCCCCATTTTGAGGCTCGGACATTCAGCTGCCTCTTGCATGTGTCTACTTGGATGTCCACAGGCAGCTGCTGGTCCAGGTAGAGCAGACTGGGCACATTGTCTTCCTCTCAAGAGTGTTTATTCCAGGGACTCTGTATCGCATTTGGATGCCCGTCCTGATTCATGCTGGAAAACTAGGCGCTATCTTTGCCTTGGTTTTATCTTCCCCCGTCTGTGTGGAGAAGTTCATGTTTCCCTGCTCTCGCAATTCTTAGCACACCAGCCCGAGCCATGTTCTTGTCTCCGGCGCCAGCTTCCTGGTCTCTTGACAGCAGACTCTGTGCACCAGTCCATTCTCTGTGTCCAGGGATCTTACAGTGTCTGGTCTGTGTGGGATGCTCTATAATTATTTGTGGAAATAAATGAACACGAATATTAATACAGCATAACAGGAGTGGCTAGAGCACCCAGGAATCACTTTCTGTCTTGAAGGCTCAGGAAGGGATCACAGATGTGGCATTTTACAAGCAAAGAGTGAGTGAAAATGAGCACAGGGGCAAGTGGTACTTCTGGCAATGGGAGTTTTGAAGGAGAGGGGGTGATTTGGGGTGGCTGCACACAGGGTGACCCCAGAGAGTGGCAGGGAGGGGCTAGGGGGAGAAAGCTTGGAGCAGAACCGAGAACCCAGGCCGAACAGTGCCACCTACTGGTCCACACAGGTTTTGCAAGCCCTTGAATAGGAAGAAACCAGCAGAGCATGGGTTACCCATACACCCGGGGATTTCTCCCTTGGAATTTAGAGGAGTAATGACATGGAAAATGTTCAGCAAATGGGAGCAGTGCTATTCTGACTTGTGACATGCCACTACCAGCAAGAATGCTGTGGTCGAGCTAGGAAATGATCCCCGTGGGCTTATGTGAGAACAGCTTGGTCCCCCAGCAGGGGTGGGGTGCTGTTTTAAGACATGGTAGAAACTCCAGTTGATAGAGTATGGCTGGAGGAAATTAGTCATTAGGGACATGTGGAGCTCATACCCTATCTGGACAACAAAACCGACATTCCTACTAAAAATAAGCAAAGGACCACCGAGAAATAGACATTTCTCAAAAGAAGAAATGCAGATAGGCAGCAGCAGCCAGGTGGGAAAATGCTCCTCATCCACACCTCTGACCATCAGAGGAATGAAGAGTACCCCAGCGGGAAGTCACCTCACACCTGAATTACATGCACTATTATCAAAAGGATGAAAGGTAGATGTTGGTGAGAATGTAAAGCAAAGGGAACTTTTCTCTTGAGTAGTTTTAGTGATAGTAAAAATTAGTCCAGCAGTAAATGGTAAACAGTAAAACAGTATGAAAGTTCCTCAAAAAATAAAATAAAATAACTTTCCCATCTGAGGCAACATCTCTCTTTGGCTTTATATCCAAAGGGACTGAGATCAGTATGTCACAGACATATCTACACTCCCCTGATACTTGTAGCACTATCCACAATAGCCAAACTATGCAAGCAACTCAAGTATCCATCAAGTGATGAATTAAGGAAACATAGCTCCTATCAGATGGAATACTATTCAGCCACAAAATGAAGAAAATCCTATCATTTTTGACAACATGGATGGAACTGTAGATTGTGTGAAGTGAAATAAGCCATGTTCAGAAAAACATATACCCTATGATCTACTGGTAGGTGGAATCAAAACAAGTTGAATTCAGACATGGAGAGCAGAATGAAGAAGAATGGTTGGGAAAGGAGAGAGTCTGGTCAAAGGGTAAGAGAAATGTTAAGAGAAATGAATTCTAGTGTTCTATTGTATCATATGCTGATTATGGCAAGTAATACATGATATATTTAGAAATATAGTAGAGAAGCCAGGCACCATTGGCTCATCCCTACAATCCTAGCTACTCAAGAGGCTAAGATCTAAGGATCATGGTTCAAAGCCAGCACATGCAAGAAAGTCTATGAAACTCTTATCTTTAATTAACTACCAAAAAGCTTGAATTGGAGCTGTGGCTCAAGGGGTAGAGCACTAGCTTTGAGAACAAAAGCTCAGGGACAGTGCCAAGGCCCTGAGTTCAAGCCCCATGATAGGTACCTAAGAAAACCAAACCAAACCAAACCACCACCACCAACAATAGAAGCAACAGCAACAAAACAGTAGAGAGACTTTTGCAATAGGACAGGGAAAAGAGAATTTTAAATGTTGTCATCACAAAGAAGTGATCCATATTTCAGGCTAACTAGCCTGTTTTGATCTTTTCACAATGCTGTACCTTATAAATATACAATTATTATTTGTCAATGAAAATAAAATGAAACTTCCTGGCAGTACTGAGTTTTGAACTCAGGGCCTCGTGACCACAGGACAGAAACTCTACACTTAAGCCATTTCCTCCTGTTTGCACCCTGTATCTTTGTATAATAGGAGGCATTGAAATGACTTTTTGAAATGTGAACTTTTTGCATCACACTACAATTCTCTTGATCTCTACTTCCTGAGTCATTGAGATGACGGACATTCCAGACATGAGTTACTGCATCTGGATAAATAACATAACATAAAATAAAATAAACTTTTGGAAAAGGTCTTGTTTTGAATTATATTATTGACCATATCTCACTTACTTGATTTTCTCTTCCTCTTCCCCTGAGATTTTCATCCTAGGGTTACATATGCATGTGTTGAGCTTTAATTTTTACCTACTAGTGATATGCTTAGAGTTACAGCACAAGTATTGATAAAGTTAATTGGAACTCAGCTTTCTTAATAACTTGTTTTATCAGTAAACCTCAGTTCAAATGGTTCCCTTGTTTGAATAGTTGGCACAGTTACGAGCTCTTAGGAGGTGCTCAATACACTGGTTTGGAGAAGGAAAGTATTGCATCCCATCCAGTCGATGTTGTGCTCTATGAGCATCTGAAAGGCTTACTTTCCATCAAAAACTCAGTTGGGTCCTAAGACTTTTTGGAGGTAAGAAGAGGCAGCCCAGCTTACTGTCCAGATGTTTTCACCGAATCTAAAGTGCTTGACCGCTCGCCTTCTCATCAACTATTATCAGGTGTTACAATGCCTACAGTGGCCAAGCACTTCAGAGGCATCTTAACGTTGTTGAGCTCGAGGCCCACTGTCAGTTGCAGCTTAGTTGACAGTTGCAGTTTAGTTGCAGTTTAGCAGCCACAAAATGCTGTGTTGATGCAAAGAAGACAGCAAGAAACATCTCATGAGGGTCAAGCATTGCTTCTCAGAAAAGATTATGAGCTTGAACCATTATAAACTGTTGAATGGTGTTGTCACTAGTAAAGGATGGAGCTAGGACGAGTTTAATGATGTTAGTTATGCAAAGACCACAGGGACTTTGTATGACTTCTTAGAGAATTTGTACTTTATCATAAGCAATAGGCTGGTCTGCTTTCCTTCTTTCCTCCCTCCCTCTCTCCCTCTCTCTCTTCTCTTGGAATAGGATCTTTCTTTCCATTAGAGATGGGATCTCTCTATATTACTTAGTTCTCAAACTCCTGGGCTCAAGTGATCCTCCTATTTCAGTCTCCTGAGTGAGTGGCTGGGACTACAGGTATACACCACTGTGCCTGGAAGCCAAGGGGCTTTCAATGGGAGAGTAGTAAGGGCAGGTTAACTTTTAGAAAGATTAGTTAGGTCACAATGTAGACATTTGGGTGGGATAGGTGAGTGGGTGGACTGTGTAATATTTGTGAGAAATTTTGTCAGAGATGCTAATTAAAAAAGAAAACCAATAACTATTGAAGCAATCTAACTCTGAAATAATGATAGAATGGCATTCAACATGAGCAGATCTATGGTCTTCACTTTGGGGTTGGTAGAGATTTTTGCTCCTCAAGGGCAATTTTGGCAATGCTGGTGGCAGTTTTGGTTGTCCCAAGTGGGAAGTAACAGCAGTGGGTCACAGAGGGGGCGGTCCTGCTGAGCATCCCACAATGCCCAGAACAGCGCTGGCAGTGAAGAACTTTGGGATGTGCTAAGGTTAAGAAACTCAGATGTTGATGGAGAGCAGAAAGAGGGGTAAGAGAATAAGGAGGTGGGATAGAGCAGCTGTGGTGGCTGATGGAATGGCACAGGGGGTAGCTGAGCACACTGGGGTGGCTAGAGGTGGACCTAGGAGGTACCAGAGTAAATTTATACCCATTCAAGTTTAATACCTGGGCATCATGACAGGGGAAAGATCTAGGAGAGAGGTAGGCATATGGTCAGGAATTTAGAAGAGATCTTTGATGGAGATGAAGACTTTGGAGCTTTGGGCAGATAGTTAGCTATAAATCTGGGTGTGTAAAAAAGACAATCTCCATCTTTTTTATGATAGTAAATACTTTCTAAGTATCTAAGGGTTCCTGTGTACCTTTGACCTTTGTTGTAGTGGGTTTGGGCTAGGGGACTAGGCCTGGCTAATGGCCTAGGGGAAGTGTCAGTTACAGGCCAATATATGCCCCTTGCTATTTTTTTGGGGGGGGGGTCCAGTCCTGGGGCCTGAACTCTGGGCCTGGGTGCTGTCCCTCAGCTCTTCAGCTCAAGGCTAGTGCTCTACCGCTAGAGCCACAGCGCCACTTCTGGCTTTTTTCTTTTTGCTTATGTGGTGCTGAGGAATCAAACCCAGGGCCTCATGCATGCAAGGCAATCGCTCTACCACTGAGCCACCTTCCCAGCCCCGCCCCTTGCTATTTTTTTAAAGCTCTGATTTAGCATGTGTTCTATACAAAGCGGCAGACTTTGGGGAGGGAAGGCCGCTAAACTTGGTGGGAGCATGAAACAAACATGTTTTCACCCCTTAGACAGTGCTGCAGCTGCTGTCCTGCAAGATACATGTCTTTTCTTTTCTTTCTTTTTGCTCTTATTAGCCTGGTGTGGTGGTGCAGGCTTGTTATCCATGCCCTCAGGAAACAGAGAGGAAAATTATAAAGTCAAGGCCAGCTTGAATTAGATAGACGCTGTCAAAAGAGAAAGGAAAAACAAGAAGGAAGGATGGAAGGATGGAAAGAAGGGAGGAAGGGAGGAAGGAAGGAAAAGAGAAAGAAATAAAAAGAGGAAGAAAGAAACAAGGAAACCAAATTGAAGAGCTAAAAGAGAGGAGAACTAGGAGGAAGAAGATTAGAGCGAATCTTTTCAGGGGTCCCAAACAGGAAAGAATGATATAAACATGATTAATTTAATAGCACGTTTCTCATTCGGACCTCATCAAAGTTTTGTTTCAAAGGAAACAGATTTTTTTTTTCATGTACAAATTCATGCAGTGGCACTGGAGAAAAAAACATATGGCATGTGCAATAAATTGTATTAGGGGAATTCTGTCCTGGCTTTGTTAGAATAGTTGGTAATAGAAACTAGTCCTGCAGCTGGAAACAGCTATGAGACTGCGGAAAGGAAATGGCTTAGGAGTGTGGGCTGTCACGTAGGAATACGGACAGCAGCTCAAAAGGAACTCAGTACGGTCAAGTTCACTTCTTCAGAAGGGTGTGCCATCACTCAAAAATCTGTCAGCCCAAGCACCTGAAATATAAATCCTGTAGTGGACTGAACTTCCTGTGCCACAGGAACCAACCTAGCCTTCCCAGGTTAGCGCAGTCAGGTCAGTGCATTTTTCATAGACTCCTCCTCTAAGTTGTGCAGCTCTTGAGAGTCACAAGGTAGTGAGACTGGGCCCTTGCTGGCAGGCTTTTTTTTTTTTTTTTTTTTAAATTTAAACTTTATCGTAAAGGTGATGTACGGAGGGGTTACAGCTACATAAGTCAGGTAATGAGTACATCTCTTTTGGAACAGTGTTAGCCACTCCCTCATTTTCTCCAAGCTTTTCTCCTGATCTCTCTCCCCTCCACCAAGTTGTAAGGTTCATTTCCAACATAGCATCTAGTGAGTCTGTTTTGTCTGGTGAGTCTGATGAGGTGTGGTCATTTCAGACTTGGGGATGGCTGCCGGTTCAGTCTACCCTGCTGAGGTGTGGTCATTTCAGACCTAGGGATGGCTGCTGGTTCAGTCTACCCTGCTGAGGTGTGGTCATTTCAGACCTGGGGATGGCTGCCGGTTCAGTCTACCCTGCTGAGGTGTGGTCATTTCAGATCCTGGGGATGGCTGCCAGTTCAGTCTACCCTGCTGAGGTGTGGTCATTTCAGATCCTGGGGATGGCTGCCGGTTCAGTCTATCCTGCTGAGGTGTGGTCATTTCAGATCCCGGGGATGGCTGCCGGTTCAGTCTACCCTGCTGAGGTGTGGTCATTTCAGACCTGGGGATGGCTGCTGGTTCAGTCTACCCTGCTAAGGTGTGGTCATTTCAGATCCTGGGGATGCTGCCGGTTCAGTCTACCCTGCTGAGGTGTGGTCATTTCAGACCCGGGCATGGCTGCTGGTTCAGTCTACCCTGCTGAGGTGTGGTCATTTCAGATCCTGGGGATGCTGCCGGTTCAGTCTACCCTGCTGAGGTGTGGTCATTTCAGACGTGGGGATGGCTGCCAGTTCAGTCTATCCTGCTGAGGTGTGGTCATTTCAGACCCGGGCATGGCTGCTGGTTCAGTCTACCCTGCTGAGGTGTGGTCATTTCAGATCCTGGGGATGCTGCCGGTTCAGTCTACCCTGCTGAGGTGTGGTCATTTCAGACGTGGGGATGGCTGCCGGTTCAGTCTATCCTGCTGAGGTGTGGTCATTTCAGACCTGGGGATGGCTGCTGGTTCAGTCTACCCTGCTGAGGTGTGGTCATTTCAGATGTGGGGATGGCTGCTGGTTCAGTCTACCCTGCTGAGGTGTGGTCATTTCAGACTTGGGGATGGCTGCTGGTTCAGTCTACCCTGCCGAGGTGTGGTCATTTCAAACCCGGGGATGGCTGCCAGTTCAGTCTACCCTGCCGAGGGTCTATAACCTCCCTAGTGTTGTTAGGTAGGCACACTGCTGTCCACTACTTCTCTCAGGCCCTTCTACACTGCTTTCCTTTCAGGTGTATGAGGACTGCGAGGTGTTCTGCCCCACCTGCTTTGGCTTCCTACAATTCCAGCTGTGGATTCCCCACTGGCTCATCTTCTCTCAGATGCTCAGACTTCAGCCATCTTCCGCAGAGGCTGAGGCAGAGCCGGGTGGGCCCAGGAGGCCTGTTTCCACTGTTTCCCCTTAGCTTCCCATCAGAAGGAAGCTTGGTTAAGGCAGGCAAGGGGGACATGGAAAATGGATTCTGCTACTCTGTCATTCTCCAGTTCCTTCTGTTTTACTGCTGGTCATGTAGGTCAGTTATTTTATAGTGTTGATCATCTTTCTTACTTATTTTGCACATGGGGCTGGGTCACACGGTTCAAAACCACTCAGGAGACCCCAAAGTACTTAGCAGTTCAGGCAGGAACATTCCCTCCTCTGGTGAGTGCTGTCTTGGGAGCAGCAGAGGAAGGGATGTAGAGCAGAGCTCTTTGAATGTGGGAGAAGAGAATTCCATGCCAGAATGTCTGATTTGTAGTCTGAGACAGACACGGGTAATTGGCATTTAGGTTTCCCAAGTATAGCAAATGAAAATAAAAGATGCACAAGTCAATATAAATTTCAGATACACAATAATATTGTTAGGATAAGTATGTCCCAATCCCAAATCTTGGATGCAACATACCTATCCTATTTTTCTTTCTTGTCAGTCATGGGACTTGAACTTGGGCCCGGGCTCTGTCCCTGAGCTCTTTGTGCTCAAGGCTACCACTTTGAGCCCCAGTTCCACTTCTGGTTTTCTTGTGGTTAATTAGAGGTAAGAGTCTTCTGGACTTAGCTGCCCAGGCTGGCTTCAAGCTGCAGTCCTCAGATCTCAGCTTCCCGAGTAGCTAGGATTATGAGCATAAGCTACCAGTGCCTGGCTTCCTTTTCTTTTTCTTAAGCCATGGAACATCACACTAGAGGGCTGCAGCCTGGGTTTGCTTTGGCCTCCATACACTTCCTTCTGAGGTTTGTACCTCACCGCCTGTTTTCACCTAAGCTCCACTCAAAGGCAAACAAAGCTTTTTGTTCTTGTGTTTCCATCTTGATTTCTGTGCTAAGAAAAAAAAGAAAGAAAAAAAAAACCACCTAGCTTTAAATATTAAGTGTTTTAGTACCCGTCTCCCCTCAAAAGCATTATCCCAGTGTGTAAGTTGAAGCCACCACAGACTGAGATGAGTAGGAGGTCAGACCTTCTCAAACTGAGGTCTCGGCAGCACCTGCTTCAGACGTTCTTCCCACAGTCATCTTATTCGAACATCTGAACTGGAGAATTAACTGTGCAAAGGTTGGGTTTCACCATGATGTTTTTCTGCATGTGTGCAATGTGCTTGGGTCATATTCTTGCCTCTCCCCACTTGTCTTCTTCTCAAATACTCTTTGCCTCACTTTCAGGACTTAAATTTTTGAAAATCTAGATTCCACATAGGGGAGAAAACATATGAGATTTGCCCCTTTGAATCTGGCTTGTTTTGTGTCAGTCCTGGGGCTTGAACTCAAGGCCTGGGCACTGTTCCTGAGCTTCTTTGGATCAAAGCTAGCTCTCTACTACTTGAGCCACAGAACCACTTTCTGCCTTTTCTGAGTTGGAGATGAGAGTCTCACATACTTTCCTGCCCAGGCTGCCTTTGAACTACAATCCTCAGATCTCAGCCTCCTGAGTAGGATTATAGGCGTGAGCCACCAGTGCCCGGCTGGCTTATTTTTAAAATGATCTCCAGTTCTATTCTTGCAGTTGATATATTTTGTTCTTTATGGAACCATAAATGTGTATATATAGATATATATTTATATCACATTTTCTTTGTCCATTTATGTGTAGATGGGCACCCAGGCAAATTCCATGTCTTGGCTATTAGGAGTAGTGCCCAGAATTTCTTTGACTATCCTGAGTCTTGTGTTTCCATTTGGAATTTAGGACTTTAAAAAAAAAACATAAGTACTGTGAATAATATCATTGAAATTTTGATTAAAAGTTCATTGAAGCTGCAGGTCGCTTTCAGTAATATGGCCGTTACTTCTGCCAGACTATGAACATGAGAGATCATTCCATCTGAAAGTGCTTCCTTCAACTTTTTTTTTTTTTTTTTTGGTCCAGTCATGGGGCCTGAACTCTGGGTCTGGGCTCTGTCTCTCAGTTCTTCAGCTCAAGGCTAGCACTCTACCACTTGAGCCACAGCACCACTTCCAGCTTTTTCCTTTTTGCTTATGTGGTGCTGAGGAATCGAACCCAGGGCCTCATGCATGCCAGGCAAGCGCTCTACCACTGAGCCACCTTCCCAGCCCACTTCCTTCAACTTCTTTCTTCAGTGTTTTCTCTTTCACCTGCTTGGTAAAGTTTGTCTGACGGTCATCTGTTTTTGAGGTTATTATGAATGCAATCGGCTTCCTGGTCTCTTTCCTAGCATGTTTGCAATTAGCATATGGAAAAGCTACTGGTATTTACATGTGATTCAATATGCTAACATTTTGCTGGAAGTATCTATCAGAATTAAGAGTTTTCTGGTGATGTCTTTGAGTCTTTTAATTATAGTATCGTATCACCTGCAAGGCAGTATAATTAAAATTTTCCTTTTCTATCTGTATACATTTTATTCCTATATCTTGCTTTATTTTTCTAGCTAAAAATTCAAACCTTCTATGTATTAGACATGGAGTGCATGTGCTGTCTTATTCCTAATGATAGAGGAAATGCTTTTGGTTTTTCTCCATTTATTATGTTGGCTGCAAGTTTGTCATACATAGTCTTTATGATGTTAAAATATAATCCTTTTATCCCAATCTTCAAAGTTTCTGTCATGCAGGGATGTTAAATTCTGTCAAATACCTTTTCTACAGCCATTGAAATGATAGCAATTTTTATCCTCCGTTCTTTGTGATATATTCTATTTGTTCTTTTATAAAGGTTAAACTATGCTTGCCTCGCTAAAAAGGAAAACAATTTGATCCACTTTGGGCATTTCAGTTTACTGGAGAAAAGTCTCACAGCCATTCCTGCCGAAGCTGGCTTCAAACTTCCATCCTCAGATCTCACGACAGTGACAGGACGAGATCACCGAGTGTGAGCATCCTTATACACCATGCTTGGTAATTTCATGGTAGGAGAAGCAGGTGTGAGCCACTGTGTCTGACTAAATAAGGTTTTAAAATACTGAAACTAATTTGCAATCATTATCCCTGTTTCTCCCACCATGAAATGACCAAGCATTGTATGTAAGGATGCGCACACGGCCATCTCCTCCTGTCACTGCCAGTGGATCTTCCTTGCTGGTTTCTGGAACCAGTAAACGATTTGTTTCTGATCCCTCACCAACTTAACTGAGGGGCACTTGGACAAAATAGAATTTCATCCAATTATAGACTGATTCTACTACCTTTAACACTCTGCCCTCTCCTGGACGTTCCTAGCAATGTTGACTTTGAAAAGAGGGCGTAGAACAAGCAGAAGAATGAGATGCATGGCCACGTGTCAGTAGCACCAGACAACAATTTCATGCCTCTCTTCTATAGGCAGGCAATCTAGTGCATGAAATAAGCATGATGATTTGAGGGTGTGTGTTTTGGTATCTTACTGACTAATTGTTAGTTACTAATGGTTCTCCTGGGAATCATTTTGAGAAGAGGAGGGAAGCCTCCACTGGTCTGGCCTGTGTGTGTGTGTGTGTGTGTGTGTGTGTGTGTGTGTGTGTGTGTGTGTGTGTGTGTGTGTGTGTGTGTGTGCGTGTGTGTCTGTGTCTGTAAACAAAAGGAGAAACCTGGGAAATAAGAACACAACCCTTATAGGTGCAATTTACATTTCACTATTCTGTCTTTTATTATGAGGGCATAAAGAACAGATGATATATCTACGTGCTTGTACTTCTGCTGATGGTGTCAAGTTTCTGTTGGATTTACATTTAACTTAGGAATTGAAGTGGTGTGTGTGTGTGTGTGTGTGTGTGTGTGTGTGTGTGTGTGTGTGTGTGTGTGTTGGTCATGGGACTTGAACTCAGGGCCTGGGCGCTGTCTGTCAGTACTTCAGCTCAAGGCTAGCACTCTACCACTTGAAGCACAGGGCCACTTCTGGCTTTTTCTTTTATGTTGTGCTGCAGAATTGAACCCAGAGCCTCATGCACGCAAGGCAAGCACTCTACCACTGAACCACCTTTGAAAGATTATTTATAATTTTCATAACTTAATTTCTACTCACCACTATCAAGGCCAACCAAATGATAAGCTATCTAATTTAAACTAGTTTTTATTACAAAAAGTTTTAAATGCTCAGTGATTAACTTATTGCTTGCCCAGCATGTGTTAGATACTGTGCCAAGCTCATAGCATCTGCCTCTGGGGGAAAAGGGGATTTCAGAGCAGATGTTTGTAGAAAGCTCCTGAAATAATCTTAGTAAAATAAAGACTTGTTGTTTATGAAAGAAACATGCATTTGCTTAAATAAACTGGTTCTCTTAGATGCATAATTGTTCAATTAATTTCTAGGTCATCTGAGAAACAGACCTTCACATTTTAACAAGCATAGGTCCTTGTAAAATGTCTGGTAAGTTAATGTATTGAGCCACTATACAGTTTTTGGCCATCCTGGGGCTTGAACTCAGGGTCTAAATACCGTCCTGGAACTTCTTTTGCTCAACACTTGTGCTTTACCACTTGAGCCACACAGTACCACACATAGTTTACTGGAAATAAGGAACTTTCCTACCCTGGACTTGTTGCAAACCTCAATTCTCAGATCTCAGCCTTCTGAGTAGCTAGGATTACAGGCGTGAGCCACCAGTGCCCGGCCTGTATACATTTTATACTTGGAGACAGTCAAACACATAAAGTAGGTTCAAGAATCTGTAAAGGACACTGTTGACATCTCAGGAATGGAAAATACTAGTTTAAAACACAGGAACTTTGTTTCAATAAATATGGCTGTCTTAGGTGCAGTTAAAGCTCTGAACACTAGGTGCCACTCTTTCTCCATCATGGATGAATCTGTGGCTCCAAAGCAAAAGCAACCTAGTCCATTAACTCTTGGCTTCTATTTAAACTACAATAAAAATGTAGACATCCAGTATTTTGAAAATAGCTGGCTCAGCACTCAGTACTTTATAGAAAGTAAAATTTATTTACATGATTATTTGTATTATATTTTTTATTATCTTTAAGTAGTTGCACCAAGGGGTTACCATCCAACAAAGCAGTTTGCAGGTACAATGCATCTTGATCGATAGCACCCCTTAGAAAGTGGAATTTATAACTGCCTTCAATGGCACTACATTTTAGAAAACTAAAGATGATCAATACTTGCTTTTATTTCTTATTGATCTAAGAAAGCTAAGGGCTTCCAGTCTCATTCAAGTGATAATTAACACACCCATGATTTCTCCTTGAAAAGATGGAAATTGTAGTATCCAAATAATTTTATATGTGATAATAATATATACCATGTTTGAAGTGATTAGTTATGGCTTATGGCCCAAAGAATATGGTTATGGAGAAGGAATGTATAAGATGTATTTGCTGTCCCATGTTCAGGGCTTGGGAGGCGGCTGGAAGAGGGATTCCTGATAACCTGTCTGCAAGAATTTCAGCAGCATTGTGTTTATGGACACATAGGGAACATTTTCAAAGATGAGGAGCACAGAAACCACCTTCCTAGTTATGTCCACTGGGACTTGGTGGGAATTTACTAAGTCGTCTGACTTTAAATCCAGCAACTGTAAATATGGAAACTCCCAACGGTTTTAAAAAAATACAAGCTAAAAATAATTAAAGGTTGAATATATTATGATTAAAAAATTGGAAGCAGTAAACATAGCAAGTATACAAACTTAGGTGTTGAGCAAAGTCTTGCGTTTTCAGATCCGACAATCCAATGATGCGACTTCTGTTTGTGGAGGCTTGAAGTTTAGGGTGAAGTGGATGCTATAGTTTGTCTACCCTAGGGGCCCGTGTACTGGGGGCTTGGACTTAAATGCAACAATATTAAAAGGCAGTAGACCTTTAAATGATGGGGTACAGTGGGAAGCACTTTGGTTATTGGTGTAGCAGACTTGGAAGAAATGACTGTAGTTCTCCTGGGACCCCAATTATTTCTCTAGAGAGTCATTGTATAGTAGGCAAAAGCTGTGGGTTCATGGGCTGGGAAGGTGGCTCAGTGGTAGAGCGCTTGCCTTGCATGCTCAAGGCCCTGGGTTCGATTCCTCAGCACCACATAAGCAAAAAGAAAAAAGCCGGAAGTGGCGCTGTGGCTCAAGTGGTAGAGCACTAGCCTTGAGCTGAAGAGCTGAGGGACAGTGCCCAGGCCCAGAGTTCAGGCCCCACAACCGGACCCAAAAAAAAAAAAAAAAAAAAAAAAAAGCTGTGGGTTCAATCACCATTACTACAACAAAACAAACAAAAAACAAGCAAGCAAGCAAACACACAAACCAAAAACACACAGAGAAAGAGAGAGAGAAAGTGAATGAGAAGAGAGAGAGTGGCTATAATGCAAGTCTACCTGACAAGTTTACCCTTTGCTGCATGTACCTCATTTCCCTGGTCATGTTCTGAAGCAGTCCAGGCTGCCAGACCAGAGACAGAATGTGGGTCTGAATGCTTTTGGACTTTCACTTTCCAAAACTAGGATCTCAATGAGCCGCTTTGCTTTATAAATAACTTTTTGTTGTTGTTATAGCAGTAGAAAACGAATACAGTGGGTCTAGTGAGGAAGAGAGTAGTTTAGTAAACAGAATGTGAACATGGAATTGCTTGTGGAATTATGATGTGAACATGACTCTGGGCAATTTGATCGGGCCTTGAAGTTAACGAGACACAATGGCTCCACTATCTGAATAGATGTGTAGCCGTAACTGACAATGATTTCACCTTCCTTCATCCCGTCTCCCCCTCTTGTTACGCCAGAGCAACTGGCCACCCAGGACAGTGTTTGGGGCCAGGTGGATTGCCAGGTGCTGTCTGCCCTTCTCTTGGGCATCACGTGCGGCGAGACTGAATCCTACTCATTTCAGTTGGGTCAAGAGAAGGGCCTGAATAAAGCCAACACTTGGTCTTTTTTTTTTTTTTACTGTTGAATCTACTTTGGCCACTTCAAGGCAAACTCTGATAACAGGAACAAATTCTGCTTTTTATTCTGTTTGGAAGTAGGAAATTAGTCTTAAGGCAGACAGAAATGGAAAGAACGGAAATGATCAAATTTAGCAATGGAACCTTTTTACAAGAGGTACCTTTGAAGGTCGAAAGGGAATTTAAGTGAAAAGTGTATTCATTAACCCAGGGGAGCTGAAAAGTCTCTGCTTTCATGGTGGACTCGTACAGAGCTGTAGGATTCGGACATGTATTATTGTTACTAAAGGAGGCCAAAGGGCTACTGACATAGACAGAAAATGACCCTTCCATTTTCCCCTCTTGGATAGAAACCCCATTGTATACCCTGAAATTATCTTGGAGGACAAAAGAATATTGCGGATGAATCTGATAAATATTAAAGTGCTATTTTGAGAAAGTCTCACCATGTCCTTATTTCCCTCCTTGTACAGCTTGGATTCATCCATTGTTTGTTTTTGGAGTTTTTTTGTGTTTAAAAAATTTTTATTTTATTATTGAGATGCTGTACAGAGGGGTTACAGTTACATGAGTAAGGTTATGAGTACATTTCTTGTCGAGCATTGTTACCCCCTCCTTTGTTTTTCTCCTACTATCCTTCCCTCTTCTCCCTCCCCCTCTCTTTCCCCCCAACTTGTAATGTTCATTTCTTGTATAGTGTCTTGTGAGCATCATTGTTGCAATGGGTCATCCTGTGTCCTTGTTCCAGTATTTTGTTATTCCCCTTCCCCTCCCCAATTAGATAAATGTATATATAAATTCAGGGTATCAAAATCAAGTACAGTGACAAGAGGAGATATACCATAGGAGGAAGAACATACAAAAGAAACAAAAAAATTTCATAGTGCATTAAAAACAACAACAAAGAAAAACCTCTTGTGTCTGTATCTTGGGGTTCATTTCACTTAGCATCATCTTATATGGTCATATGTACATAGCTTTTGAGCTTTTCTGCTCATCTGACAAGATTATCCTAGATTTACACTAACTATTGCAAATAAGAGAAACCATGGGACCTATATTTCTTTGGATCTGGCTTGGTTCAACACAATGATTTTTTCAAGTCTTTCCATTTCCTAACAAATGGGGCAGTGTCATTCTTTTTGATGGTAGCATAGAATTTATATATGAATGTCACATTTTCTTGATCCATTCATCTACTGAAGGGGCATCTGGATTGGTTCCATATCTTAGCTATGGTAAACAATGCTGCAATAAACATAGTTGTGCTGGTAGCTTTAGTATAGCTTTATTTGTGATCGGTTGGGTAAATGCCCAGAAGTGGAATTGCTGGGTCATAGGGGAGCTCTATGTGGAGGCTTTTGAGGAACCTCCATACTGCTTTCCAGAGTGGTTGAACAAGTTTACACTTCCACCAACAGTGCAGTATTTCTTGATTATAGCCATTCTAACTGGGGTGAGATGGAATCTCAATGTTGTTTTGATTTGTATTTCTTTTATGGCCAGAGAAGTTGAGCATTTCTTCATGTGTCTATTGGCCATCCTTATTTCACCCATTGTTTTAGTCACTGTTTGGTCTGTACCTCAACTCCGTCCATGGGCAAATCAAATGCTTTTCACCTGGCCATCTGAGCATAGCTGGAAGGAAGAGCAAGGACCTTCCTGCTGGCAGCCCAGGAGGAAAGCGGTGCTGACTGCTTCCCTTGATTCACAGAACACTTAAAGACCTAACGTACTCCTGCATGTTTTCTTTCAATGCTCTGATCAAGCATTCAGGGAACATTATTCAATCAGTGAAACTGCTGTCTAACTATAGAAGAAAAATTTATTGCTGAATAATTATTTAGCAGAACTAACTTAAAACTTTTAATAACAAGTAAGCGATTAAATCGACATCTTAAAGTTATACAACTAAAGCAACTAAACATTATCATTCATTATTTTGTCTATGGTGTTTTTTCCTTTACATGTGCTATAAAAAAATGATGTAACTGAGACCAGGTTTTATTTTTGTTGTTGTTTGGAGATAAAGATCTCACTAGGTAACCATGTGGCCAAACTACCCTGAACTTGCTATGTAGCCTAGCTTGACCTTAACTAGCAATCCTCCTCTCTTAGCCTCCAATGTATTAGGATACAGGCATGAACCATCACATCTAGCTCCAGGTTATTTTCTTAATCAGACAAGCATGTTTTTTTCATTCGGCCAACATGAGTGCATATTATAGACAGATAACAAATAGGGTTATTTATTATCATAAAGCTTTTCAATGTCTTCTTTCTCTGCTAAGGATTCAAATCCTGTTTACCTTAGAACCATCTGTATCTCCCATACCCAACACAGTGCTTTGCATGTGACAGGCATTCGAATCATGGAGACAGCTACCTCATTGGACCAAAAGAGGCATCACTGAACACTTAGAGCAGTTAGTATCCACTTAGGGATCTTGAACAGTAAGAAAGGCAATGTTTGGGAAAAGAGAATCAGATTATTCAAATATGTACAAAGTTTGTGTGTGTGTGTGTGTGTGTGTGTGTGAGAGAGAGAGAGAGAGAGAAAGAGAGAGAGAGAGAGAGAGAGAGAGAGAGGTGAGACTTGGGGCTTGGGCACTGTCCCTGAGCTTTGGTTGCTCAAGTCTAGGGCTCTACCACTTTGAGTCACAGCACCATTTCCGGTTTTCTGCTAGTTAAATGGAGATAAGTATCAGGAACTTTCCTTCTCTAGGCTAGCTTTGAACCCCAGTTCTCATTTCTCAGCCTCCTGAGCAGCTAGGATTACAGGTGTGAGCCACCAACACCTGTATAAAATTCTTAACCACGGAAACTACTTCATTGTCATTGAGAACTTTAAGGGCATCTGGTCTTATATTAAATAGGGAAAGATAAACATCTAGATGGTGGTAATATGACATACTGTCATCATGACCATTTCTGAGCTAAGGTTTTTATCTGTCTGTGGTATCTTTATACCTCTATGAATGAAATATTTGTAAACACATATGAACACAACATTGTAGTTTCTAAGGCTCAAGGGCTGGTGAAAATCTGAGTTTTTTTTAACCCTTAGCTTTTTTTTCCTCTTTCAATTAATAGACTTGATTTCTTAGAGCCTTTTTAGATTTACAGGAAAACTGAGCAAAGAGCAAGGACTTCCTGTGTACTATCCTCCTCTTCTTTCCATTGCTTTGTATCAGTGTGGCACATTTGATGAGCTCCTTCTGGATGTGTTTTTATTAACCGAGGTCTGTATTATTAGGGTTCATGCCTAGTTATATGGGTTTTGCCAAATGAATAAAGACTATTTCATTTTTTACCAGCATCAGGGTTTTAACCACTGTTTGGTCTATACCTCAGCTCCATCCAGAAAAAGTGAACAGGTAGGAAGCTATTATAGTTTAAAAATTCAATTTGTAAAAAAAAATCAATTAAGGCAATGAAGTGATTTAAAATGTATAGATTGATGCTAGTTCATTTAATAGGTTTTTACTCCCACTGTAACATACTTATAAATGTAGATTTATTAGTAAATGCTCACTTGTTATACTACTGTGGTTGGAATTTATTGAAATAAATGAATAAAATAGATGATTATAGAACCATGTGGAAATGTTTTATAATGAGGGTACTCCATGAACACTTAGTCAAAAATTTAACAACCAGAAAAACGCATGGTTTTTATTTTCCTTTTTTCAATCTGCTAATTGATGGGTAATGGGCCACATAAGGCATGTTTGATCTACTACTTGCAAGATTCTGGGACATAGGGAGTAGATAAGATGAATTAGCTGTTGATAATGAGTCTAAGTTCTCTAACATTAGGACTGTCAAAGCAAGTTTTGATGCTTGAAAATGGGAGAGAAGATTAGGCAGGAACTGCCTATTTTTGCATAAGCAGTTAGCAAGGAAAACTGTCTGAAATACACCTACAGTAGCTTCTGAACTGAACTCGTGAGTCCCTTTTCTGCTGTTGCTCATAGAGGATTCTGCAGCTTAGCCTTTGGCAGGACTTGAACTCAGCTCTTATGAAGCAAACCTTCCTGTAAATGTACACTCTAGATGCTAAGCCTGAATGTCACCTTTTAATAACTTCTATGTGTTTGTCCTGCTTTTCACCCTTGGTGTTGGGAACCTGCTGTGGTATGAAAGTTTGTGTCCATTTCCAATTCATATGTTGAAACCTAACCCCCAACACAAGGGATTGAGAGATGGGGTATTTGTGCAGCAATCAGGTTCCCCGTGGATGGGTTCATGCTTGTGTGGCTCTTCAATCCATGAGGAGACAGAGGGAACGCACTCTGAACCTGCAGTGGGCCTTCCTCAGGGACTTGATTTTAGCTTCCCAGCCTTGCAAATGGTGAAATGCACATTTCTCTTGGTTACAAGTCAGCCAGTTTATGGCATTTGGTTTACAGTAGTGTGAGAACACTAAGGCAAGATTCCCTGCTGTCTGTAGTAGCACTTGCTTCTAGGCCAGTTGATAAAATTCTAGGCAAAAAGAAAAATAAAATACTTTCACCATCTTGCGTATGGTCTTTTAGCCCTATCTTTGCCTATTAATATAACAAGATCGTGATGTCATGAAGCAGATACTAAATGTCAGGAATCACATGACTGTTATTATGTGTGTATGATTGCATGCTCAGCTTTGATGTTTTAAAATGAGGGATCTGTGTGTGTGTGTGTGTGTGTGTGTGTGTGTGCGTGTGTGTGTGTGTGTGTGTGCGTGTGTGTGCGTGTGTGTGTGTGTGTGTGTGCGCACGCGCAGGTGCGCACCATGATGTTGCTTTTTGCAAACTTGCAGTTGATGCAGATTCTCTATGCTGCACTATAGGTGACTTTATGACTTTACACTTACTCTTCCTGCAGCCTCTCTCTTTCATTTCTCTTTGTGGCGGAAAGCCATATAGATGAGTTTTGAATGTTAATGCTATATTTGTGAAATTAGCTAGCCTGCCAAGATCTGCATCATCTAAAATTATATTACCATAATCCCCACACTTTCATTTAACTTGTTGATTTAAAAAAAGTATATAATTGATGAAGACCTAAACAGAAACTTACTCCTAGCTCATTCACTTCAGTTCAGTTTGTCAATAATCTCTAAATGTTGCTGTTTAAAAAAAATGTCCACCCAATTGATATGATTACCCAGTCTCCATTTCTCCTGTCTGAAAGCGAGTGAGCTTTCAAATATCTTGCACAATTTATCTGATCTACTCTGTCTACCTTGTCTTGCCACAATGCATGAAATTGGCAGTGCTGAAGGAAGCATGCTGTTTGCCATGATTTTCTTGAGGTGATTATCTGTGCTGTTTCCATAGAGCTCCCTGATTCACAGTATGTAACTTCTCGCCCTGAGACTTTCACATGTGACACAAGGAACTGCCAATGGCCCCTGCTATTGCTAGTTGCTTACTTGTCTTGGGCCACAAACCTGTTAAACCATCCATGACTTTTGGCAAGATCAGGCACATACTAAGTGTGCCATAAGCAACTTAAAGGTTGTTCAATGCATGCGCAAGGAGCTAGAGTTCTCCTCAGTTTGCAACTTTTCCAGTAAAGTTGGTTACACCTGTGAGGGACTTCTTTATCCATGAGTGTGCATGGGTGTTGTGGGTGTTCTTCCTCTTTTTTGGGGGGGGTCCAGTCGTGGGGCTGAACTCTGGGCCTGGGTGCTGTCCCTCAGCTCTTCAGCTCAAGGCTAGTGCTCTACCACTTGAGCCACCGCGCCACTTCCGGCTTTTTTCTTTTTGCTTCTGTGGTGCTGAGGAATCAAACCCAGGGCCTCATGCATGCAAGGCAAGTGCTCTACCATTGAGCCACCTTCCCAGCCCTGTTCTTCCTCTTATAGAGTCATTACTGCCTGGAGGCTTTGAAGAGACATCACGATGGTTTGCAAGGGCTTTTGTGCTCTTTAGGCTCAGCTCTTCATCATATCCTGGGCTATGTCCCTGAACTGGGCATGAAGAGATTACTATATTTGGATTATAAGGACAACTGATGGGTTGATTATGTGTCAGACACTATGGAATGAAATGCTTTATATGACCTCATTTAATATCATAATATGTTGATGAGGCTAGTATTTTTGCTCCATTTTCAGAGAGAAATACCAATTTTGTTCAGCATTTTAGGTGTTAAATAAAGCCAAAAGAAGAATATAGGATAACTGAGTTCCAACATGCATGATTTTCCTATTTATACTTTACTATAGAAAAATAGGTATATTTTCTTGAAGTAAGTCGTATTAAGTAATATAAGTTTAAAGCTTATCATGCTTTGAGCCCATTTCTGTATTGTGAAAATATTAGGGTTACTGCTATAGCTGAAAAGCAATGAGAGGAAAGATCCCCCCCTTAATTATATCAAACAAATGATCTTACAATTACATAAAATGTCAACCATTATAGTCTAGTCAGTGGCTTGGCTTCTTGTCCAAACCTCACGGTGAAATATGCAGACTTTCTGGAACCACATATTAAAATCCCTGCAGTTGAATCAGCCCTTCTTCTTTCTGAGTAACCCAAATTCAATACGATTCAGCATGTCAGGAGAACTCCAGGGGTAAGATCTTAAAAGCCCAATGTCAAAAGGTGACTACCCAATAATCATCACCTGAGCTTCACACTCATGAAGATTAGCCCTGTCCTAAGCTATATGTGGGTCTTCCCTGCAGTGAGCTGTCCTGTTTTAGAGCCTTATTATATGAGTTCAGCAGCAAATTTGACATAAGCATAAAGTAACAGGACAATGCTCTTGTGTAAATGTCTCTGAAAAAAAGTCCTAAGCAGATTTGTTGATCTGATGTGGCAGCTAAGGAGGGAGAAATGCATGCAAGATGCATCAGGAAACACCCTTGTGCAACCAGCACTGCATGCTGGTACGTAGAGACATCATTTGCATTCCTGGCTACCTAACAGGTAGCCATAAGTTGCCTAACCTTTCTGAATAATTTTTCTTCATTTGTATCACAGCTTGCATAACTCTTCCCAAATCAGTAATAATTTAGCAAATCAGACCACATGGAAATTCTGAAAGGAGCAAAGGATTGGAATATAGTGACTCATGAATAGTTCACCTCCAAGTTTAACATCACAATCTGAAACCAAGGTGTTCAACTTATGAAACATCAGTGATGTTAATTATTAGCCTTGGCCAGAAATGCCAGGATCACTTGTTTGTGTGTGTGAGGTCTACCATTAAAAAAAAAATGTATGTGGATGTGTGCTGGTATGTGGCTTGAACTCAGGGCCTAGGTGCTGTCCCTTAGCTATTTTTGCTCAATTTTTGTGCTCTACCACTTGAATCACAGCTCCACCTTCAGCTTTTTGGTGTGTAACTGGGGACATGGGTCTCACAGACTTCCCTGCCTGGGCTGGGTTCAAACTGCAATCTTCTGATCTCGCCCTCCAGAGTAGTTAGTTGTACAGGCATCAGCTGCTGGCATCTGGCATCTACCTTTTTATTTTGGGTGAGTTAGACATTTAAAGCCACAAGTTAAATGCATTTCCTTAGTTTTCTGAGCCCCAGAAAACTGGTAGATACTGCTTGCATTTTGAACCCAGATCTCAGAAGTTTCCCAGACATACTTTATCCTTGTCATTGTTAATGAAATCAGAATAAAACCAAATAAATGTTCTATGAAGCTGGTGCTTTGCAAAAAAAAATCATACTTAGAAAGTTATATATGTTTATATATGACTGAGGTGGTCAGCGGAGAGGATAGCAGGGTGCCTGCTTTATCTATGAGCTCAAGTGTGTCCTTAGGGAATTTAGGTTGAGGCAAGATAATGCTATGGGTCCAGGGCAGAAGCAATAAGCGCCAAGGACTGAACTCCTGCCTAGCCCTCCGCTTGCGTGGTGGCTACTTTTTAAGATGCTTCCTTTTATTGTAGGGCTTAAGCATAAGGGCTTTAGAACATTTCTGCCTCCAACAGAGATAAATGGTGGTGTTACTTTGGCCAAGTTAAACATCTTTGCATCGGGTTCCTCTTCTGCAAAGTGGAAGAATGAAAGAACCTGCTCCCCCTTTTCTTGCTCCCCCCACCTCCTCTTCCCCATCCTCCTCTTCTTCTTCTTCCTCCCCCCCCCGCCTCCTCCTTGAATTCAGTGTTGTATTCTTGCTTAGACTTTTTGCTCAAAGCTGGTGCATTACTAACCTGAGCTATACCTCTTCTTCCTGCATAGACTTTTTTTCTGCTCAGACCTTTTACTGAGATCCTCAGATCTCAAACTCCTGAATAGGTAGGTCTATAGAGGTGAGACACCAGTGCTTGCTTTAGAAACTACTTCTCAATGTATTTGAAGTACTTAACCAAGCAAGAGGCCATAAAATGCAGTGTTTTTTTTTTTTTGGGGGTCCGGTCGTGGGACCTGAACTCTGGGCCTGGGCTCTGTCCCTCAGCTCTTCAGCTCAAGGCTAACGCTCTACTACTTGAGCCAGAGCGCCACTTCCGGCTTTTTTGTTTTTGCTTATGTTGTAACGAGGAATTGAACCCAGGACCTCAGGCATGCAAGGCAAGCGCTCTACCACTGAGCCACCTTCCAAGCCCCAAAATGCAGTGTTTTTAAAGCACAGATTACAGCCAGGCACCAGTGGCTAACCTCTACAAGCTTAGCTACTCAGAAGGCCAAGATCTGAGGATGTCAGTTCAAAGCCATTCTGAACAGAAAAGTCTGTTGTGACTCTTATCTCCAAGATCAATCAGCAAAAAGCTGGAAGTAGAGATATAGCCCAAGTGGTAGAGCACCAGCCTTGAGCAAAAATTATTTTAAAACTCCCATACACAACAATATTTACCCATATTGGGAAGATGATAAATGCACCAGATGTTTATTCAGGACAATTTCTGTTCTGCCTTTGGTCCCCTGCCCTGACAGCGCACATGTTAATGCTTCTGTCATTGATTTATTCATTATTTATTGAGCAGACTTGTCAGGAACCGTGATAAGTGGTGGAAAATACTGATTCTGACACTTGAATGGTGTTTTACAGCTTGCAGATTATTCTCACATATATGAAATTCATTCAGTCCTCAGAGGCATTCACTTCATTTCTCCCCTGTTATTCCCCGTTTAGTTTTATATTTCTTTTAATGTTCCATTCTCCTTCCCTTAAATCTTGGGTGTGTACTTACAATAGTTTCTAAGTGCTGGGGTGGGGGTGGAGAAAACTGCCAAGCCCAGGTAGTATGTAGGAATGAAATTAGAAGTTGAGTCCAGACACATTTGCAGTGTCCTACACTTTAGGATCAAAAGATCAAGTTCTTTTAATGTATATTGTCTCTTATTTAGGAGAGTATGAAGAGTCACCTGAAAAGGAACAAGGCACATCTATATATCCATCACTAGAAACTAGGTTCAGTGGTTTTCCAGATCTTCCTGGATTCCAGTTAATGTAGTTAACACAATGGACACACCCAGGGTGGATCACTTGCTCCCAGCAAACAGCTAGGTCCTCTGGTCCCAGCATCAAAATCCCTCAGTTGTATTTCTTCTTATATTTTGTAAAACTAAGATATGTGCAAGACACAGAACAACAGAAAATTACTGCTTTAGTATCAAATCACAGTTTCACAATTATCTTTCATGGCACACCCTAGCTTTTATAAGGAAACAACAGTAGCTATTCCTTGAGTAGATTAGCTTGTGGTGGACAAAGAGGTAGAAACTGATGGTGGTGTGCAAGCATGCAGTACCTTTCACAGTTGAGTTTGTACTTAATCTGAAGGGTTCTGTGGAGGTTCTGGGGATGCAGATGACCCCATTCATAAACTTCGGCTGTGACACACACTAACTTCATTCCAGACCAGGCCCCTTTGCCTTGCTTACTTTTTGCCTAAAACACTCTTCCTCACAATGTGTCCTATGGTCCAGCTCAAATGTCTCTTTCCCCAACGAGTTCTTCCCCAGGATCTGGATTTAAAGTCATATCGCCATGTGCATCTCTTTATTTTTAATGTGGCATTTACCACTATCTGAAAGGCACTTAATACACATATGTATTAACTGTCTCCCTTAAAAGACCTGAGCTCTAAGAGGACAGTGGTTATGTTTTTAACACATTGCCTGGACCCTACCAGGAGCCCTAAATAAATCTTAGTGGAATGACCAACAGAGACTTGTGCCTATAGTACACCAGCTCAGTCCTAGGCACTGGAGATATAGCGATGCATCAAACAGACAGTGATCTTCGACCTTTTGGGGTTTTATAGTCTAATTCAGGGAAAAAGACATCAACAAATATGGAAGAGAAAGAGAAGCTCTGGAGTAGGGCTGTACTACACCTCACTAATGGAGAGATAAAGAAAGGGACTTGACAGGCCGGTGGCTCATGCCTGTCCTCTCAGGAGGCTGAGATCCAGCCTGGGCAGGAAAGACTGAGACTCCAATTAACTATCAAAACAAAGCCAGAAGTGGAGCTGTGGTTCAAGTGGTAGACTGTTGGCCTTGAGAAAAATAAGCTCAAGGATACCACCCAGCCTCAGGACTGGCACAAAAACAAGAAAAGAAAAGAAACAGAAAGGGGACTTGAAGAAACCAGAAGGGAAACATGCCAACACGTAGAGAAGGTATGGGATGGAGGCTGGGGGAAGGAATGAGTCTTGTGAGCAAAGGGTGAAGGAGGGGAAAAGGTCTGTGCCTGGTTGAAGACACTTTCCCAGGCTTAGCAAAATGGTG
This sequence comes from Dipodomys merriami, assembly GCF_024711535.1. Lineage (NCBI taxonomy): Eukaryota > Metazoa > Chordata > Mammalia > Rodentia > Heteromyidae > Dipodomys > Dipodomys merriami. Next base: position 297,659 of record NW_027206119.1, read on the forward strand.
AGGTGTGCCAGAGACTAGTCCGGGGCAGCTTCAATCATGGTGAGTCTTATAGGTTACAAGGGGCTGTGGTGAGCTAAGAAGCTATTGTATAGTCCTGAGCAGAGTGCTGTATCCACTTAAGTTGTAATAGGATTCCTGCAAAAAGATGAGGGTGGGAGCAGTTAGGCAACCAATGCAATAATCCAAGAAAGAGGTAATGATGGCTTGGTCCAGGATGATGAGACCTGTAAGTAATCTGGAAAGGTCTTGTAGACAGTGCTGATACAAAAAAATAATTATTTAAAAGTATGTGCAGCAGAAATGGTGGGACCAAGGGTGGACTAATTCAGCAGTGAAACCCACTGGACACCATGCTGGAAATGAACTATACCACTTGGGGAGAAGGGAATTTGGGAGGGTTAAAAACTGGGAGAGAAAGAGGGAGAGGGTGACACCATTCAAAAGGAAATGCACTCTGTATGTCACATTTACAGTAAGATTCTAAAAATAAATAAATTAAAAAAATAAAAATATGTGCAAAAGATGGGCACTGGTGGCTCATGCTTGTAATCCTAGCTTCTCAGGAGGCTGAGATATGAGGATTATAGTTCAAAGCCAGCCTGACAGGAAAGTCTGTGAGACTCGTAGCTCCAATAAACCACCCAAAAGCTGGAAGTCGAGTTATGGCTCAATGGGTGGTAAAGTGCTGGCCTTGAGCATAAATGCTGAGGGACAGTACTCAGGATCTGAGTTTAAGCTCCAGGCCTTCTAAAACATACGTGCAGAATTGACACAATTAGAAGTATTTCTTTGTCAGGCCCATGAGCCAATAAATAGCACATACTCCTAGAAACTCAGCATTTGAACTTGGGACTTGTGTGTCAGCTATTATTTATCCCCTGAAAACAATACAAAAAGAGAGTGAGGAAATATATTCAGTATCAAAATCTGCACTTGCAATTAAACAAACTAGTTTGGGGCTTGATCTTATTTCAGCTCACTGACATGAGTGCAATAATTGTTCAGCAGACATAAACATTTCAAAATGAAAATGACACTTATCCGTGAGGAGACTATAAAAGCTCACTGGGAAGTTACACAAAAGGGTAAAAACATAGTTATCAAGAACAAAGATCTTTCCTGATTTATCCTGATTGACAGCCTGAATTTCAAGTGGATCTGATAACTGTTCAGCAATCTGCCTCTGCCTTGGAAGTTGTTGTCTTTCCTTCCTTGCTAGCAGGCACTGGTGGCACTAGTGTGCCGCATTAATTGGCCCAACGATTTTTCAACACTCTTCTCTATCTTGTCTTTTTTTTTTTTTTTTTTTTTTTTTGGTGCTAGTGCTAGGGCTTGAACTCAGGACCTAGTAATGTCCGTTAGCTTCTTCGCTCAAGGTGGTGCTCTACCACTTGAGCCGTAGATAGCAGATCCACTTCCAGCCACTGGGGGTGGTTTTATGGTGTCAGCTTGAATAGAGGATACACTATGAATAAGTAAATGAATATTACCGAAGTTAGCGATCAGATAATCATTCGTAATATAAAATTTCACAATGTGTGCTGAGCATATGTTAGGGAGCCATCCAGATCCCCAAATCCACGTGGGAGACCAGGAAAGGCTTTCTGGCAGAGAAGTCCTCCGTGGGCCTCAATCTGACAGGTAAACGGGAATGTGCAGGGTGCAGCAGGAATTAGAGGACAGGATGGGATCTTGAAGAAGGCATCCGAATATACAAATATCCCTCTCTGAGACTGGAAAGGACTGCCTATAATCGAGGGGAGCTGGGAAGAACTGAATGGAAAGTCCAGCCAGGGCGCTTGAACCTTTGGAAGGATAAATAACGCCGGGGCTGGGAGCTGGTGCGTGGTTCACCGAGGTCTGAAGGGAGCCTGTGGACTTCCCGAACCCTTTACCTTCCGCCTGCCCCCGCAGGGAGGGGCTGCCCGGGCTGCCCTCGCGGAGACACACCGCCTCAAACCACACCTTTTGCCCATTGCTTCCCATTGTGAGGTCTCGGGACCAGAATCCACACCCAGAGAAAGAGCTAGCCGAGAACGCCCTAGGCCCGATACGGAGGATAGCGTTTTGATTCTAGGGATTTTGTTTTCCCTAGACGATCGCAGCAGCAACAAGAACATTTGGCAGCCTCGGGACTCCAGAGCCTCTCGGCCCCTCTAGGGTTTCTTGATTGGTTTAGAAAACTTTCCAGTACGGAGGGACCCGGTCCACTCACCGCAGCGCCAAAGCCAGGTCCGGGGCGCGGCGGCCGGCCCGCATTTCCGCTCCGCGGGTGGCGGGGAGGGGGTGTACAGAAAGTTTACGTCCCCCTTCCTAGAGTGCCGGCGGTGAGCGGGGCTGGGGAGCCCAGGCCGCCCCTCCGTAACTCCACGATCCTGGAAACAGCCTGTGGCAGAAGAGAGAGAAAGTTGGGCGGGAGCGCGGGGAGGGGACCAGCAGCGAGTGTGGGGGGGGGACCCAGGTCGCTCACTCCTCCCCCGCCCCCCCTGCCCCAGAGCGCCAGCCGGGGTGGAGCCAGCAGCCCCGAGCCGCGTCAGCGTTTAAGATGCAAATCGAGTCTGGGTCCCCTCCCCCTCCCCTCCTCCTCCTCCTCCTCCTCCTCCCTCCGCGCCCCCGCCCGGGGGAGCCGAGCTCCACTCCGCAGCTCCGGGCCGCCCACGCCTCCTGCGCGCCGCGGCGGGCGCCCGAGCGGGGCGGCTCTACTTAAGCGCGGTGCGGGCCGCGACCCGGCACTCGCCTGGAGCGCGCGGGCGAGGCGGGTGCGTGGCGCGGGGCTCGCGGGGGGCGCCCGGCGGTGGCGGTGGAGGCAGCGGCAGCGGCGGCGGCGCGCTCACACCGCGTAGCTCTCGGCTGGCTGCCGCGGCCGGGGTGCAGGGCTGAGCGAGCGTCCCGGCGCCGCGGCTCCTGAGCGCGGCCAGCGCCGTGCGTGCCCGCCGCTGGCTCAACCCGAGCACTTCTTGGCCATGGCTTTGGCGGACAGCACTCGAGGATTACCCAACGGGGGCGGCGGCGGGGGCGGCAGCGGCTCCTCGTCGTCCTCCGCGGAGCCGCCGCTCTTCCCCGACATCGTGGAGCTGAACGTGGGGGGCCAGGTGTATGTGACCCGGCGCTGCACCGTGGTGTCGGTGCCCGAGTCCCTGCTCTGGCGGATGTTCACGCAGCAGCAGCCGCAGGAGCTGGCCCGGGACAGCAAAGGCCGCTTCTTTCTGGACCGGGACGGCTTCCTCTTCCGCTACATCCTGGATTACCTGCGGGACTTGCAGCTCGTGCTGCCTGATTACTTCCCGGAGCGCAGCCGGCTGCAGCGCGAGGCCGAGTACTTCGAGCTGCCCGAGCTGGTGCGCCGCCTCGGGGCGCCCCAGCAGCCCGGCCCCGGGCCGCCGCCGCCGCACTCCCGGCGCGGGGTGCACAAGGAGGGCTCCCTGGGCGACGAGCTGCTGCCGCTGGGCTACGGGGAGCCGGAGCCGCAGGAGGGCGCCTCGGCCGGGGCGCCGTCCCCCACGCTGGAGCTGGCCAGCCGCAGCCCGTCCGGGGGCGCGGCGGGCCCGCTGCTCACGCCGTCCCAGTCCTTGGACGGCAGCCGGCGATCGGGCTACATCACCATCGGCTACCGCGGCTCCTATACCATCGGGCGGGACGCGCAGGCAGACGCCAAGTTCCGGCGGGTGGCGCGCATCACCGTGTGCGGCAAGACCTCGCTGGCCAAGGAGGTGTTCGGGGACACCCTGAACGAGAGCCGGGACCCCGATCGGCCCCCCGAGCGCTACACCTCGCGCTATTACCTCAAGTTCAACTTCCTGGAGCAGGCCTTCGACAAGCTGTCCGAATCGGGCTTCCACATGGTGGCGTGCAGCTCCACGGGCACCTGCGCCTTCGCAGGCAGCACCGACCAGAGCGAGGACAAGATCTGGACCAGCTACACCGAGTACGTCTTCTGCAGGGAGTAGTGAGCGCCCCGGGTCCCCACGCCGCTCCCGCGCCCTCTGCCCCGGCTCCACGCGGGGGAGAGGATGATCGATCCCCAGCCCCTGCCCCCTCTCCCCGGTTTCCCCCGTTCCCCGCCCCCCCATCCCCTCACTAGTTCCTCCAGAACCGTCAGCTCCCCTTCTTCAGACTCTGCAGCCACACATCCTCTGGGCTTCTTCGTCCGTGGACCCGGCTAACTAACCAAGAGTATGGCCCTCCACCCACGCGCCCTCCACCCCGCGGGGCCGGGGTACTTCCGCGTGGATCCAAGCGGGCAGCGTGGGCGCAAAAGCACCAAGCACCTGGCAAGGACTGAATTGTTCAGAGCCTGATTCGTGTACAGAAGATTTTTTTGAAATCTTCTGAAGTCCTTTGGACTCCTTTCAGGTTTAAGAGATCAGAACTGATAACATTGGGGCGGGGAGGGGGTGGTGAGGGGCTTAGGAGGTGGCTAACGGTCTTTCTGATCTTCGTTCAAGGAGAGTTTTCGCAGACGGATTGGAAGACTGATGCTTGAATTAAGACCCCCGTGGAGGGCAGTGCAGTCAGTGACTGTAAAGTTTTGAAAAGTTACAGTATTGGACTAGAGCCAGCACTGTGAACGATCTTATCCTTTTTTTCCAGCCTGGAATAAAGCTTTGTCTCTAGCTTAAACTTGCTACTCCCTCCTGTCCAGGGAGGTCTGGGTTGCATTGCTTAAAACGGCAGCCTTGGAGGTCCAGAGAGAGAAAGGATGCTGCTGTCTCCCAAGAAGCGAGGCGGCCCAGATCGCCAGGGGCTGCCAGAAGTCACCTGGCAGTGATTTGAATGGAACTGGGTAGTAGTGCACCTCGTTTGGTGGGCAGTAGGATGGTACAGCCAATTAGATCTAGGATTTGGTTGGGGCGGGGCGGGAGGGAGGAGAGGAGGGAGGAAAGATGGGGAGGGAACAGTAGACATAACCCATGTATTATTTGGAAGTTGAAAGTGTGTACCATCCATTTGAGTACATGAGCATTTAAATAGCAAAGTTACTGCAAATTTGCATTTTAATCAATATTAGTGACAGATCCCAGTTAAAAAACAGTTTTGAATCCCTAAACTTATCTTGTGAATACTTATATAACTCAACCAAAGCGTTACTCAGTCAGATTTTAGTTTTTCAACTTTGACTTTATTGGCTATAAATCCTGATTTTAGAATCTGTTAGGTAAGCAGAGTTAGTTCAATTTTGGTTCTTTAGAAAGAAAAGCTTACTAAAAAATCCTTATGGTCTTCAAGCCCAGCAAATCCTTACTGCTGAGCAGACCTAAAACAAACAACTCCTCCCCCCCCACCCCCCCACCCCCGCCCATAAAGGCTAACAATGTCATTTCCTTCATGCAGTTTGACGTTAAAATGGATAGAGCTACATGGAAATTTAACCACGGAGGGCTGCCCGTCTATCTATCTATCTATATGTAAAATGGAATATTTTTTAAATGAAGGCAAAATAAGTACTTAAATGTGAGCAGAGCAATAAAATGGTGTTTTAGGGAAAAGCAACAGAAATAGGAGACCTGGTTGCCTTATGCCTTTACTCTCGTGTGGAATGAACTCCCAGTGTGTACCCTATGTTCACCATAAGTGAAGAGGAATGGCCGATTCCTCATGCTTCTTTCTGTGAGGCATCCTTTGGAATTCTGCGATGACGGAGAAGCCTTTCTATCTCTTCGTTTGTTTTTGCATCTTTCTCTGAAATATGTTTTTAAAGAATTTGTAAGAGTCGTCTTCAGTGTTCAAATTAGTGCTATTTTCTCCTTCCTTTTTAAAACAAATCTTGTACTGTATCTTGCTATGTCCATGACAGATTTTAGGAAGTGGGACAGTTTCATTCATAGACTCATGTGATCTAAGCTGTATATACCATATATAAACATTTTACATGAATCATTTAGTTTTTTAAATCATTCACTAATACTATAACATTTCCTATATAACCTCCCTCTGAAAACTTGCATTGGCTGGTGTGTATATTAAGCTTTTGGTGAGTTTCATATATCCTTGTCTATGGTGAATTTGGGCCAGGAAAAATACATAATTGTAATCCTGAGTTTGCTTTATACTTTTTTCCCCCTGGAGTATTGAATACTAATAATACTAATAATATGTCCATTAACTGTCTACCTAAAATCAAGGCACCTGCATTTTTATTCCACTAGTATTTTTTCATTTTAGTTGGGAAGAAAAGTTTAAGCTCTTTATTTGAGTTATGTTTTTTTAGAAAGGTTAGATTTATGTACAAACACTGTAATTTTAAGGGAAATAAATGCAGAAATCCAGGAGGGTTGTGTTCCTTTAACTTACAAGTCAAGCCAGAAATGATTTAGCATTCTTGTTCGCTGGCCAAGAGTGAGTGTCACATAGGGTATCTCTCCTATGGCATTTTGTTAGATTGCTCAATGAAAAAGCAAATGATTGTCTTTAGGACAGATCAGAAACATTGACAAATGGCAAGACTTGGTGATTCTGATTTCCCTCCTCAAATCTGCACATGTCCAAGAGTTAGGAGGCTAAAATTTTGTCTCTGCTACTCGTGTTATGAATTGTATTTTGTGTAACTTTGAGCCTAACTATTCTATCCTGCAATAGTCATCTTTCTACTCCTCCAACCTCTGCCCTTTCCCTCCTGCATCCCATAGATTCCTTTAAAGAATCTAATGTTTGGGGTAGCATAAACTGACTTCTTTTTACAAATGATTGCTCTTTCTGCTCTTGAAGTGAACACATCAGAACTTCCTACTTTAAGCCCCACATAATGACAAGACAACTCCTTTTCCATGGAGAACAGAGTATAACTGAATTAAGTTCCCTTGGCCTGGGCCTTTTGGATCCCTTCCTTTCCATGTGCACTTAAGGTCTACAGAATGAACTGGAGTGTTGGTGATCATCTGGGAGCTTGGATAGGAGCTTAGTAGGGTCCCATTGAATGAGGCCCCCCCCCCAAAGCACCATTCAAATATCATGGCAGAATGTGGAAACTATGCAGATGAGTATGACTGCTTTAATCTGACTCAGAGAAGCAAGCATTTGCATACGTTGCGCCAATTACCAGTTTGATGTTCATAAATATAACTGAGTGATGTTAGACAATTAGTTTTGTAGACAGAATCATTGACTGTGGTGATAAAAAAAGAGCTATCATGTTCCATGTTTTTGCATCAAGTATTTAACCTATGTTTGGTACATGACTATGAATCACATTCTAATTTTTTAAATAATGTTGAAAGTATTCCTTGAAGTATGAGACTAAAGAATTTTCCCTAACAATACTATTTTTATTTTTGTGTTTCTTATTTGGATTTAAAAAAAACTGCAGTGAATACTTATAATACTAGATAAAATTGTCTTAGGAAATTCATCATGTGCAAATACCAAATGGGCAGTGCTTGTTGCATATTACAATTTTTATTGGAATTTTCCATGGAATGTTACTAAATTAAAGCCATTTAAGATGAAGCTTTGAAAATTTTTTTACTCTTCAAATTATGGTAAATTCCAGCCTAATATTCAAATCATTTTTGTATTCTTACAAAAAGTGGTAAATTGTAATGCAGACATTTAGCAAAGCTTTGACAGGAGTTGTTGAACTCCTTAGGAATTTCTTCTGTAATATAAATAGCAAGTACTTTACACAATTGACTTAAGTTTTTAAACCCTTAAACTGAGTATTTTTATTGTAAACCTATTGGAGTGACTATTCTGTTTGGGTTTTTCTCCTCTTGTTTTTCCTTATTAAGAATCATTTCAAACCTGAAGTTTAAAAAGATTATCCAATGCTGTCTCTTGAGAAATGACTTTCCCAAGTCCCTTATACCTGAAACAGGTTTTTCTTATAGCCAGAAGCAAGTTATGTTGTAGCCAACTTTTCTTTTTAAATTTTAGGACAGTAAATATGTTGAAGTATTAAAGGAAAATACTTAAATATATTAAAACTTGAGGATTTAGATTCTTTACTGGAGTCTCTAAAACTTAGACTGAAGAAATTTAAGCACATATCTACATTAGATTATAACCTTTCATGGTAAGAAGGACTAGTTGACCAAGATTCCTTGCCACTTAAATATTCTGTGATTTTTTTTCCAAGCCAAATTTTTATTTTAAAAAATCCTAAATGTGTTTTGAAATATGTAGACATTAATTGTAATATAAATAATTATACAACTGTCTTTGTGACTTTATAGGCAGGTACATTTTGCTACAAATACTGAATATGAATGATGCAAAGTAACTTATTACCACCATTATTAACCATCGAATGACAAAGGGTTAAGGCATTTATAATGGATGTGAATTTTTAAGGTGCAAATTATATGTTGTTTAAATTTTTCTGGGCATCTGAAAAATTTTTATTTGTTAAATAATTTAAGATTCCCACAGCACTATCTGGGATTCTGAAACTGTTGCAAATGTTATTTGCTAAGTGATAGATATCACTGAGCCATTTTCTCAAAAAACAAAGATATCAGACATTTCTAGTGAAACACAAAGGCAAGAAGATGCTCCCTATTATAAACAAAAAACATGGTGATGAAGTCTTTTCATACGTGCCTAAACAGTGAGAATTCCTTTAGCCATATAAATGCTCTAGTTTTGCTCTCCCTGTTCACAACTGGTTGTACAAGAGAAATATTCAATACTGTTTCCCTCCCTGTGTGTGAAGTAATGAATCATTGATTATGTGACTCATTATGTATTCTATTAAACACTAAAAAAAATAAAACATCACTCCTTTAATAATTCCTCTGGTCTCCTTGCTATGGATTGGTGGAAATGCTGGTCTAATTTCAATTAAAAGAGTTCTCTAAATACTGGGAATGCTTTCCAAATTGTTGTGGGACTAATGATGAACATTATCTCTTGACCAAATAATTGGCCAGCTGGACTAGGCATGAATAGGTCCTTTCCCAAGAGTTTATTATCAAGAACACATAAAGCAATTTACAGTCATTGTGGAAGAAACATCCTGCACAAATCTTTCCTTTGACCACAGGCTTTGCAGCCATTATCAAGAATATGGGCGAATATAGGCACACTGGGAATAGAACTAGAAGTGATCTCATAAAGTGTTGAAGGACAATGAAACAGAAGCTGTCAGGTAAACTCCTAATTAAAAATATGCTTCATGAAATTTAGTTCTAAGGAGCATTTGGACAGTTTCTACCTTTTTGCTATAGGAGTTCTACTGTATGATCTTCAGTCTGTAGTTCCTTGTTTACAAAGAGAACACTGGTACTGAGGTTGGGAAATCACAGAAACCAGAGACACAGGAAGCTGGCAGTTGGTCCAGTAGAATAAGCCAGACATCGCCCTTCCTCTTTTCTTTTGCCTGTACTTCCTCCGGATAGCTTTTGTTTTGTGCATATGAACACATATTTATATTTTGAAATGTCCCTCTTAGTCCCTAGTTTTCCCTATAGTCCTGCTGTGACTTTATAGACTTTGTATACACATGTATACATATCCCCCCTTTCTCTACTCAGTAGGAATTATGACTAGTTTATGCTTTACCCTCTTGTTTTAACCATATACCTAAGACTTGCAATACATGCACATGTATCAATGAGCTATCCACTACTTGTTTTTGTTTTTGTTTTTTTTTTTTTTGTCGGTTGTGGGGCTTGAACTCTGGGCCAGGGCGCTCTCCCTCAGTTTTTCAGCTCAAGTGCTAGTGCTCTAGTCTACTACATTTTATTTGATAGCTCCATGACATTTTGCATGATATACCATTGCTTAAATGTACTATCATTTGTTTTATCAGTCATTTGTTTTACCTTTATGAATAGGTACTTAGGTCTCCAGGGTTTTTCAGTTCTGTATCAAAGAATACTGTATTGAAACTCCTTTTATTTATATGTCTATATACCTGAATCTAGCTTTGGGAGGGGAGAGGGGATACTAGGGTCTGAACTCAGGGTTTTATGTTTGTTAGGCAGGTACTGTACCACTTGAGTCATACCCCAGTCCCAAGCATTTTTGTATGAAGTAATGTTAAGAGAGAAATCATCTAGGTATATATATTTTCCTTCTTCAGAGACTTTGGAAAAACTGAAGTCTTAGCCTTATAATTGTTTTAAAATACTATTTTTGACTTTAGGATGGTACAGATAAAAATATACTTTCACTAGAAATAATTCCTTGAATTTTGCTTTCTTTTTTTCTTTGGCAGCAGTGAGACCCTGACACATTTTGCTAGGCAAGTGCTCCATCACTTGAGCCACATCCCATCCTTTTAATTTTAGTTATTGTTTGGATATATTTTGGTATTCTCCTGCAGCCCCAAAGCTGGCATGGACTCAAGTTCTCCTGCCCACAGCCCCTCTAGCCATCATACTCAGTGTTAAACTAGCACCTTCCCCTGACCTGGTGGTATGTAGTAGCATGTACTGTCTCGAGATTCAGGACAGTGCATGAGCCATGACGCCCAGTAAGCCATTGGATGACTCTATGGTTGAGTCTGCACTGCACTGAGAGACTGAGCTATGACATTTGGTAAGTCAGAAAGATTCAGTGAATTTTTGTATATACTTGCATACCACCCAACATATTCACTTATAACTTTATAAGCTAAATCTAGCTTCCACATATAAAGGAAAATATGTGTCCCTTGCAAGGAGAACTCAAATAGTGTAATTATTTAGAAAGATGGAGTCAAAGTTCAATGCACAGAAATGGCAGGACAAAAAATGGCAGTAGTACTCACTAGACACTATGTTGAAAACAAAACACGTGGGTGGGGATGGGAGAAAAAACTTGGAGAGAGCGTGAGAAAGGGTGATACTGCGCAAAGAGAAATGTGTGCATTACCTGACATGTAACTACAACCCCTCTGTACATCATCTTTACTTATAAATAAAAAATACACTAGGAAGCAGGTATTTGAAAGAGGCAAGGTGAGGTTAAGGGGACGGGTAGATGAATGAAGAGGAAAAGACGGGGAGAATTCAATGTATAGCCTACAAAATTCAGAAGAGTGTGGAAAGGAGTGGGGAGGGGAGGGGTGGGCGAGAATGTTCAGAGGATGATACTGATCAAGAGCCATTGTATGCAGAAATTTTGTTAAATGTCAACTCATTAGTACAACTACTTAAAGTTAATAAAGTTAAAAATGTTTTTTTTGTCTCACCATATTTTCAATTTACAATGGGTTTATTGGGACATTACCTCCTCCATAGGTGGAGGAGGATATGTAATAGAATGCACTTAGAAGTTCTAGAAGGTGGTGATGGTGATGGTATGAACTAACTTTCAGTCATTTGTATGTAAGTATGAAATTTTACATAGCTTTCATATTGAAGACAAGACTTCTCTATTTCTATCTTCTTTCCTTTTTTTTTTCTTTGTTGGTTGTGGGGCTTAACTCAGGGCCTGGGTGCTGAGCTCTTTTTGCTTAAGGCTAGCACTCTACTAATTTGATCCACAGCTCGACTTCTAGTTTTCTGTTGGTTAATTGTATAGAAGAGTCTCATAGGGACTTTTCTGTTCTAGCTGGCTTTACACTGTGATCCTCAAATCTTAGCCTCTTGAGAAGCTAGGATTACAGAGTATGCCACCGGTGCCCTGCTCTTCTTTCCATTTTTATCTGAGATGTTTTCCATGAGCTGGCACCAATACTTGGTTTTTAGGAATGTATGAAGTCTAGAGGAGCCATCATACATTCCTTATTACTCAGGGGAGTTGGAAAGGATGAGAACCCAGACATCAGTAGCATAGCAACAGGACACCTAAACATCAGTTTTACTATTTGAGATATGTGTGTGTGAAATGGGATTTCATCCATTTAATTGGTAAGTGATTTATGAAATGGTTTCATATTATAAGAAGAATGACAAGATTACATAAACTTAAAAATACAATTGCGACCAGTAAAAGAGCATTTTGAAATTGTAGAATTCCAGGGATAAGTTCACTCTTCTGCATTAAAAATGGTATCTCTCTCACACACATGCACACGTGCACACACACATGTACACACACGTTTCTTGACATACCATGTCAACCTTTTAGCTTCACCAACCATTAACTGAGCCTCTGATCTATTCCAGGCCTTCTCCTTTCAGGTATGTTTCTTTACCTTCACAGAGAGTAACATGGCCAACTAGCCAATAACATGGTCTTTTGTAATTATTAGAACTTACAGAAATTCATTGGAGTTCTTTGTAATAGCATCTGACAACATTTCACAAGTTGTTTAACATTTAGTCCCCATGAATTTGTTATGTTTCATTTTCCTTTTTGGGTGGATAAAGGGAAAATAGAATAAAAAATCAGAACATGCTGTAATTTTTTCATATGCAGAAAGATAAAAGCAATGGAAATAGTTTCTTGCTCTTCCTTACTCTGTCTTCTTTGGCAAGCATTGAATACAACCCTAGCATTTTGAATAAAACCAGGGAAACAAAACTAAGGATTTTGCTTCATTTGTAACTTGGGTTGCTTGCCTCTATATAGTGATTTTAGCTGACCCTTCTTCACTCATTTTGATATCCATTTGCCCACTTATTTATAAATGAGGAAAAAAGCTTATTTTATTTTTGCTCCAGGTTTTAACACAGTATATATAGCATGTGATAGATCATTAATAAAAATTTGTTGAAAAAATTAATAACTGTTTGTGCTAATTCATTTCTTTTATCGATTAGGGAAAAAAACTTAAAATTTGCCAATCTGTAACACATCACACTAACAAAAGTCAATAAGCCCTCTTTACACATTATGAATTATATGCAATTTATATATTATTTATGTAATGTATAAGTTATATATAATAAATATATTTTCAGTTATAATTGTTCAAATATGATACATTTGAGTAATATATGAGCTATATACATATATATTTTAGTAATATATATGTATATTTTTGAGCAATCCTAACTATAGTTTCATAAATGCATATCTGTCCTTTTTACCTGACTTGAAAGTAACAGAGATTAAAAGGGGACGTGATTTATTTATTTTTCTCAATAGTTAGGTAGCAGCTGTTCCCAAGCCCCATGTGAATTTCTGGTTAACGTAGAAAATGCTTGACAGACATTATGTGATGGAAGTCAAGTTCATTGACAGCCACATTCTAAGTTTTCCTCTGGGGCTATTATTTGGTACAATTTTGCAAATCTTAACTGGGACATTTCAAGAGGCGCCTCTAAGAGTTGTAGGAAAGAAATCTGACCTCTCTGAAATGCAAGAGTATCCTGTTCCAAATGTTCTCTGATGAGAGTTGTGTGTTTTTAAAAAAAATGACAGTTGCAAGGACTTTTAAAAATTGATCTGTACAATGATGTTCTGACTTTACAATAGTGAAAGTGTGTTGATTTTTTTTCTCTGCTTAGAACTATGTACCTTCAGAGTACAAGGTCTTTCCATAAATTGCTGTCAGGTACAGAGTTAAAAGCTTTGCTCCCTGGTTTTAAACAGTGAATTAAAAAGCTGGATGCTAGTGGCTCACACCAGTAATCCTAGCTACTCAGGAGGGTGAGATATGTGGATTGTGGTTCAAAGCCAGCTGGGAGAGACAAATCTGAGAGACTTATCTCCAAATTACCACCAAAACCCTAGAAGTAAAGCTGTGACTCCAAGTGGTAAAGCACTAGCTAGCCTTGAGCCAAAAAGCCCAGGGACAGTGCCTAGGCCCTGAATTTAAGCTGGATAACCCAAAAAAGAAAAAGAAAGAAAAAAGGAAAAGAAAAAAAAAAAGAAAAGGAAAGCAAACTGCAAACTATACTTTTGGATGTTTTGGCACCCAATGTCAGAAAGAGCTACTTTAGCCTTGAATGTTTTCTTTCTTTTCTTTTCTTTCTTTCTTTCTTTTTTTTTTTTTTTTTGATGTGGGCTAGTATGGGGTTTGAACTCGAGGCCTTTTACTTGTGGCCTTTTACTTGTGTTCTACTGTTTGATTCATACCCTATTCCTTTTGCCTTACTTATTTTTCAGATGGGTTCTAACGTTTTTTCACCATAAGAACCACACATTTTTAAATTTTAAATTGTTATTATAGAGGGATTGCGGTTATTTATTCTGTGTTGTCTTTTTTTTGGGTCTGGTCCTGCAGCCTGAAATCTGGGCCTGGGCGCTGTCCCTCAGCTCTTTAGCTCAAGGCTAGTGCTCTACCACTTGAGCCACAGCACCACTTCCAGCTTTTTTTCTTTTTGCTTATGTGGTGCTGGAGAATCGAACCCAGGGCCTCAGGCATGCAAGGCAAGCGCTCTACCACTGAGCCACCTTCCCAGCTCGAGGGATTGCGGTTATTTAAACCAGGTAATGGACAGGGTCACCCTACACATTTCATGATGAGCTATGAGGAAATCTTTCTCTCTGTGTGTGTGTGTGTGTGTGTGTGTGTGTGTGTGTGTGTGTGTGTGTGTGTGTGTGTGTGTGAGATAACATATTCATTGAATATGTTATCTTTTCAAACAAAATAAGGTATATTTGTTAAGACAATTTTTCACAGCTATAAAATCATTCTGGTTTTATCAACACCTTTGTACTTTGTGTACTGTTCAAGATGACCAGAGGCTATTTGGACATTATTCTTTAGGGCTGTTGAAAGGGGAATAGGTGAAGACTGAGGTGGCTGTGCACTGATTAATGGGAACATATAAAAAATAACTATGGAAAAACAATGTTTGTTAAATATAAGAATATTAATACAGCTACCCAAAACACTGTGCTTCAAGACAATCGTTTTGAGAGACTTAACATTTATTTCTGTAAGACTACAGGAAATCAATTTAAGGTGATGTTTAGCAGAAAGGAAGAGTTACTTGTTGATATTAGAAAAATGAATAATTTCTGGTGGGGTGACGTTGATCATGGTACTTTGTACTCACAAATCAACATGTTGAATGGAAACCCCTTTAACCAACTACTCTAAGACAGTAAACAAATAATTAAAAAAACTTCAGGTGAGATATAGGGGTGAAGTTCACACAGTAATATGAATCTACATTTTTCTATAGAACTATATACTTCAAATAGTACAAAGGGTAAACCTTAGGTTACATGTATTTTCCTATAAGAACAAAAGTACGGTTTTAATGATAATAGCACAAAGAATGCAGAAAATTATAAAAAGAATAATTCTTGTGTAAACATTCTCCCACAAAAGGTTGACTTTGAAATGACCTCAATGGTAATGAGGAAGTATGCAGAGTCACCTCCCTAGTTGTACTCTGCCAGTAACATAATGCTCAAACCTAACAGCAATTCATCATTTGGGAGAGTTATAAATCATACAACAAATGAGTCTACTAACTTTCAGTAACCTAATTTCTGAAAAATTGAGAATATGTGTACATGTCAGAATGTGCTTAAATTTGCATTATATGAATTTTCTATTTTTGGTGCTTCGTCCCTCTCCATTAGCTCAAATAATTAAGACTTGGTACTCAATTTGAATTGAAATGAAATTCCACCCAATTTGGATTTTCAAAGGGTTTTGCAAGACACTGTAACTCCCATTTCACAAGTCAGAGGAAGGAAGGAACAATTGGTTATTGGGTCAAAATTGATATTTAGGCTCAGAAACCAAGTTAGCATTTCTAATGTTAAGAAAGGTCTTAGTCTATGTTCTTTCCATTATCATTGTTTTATAAATTAATTTTGTTTTTTTTAAGGATTTATAGCATGAGACTAGTATTTTTTGAAACAAAGGTAAATGATGCAGAAATCACAGCTGGAGTATTTTTAAATATATATTATAGTAATTAGCACATAATGATTATACATACTTACGGGGTATGGTATTTACACATGTATTCATGTATAATGACCCTATCAGGGTAATGGGCAAATCAGTTCAGTCATCATTTCTCTGAGTTGGAAGCATTCAAAGTGTTGTCTAACAGCCATTTCAAATATACAGTTTATTGTTGCCAACTGTTATTACCCTACTGAGGTATAGAACAAATTATTCCTTCTACTCAGTCATATTCTCTCCATCTTCTCCTCTGCACCCACAATAGTATTTTTAAGGAAATTTTAGAATATATAGCTTCAGCATGGACTGAAAGTTTTCTCTGGAAGATGTAGAGATTGCTCCCAACGTTCACCAGCCATGGGAGGAGGATTAAGGATGGTTTTGCTGTCATAACAATGTCTCAGCTGCTTTGAGATTGGCATCCTTTGTGAAGCTGACTCACAGCTAAAGATTACCAGCTTAGAAGAGAGAAAATACTTTAGAGTAAAGGAATGTAAACTTGGATAAAGATTGAAACTGGGAAATATATGTTTATCCTATGTATGTATATGTGTTTCTGTTTATACATATATATTTATGTAAAAGAACCAACCCCAGTTGAAAAAGTGTGAGAGACTTTGACATACGAATAGAGTTCTCAAAAGGATAGAAGGGGGAATTCTTTCCTGTTTTCATGTGACAATGTCTGGTGGTGTTTGATTGTCACAACTTGGGGACAGGCATTACTGTCATCTTGTAGACCAGAGATGATGTACACACATACACACACACATATACTCAGAGTGAAGGCACCCACATCTGCAACTATCTGGGACACTTTCAAGGGAGTGAGTGAGTAACTGGTGGTAAGAATCTGTCCCGATTTCATTTGTCACTGGCAAGGCCTGCTAGCAATTTAATATTCTTTATTATTATTTTACATGCAACTTCCTTCCTAGCTTATGATTCCTGTCCAGACTGTGTATTATTACCCATTAGTCATTTTTCTTGGCTTGGTCTATAATGCTTCAAAGGAGGGCTGGTGTGTCTCGGTAATTTTGCTTGCAATTTGATTTGTGTTCTCTAGAATCTCAATTCGGTTTCATCAGCACATTTCACCATACAGCAGCTGTGCCTCTGGATGCGATCATTTACATACCTTAGCAGCCCAGAGCTAAGCACCAGGAACCTAAAATCTGGCCAGATATTTCCCCAGAGCCTCGATTTTTGAAATAAGCACTGTCTTCTGATTTGTAAATGTTGGTTTCAGTGACAATATGCTGTGCGTACTTAAAAAAAAAACAAACTGGTCTCCTGGTAACTCAGGAGCTGACATACTTTGCCCTGTAGTATAGTCAGAAAAACATGTTTGTCTGATTTCTGCATCAGATAACAATATTATCCTTTCCCACTATAAATATCTCCGTTATCTCACAAACATGAGGAAATCAGTTTGGGCTTGGGTGGAATTTACTGGGATTGAATTTAGGGCTTTGTGCATATGCTGCACCACTTGTTTTCATTTCATTGTGTTTTGAGATAGTGTCTCAGTAAAGATGCCTGGGCTGGCTTCAAATTCCTGATCTTCCTGCCTCCATCTTCTGAGTAGCTGGGATTACTGCCATTCACTACCATGGATGATTGGCAATCAGATTCTTAATTGTCAAGGATTGCTTGAAGGCAGATAGTTCTATCAGGCATAAATGTCCTTATGACAGAGCCCACAAGCAGGCCTCGTTATAAGCATCTGGCCATCAAGTAGCCATGGCATGAAAAAGGCCTGTCATGCTGTGTAAAACTCAGGTTTCTTTTCATCATCTTTTAGTGTGTCTTCAAATTCTTTAATTTAGTTTGTTTGATAGAGTAAAAAATGTTCCCCATCCCTAAGGCTCTACATCCTAATTCTTGGAATCTGAGGCCATGTGACAAAGTTACCTTTGCAGATAGATGCTCATCAAATTGAGAATTTTGAGATAAGAAGATAATTCTGGATTACCTAGGTGAGCTTTAAATGCGATCACAAAAATGTCCTTCAAGAGAGACACACAGGGGGATTTGACAGAGCAGGAGAAAGCCAGGACTGTGAGGCCAGACTATGAGACAGAATTTGGAGAAATGTGGCCATAAATCAAAGAATACAGAAGTCACTAAATGCTGTAAGAAGAAATGAAATCCAAGCCCTGCCAATACCTTACTTTCAGCATAGCTGAACCCATTCTTGACATCTGATGTTAGGATTATATGAAAATTCATTTCTAATGTTTAAGCCATCATGTTTGTGATAATTTGTTATTGCAGTCACAGGAACTAAGTTCATCTAAAACCCTTTATTCCATTGTTCTTGGGCAGGTAGAATTCATGATTCTAATAGGCCAATGTTATTTTATTCTAGAAATGTTCATTTAATTTTTTTAGCAGATGTCTCATTGACAATCCATGTATCATGATTCTTCTCTCCTTGGGAAAGTGGGGATCAATAGGATAGATGAATTGTCCCCAAACATAAAGCAAAACACACAAATAAGTAGCCTAGAAGACTCAGTATTTCAGGAAAGAGAGAGAATATTCTCTGCTCCATAACAGATATTTATCATTTCCCATTTTTTCTTTTCCCACGAGAAATCACTGTACTCTACTACCATAAAATAGTGTTCTACAAGGTACTATAGATTGGAATGACAATGGCTATTGGAGTGAATGATGAACTATTGAGGTTCTGGGCTGAAGTAGGACCATCCTTACTCCATTCAATTGATAGCCGAATACTGGCAGTCATCAGGCAGCTTCCTCGGCCACCATTGAGCTGTGCCTCTCTGGGGTCAGCTTGTGAGTTATATGACACTGTACCATAGGTGTCACTGAAGATAATGGGGACCCCTGTGAGAACTACACAAGTTGTAGTGCTCAGTGAAATATTCTGGAAAAGCTAATAGAGTTTTAGGTTCAGCCAGAGGTCTCGGATATATGAAAGAAAAGATTTTTTTCTGGCGATTAAAAATTGTTCTTCATAAAAGTAGTTCATGAATTTTTTTCCTGTTAAAAAGCCAAAAAAACCCAACACTTTTTATAATCATTCACTTCCTCATCCAAAGCAATTACTGCTTCCTATAGAGAACAGTCAGAATTTTGTAATTAAGTTGGAGAAACTGAAATGTGTTCCCCCCGCCCCAGAAAATTTCAATACTTGCTGTGTGTGGTTATGTGTTTGCCAAAACATATCAAAAAGCAAGTGGGTTTTTTTTTGAGACTTATTATTTCCCAATAAAAACTGTGAATTCTTAAAAACAGTGAATTCTTAAACGTTGACTAATTCTGTTTTCTCAAATATCTTCCTGATAGAAATGAGAGAACTCATCAAAGATAGTTTGGGGGTTGCTTGTAGAAGAAATCTACATAAACCTTGTTTTATTTGTGGACAAGTTCCTAGGAGTTTGCAGTTTTCACGTTTTTATTTTTCCTTGGGTTAGTTATCCCAAGGCACTGTGGTACATATTGATTGAGGTAAATAAAACAATAATACAATGCAGCGGTGGCTAAAGGGAGTCAGATATCAGATAGAAAGAAGTGGATCACTTGATAAGGGGGACCCTCACAAACCTCTGACAAAGCCTAGAATGTTGTATCTTACCATTGGGAAAAGTGTTGTACAGGGTACGCAGCCTTTGTCTGAATGGCTGAGAAATGGTTCATATTTTAAAGGTTTTTTTGTTTTGTTTTGTTTTGGTTTTGTTTTGGTTGTGGGGCCTGAACTCTGGGTCTGGGCGCTGTCCTTCAACTCTTCAGCTCAAGGCTAGCAGCGCTCTACCACTTGAGCTACAGCGCCACTTCTGGCTTTTTCTGTTTATGTGGTGCTGAGGAATCGAACCCAGGACCTCATGCATGCAGGGCAAGCACTCTACCACTGAGCCACCTTCCCAGCCCCTTTTATAATTTTGGGATGTTTGCGTACACCTAATTAGATGCATAAAGGATGGACCAAGTCTTAGTATGAACTTGATTTATGTTTCAAATATATGTTCTACATCTAACCTAAAGTTGATTTTATATAGTAGTTTAAAAATACAGCTTAATTTATTTTTAAAAATTTTATTTTTCTGGCAGTACTAGAGTTTGGAATTCAGGGTCTCTCAGGCACTCTGCAACTCCACACCAATTCCTTTTGGTTTTAGTTTATTTTCAGATAGGGTCTAGTACTCTTTGCCCTAATGCTGACATCAGACCATGAGCCTCCTACTTTTGCTTCCTGTATAGCTGGGATGGCTGGAATAAACCACTGCCACTGGCTTGTTGATTGGGTTTTCACTAACTTTTGCCCTGGCTGGCCTTGATTTGTGATATATCTGATCTTGACTCCTAAATTAGAATTACAAGCATGGACTACCAAACCCAACTCTATACTACTATTAACCCATCACATGAAGTTAAGGTGTGAAATTTTCTACCTGCAGTATTGTGTTGGTGCTCAAAAAGTTTTAGATGTTGGATTTTGGGATAATCTTCTTGTACATATATAACTATTTTTTTGTTGATTGATTGATTGTCAGTACTGGGGCTTGAACTCAGGGCCTGGGAACTGTCTCTTAGATTTTTCACTCAGGACCAGTGCTCTACCACTTGAACCATAGCTCCACTTGTAGCTTTTTCTGTACTTTTCTGTCTGGGCTGGCTTGAAACTGGAATACTCAGATCAGTCTCTTTTTTCACCCAGGAATCAATAAAATTTTATTTTAAAACTGTCTTTAAACAGTTGTACAAAGAAGATGCCATTTAACAAAGCACTTTATGAACACAATGAATCTTGATCCATGTCACCCCTTTGAACATTCTTTTTTTTTATTGTGAAAATACTGTACAGAGGATTTACAATTACATGGGCAAGATAATGAGTACATTTCTTATCAAGCATTGTAGCCTCCTCCTTTGTTTCCCCTTCCCATCCCTTCCCATCCTTTCCCACCCTCCCCCCACCCCCCCACCCAATCCTCCCCTCCCCACGCGAGTTGTAAAGTTTGTTTCCGACATAACGACTTGTACATCTATGCCTCCATCAGAATGAATGACATTGCCCCATTTGTTAGGAAATGCAAAGGCTTGGAAAAAATTATATTAAGTGAAGTAAGCCAGGCCCAAAGAACCATAGGTCCCATGGTTTCCCTTATTTGCAATATCTAGTATATGTCTGAGTCAAGCAGAAAAGGTCAGATAAAGTGATGTTAAGGAAATGAACCCTAAGATATGTATTCAAATGTTTTTTTCTTTCATGCGATTGTTTCTAACACATTTATAAGATTATTTCTTTGTTGCTTTGTATGTCCCTCCCCCACAGTATAACCCCTGTTTCACTGTATTTGATGTCGGTATAATTTGTGGAGGGGAAGGGGAAAAACAAATCATTTAAATAGGGATACAGGTGAACCCACTGCAACAATGAGATGTACAAGTCGTTATGTCGAAAATGAACTTTACAGATCAGTCTCTTGAGTAGTTAGGATTACGGTTGTGAGCCATCTGCCCCGGATTTATATGTAACTTTTATTAATAAAAGAAATTTTTGGCAATGAGAGGCTAAAGAACAATTACAAGCTTCTCTGAAAGAACAATCTGAGTATTGAGCCATGAGACTTTTTGTGACTACTGCATACACAGGCCCTCCTAACCCCTACGCTTTGTCAGAATCTCAGTCTGTAAGAATCAGCCTGCTAGAGCTGAGTTTCTTCTCTTACTGTTAGCCTGAGAAAGTGCTATAATGTTGAAAACACAGGATTTTGACACAGGAGACGTAGTTTTGAATCCTGACACAAAAACTTATTAAATCTGAGACCTTGGCAAGTCGTTTATTGTCTTTGTGCTTCAGGTTTCTCACTATAAAACCAAAGTGCTTTATAGTTCTATTTGAGCATAAAATAACATATAGACCTGTACCTAAAAGAGATTTGTACATTGTAGGAACCCATTTTCCCCCCTAAAACACACCTTGCTGTTGAGCCAGGCGGTGGGTCAGCTTTTATCTGTGGCACTATATATTCTCAAGGTTTTGGAGATATTTGATAAAATCAACAAGATAATTAAGGATTCCATCTATGGACAAGCTTTCATATAGTACATTTCTTTTTTTTCTTTTTTTATTGTGAGAATATTGTACAGAGGAGTTACAATTACATGGGTAGGATAACGAGTACATTTCTTATCAAGCATTGTTGCCTCCTCTTTGTTTCCCCCTCCCATTCCTTCCCATACTCTCCCCACTTCCCCCCACCTGATCCTCCCCCCCACCAACGTTGTAAAGTTCGTTTTTCGACATAACGACTTGTACATCTCATTGTTGCAATGGATCTACCTGTATCCCTAGTTAAACGATTTGCTTTTGCCCTTCCCCTCCACAAATTATACCGACATCAAATACAGTGATTGGAGTCTTTTCCTTCTTTTCACATCCTTCCTTTCTCGGCAAGAGGGAACACAAACTGAACTAGAAGAGAGGTGAGGCTGAGTTGGTTTTCAAACTACTAACCTGGACTGAGGTTAGTATAAAGTTAGCTCTTGGATAAAACTATCAACAGGGGGCCCAGGCAAGTGCAGAATTTTATGTTGGCAGCAACTTTCTAGTGGGTCTTCATTTCTGAAGCCCACTCTTACTCCCTTTTATTTTCTATGTCTGCCTCTGAGCTACTTTATCTTGCTGTGTGTACCTGTCTACAGGCCAAGGATCTTCAAATCCCCTTTCCTGAGAGGGAGCGTGTGAATTAAGCTTAGGCTTCTCAAGACTTCCCCTTTGCCAAAAAGGAGGGTGTTATCACATTTGGCAGGAAAAGCAAGGAGAAAAAAAAGCCTTCTTCAATTGTTTTCCTTCTCTCAGTGCTGTGTAAGTCCCTTTCCAGGATTTGCCAGTGGAGCAGAGGATTTAAATGTAGGTCACAAACAGACATGATTTATTGGACTTGCCTAGAAATAAAACAAAACAAAACATAAAAAAAATTGAAGAATGAGCTGAAAAAAACAAACTCCGTGGATTTAACACTCAAATCTAAATTCAGGTTTCTCTGGCAGGAGATTTGCAACATTCCACCAGGGTAGCAATTGGCTGATGACAAATAACAGCCCCTAGAAGGATAGGAAATCCTCTACAGCTCACTTCTGCTATGCTAATTGCTCATATTTGCTTGGAGGCTGTTGGATTTGCCACACCCATTAACTCTTAGCATTGCTACCCCCACCCCACACACCCCAGCACCTCTCCTGGACTTACCCTCCCTCTTCCTGCTCGGGCAGCTACCCACACAATTGTGTTTCTCCATCGGAGACCATGAGCTCTGTAAAAACAAGAACGGACTTACCATAGCAAACCCTTCATATTCAAAACCTCAATCCTCATTTCAGAAGTGCCAGTTCTGTTTTTTTTTTCTTTTGCAAACTGAACAATCTTATTTTGGAAACTGAAACTATAATTAGGCCATTACAGTGGTAACAGTATTATAGAATCATTTGAAAAGCAGAAAGGAAGATTAAAATTAAAAGGATGGAAAAGATAAACCAGAAAAATTCTAGCCAGAAGTAAGTGGACGCACGCATATGAATTTATTGAAAGAATAGAATTTAAGGCAAAAAGTATTTTTGGAAATAAAGATAATGTTCAATTCTAAGGAGTGATGTGACAGTCTTGGGTATACCTAATAATACAGCTACAGAATATACAAAGCAACATGAGAGAACTGTGAACAACAGTAAACAAATCTATAACCACTGTGGAAGGTTTTTAATACACTCTCTTAAGAACAACAAACTCAAAAAACAGTGGAAATTTGAACTATGTGTTAACATATTTGATCCAATGAACACACAGAGAACATCCAATTAGTAGAAGACATATTTATTTAAAGAACAAATGGGCCATTTATAAAAATTGACATATTGAGAGTTATAAAGAAGTCTAATAAATTTAAAATATTAAAAGAATACAATGAGTTCTGACCAGAAATGTAATTAAATTAGAAATCATTAAAAAATGATGACCAGAAAAACATCAGAATATTCAGAGATTAGGAAGGATATAAATTACTCTGGATCGTTATAGAAGCAATAGAAGCTAATCACCTGACAAGTTAGCCTTCAATTTGCATATTTCAGAAAACTTTAAGATAATACACTTAGCTGAATTCCTAGAAGAGCATTAACTCCTTATAACTCAAGATGAAATTAAAAGAACCTTCTGAATCCAAATAACTTCACCAAAAAGCTCTGAAGAGAGGGTACACTAAGTATAATTTATTCATGGATTTATTACATATAATTTGACCAAATGTAGTTAAAAATAATTTAAAAAAATAAAAGAAATTTCAAAAAAAATTTGTGCAGAGATGTTCTCATTCCATCCTGAGTTATCATCAGTTGTGTTAAAATCATTGTGTAATCTGTTGTTTCTTTTTCTTTTAAAAGTTTTATTTTCCAGTAGTTGGACAAGAGGTTAAAATTCCATAAGTTTATAAGTACAACACATCTTTAATCACTGTCACCCCATCCATTCTTTTTTCTGCCTAGTGTTTCTTTGCTCTTCATTTTGTGAAAAAAAATTACCTTGGCTACAAGTGGTAGAGTGCTAGGCTTGAGCAAAAAGAAGCTCAAGGACAGTGCCCAGGCCCCGAGTTCAAGCCTCAGGACTGGCACACAAAATAATTGCCTCCTAAAGAGCATAGAATGCCCAGAAAGCAAAGGTAAAAAGTAAATGGGCTTAATTGGTGTTAAAGTGAAAATTTCAGATTTGTGAATGATGTATATCTTTGCTGGGGGTTGGATGGTAGTATGGGGGAAAAATGGAATCAAGCATTCACAGGATAGCACTGAACTCTTCAGACAGAGCATGATTGGTTTTTCCTCAACAGCTGTCTCCTGGGAACCATATACCTACCCAAACAGAGGGTTTACTCTGTCTGCAATCAGTATGTAAAAGATTTTTTTTTTTAAAAAAAAGAACATCCAAAAAACTAAAGATATGCAAAGACTCCCTTCTCAACTCCCTTCTCAGTATTTCATATTTATCTATCTAATAATGTATAGGTGTATTACATACATTATCTATCTGCCTGCCTGCCTTTCTATCTGTCTGTCTTTCTGTCATCTATTTAGTGCCAATTCTGGGGCTCAGATCCTACGTGCTATCCCAGAGCACTTTTGCTCAAATTTGAGCCACAGCTCCACATCTAGCTTTTTGGTGGTTAACTGGAGATAAAAGTCTCATGGATTTTTCTGTCTGGGCTGGCTTTGAACCATGATCCCCAGATCTCAGTTTCCTGAGTAGCTAAGATTACAGGCATGGGCTATTGGTGCCCAGCTTTAGACTTACATACTTTTCCTTCTTTTGTCCGGGGACCTGGGTGATTTTATTTATTAGTATACACCTATCTAGAACATGGAAGAAGAACTGGCTCATAGTGGGCCCTCAATAAATATCTATGGTCCTATAAATAAATGTGAATAATGGAAACATCCTAGTGGAAGGAAGAAAGCAGAAAGAGGAAGCGACTAGAACCAGAAGAAAGGAGGTCAAAGGTGAAACTTCTGAGCACTAACATGCAGAGGAAGGGAAGGGCAGATGGATGGAGGAGAAAAGTCAAAAGCGAGTTAGTAGTTGGGGGTATTTTTGGATAGAAAGTACAGAACTGATAACAGAATGGCTTAAACTATAGTGGCCTACTATCTACAAGAAGTCTGGGGGTGGATGCTTCCAGGATTCGATAATTGCCTTTCTCCATGTTAGGGCTCCACTTAACTCTTGATGATTTTCCTGGTTTTCCCCTCCTCTTACAAAAAAGCTATCACAGAGTCAAACATTAAAGCCTAAGTGCAAAGGGAGGAGCTGAGTAGATACAGTTCAGTACTTGGCTCTAAGTACCAACCCAAACCTAACAGGGTCTTAACTGTTTGCTTGGGCTAGTCTAGACCCCACCTCTTATTTATTCTTCCTACCTTAGTTGTGATGACAGGCATGTGTCACAACAGCTTTTTCTATTAAAATGGACTCCAGGTTCCTGGCTTACTACATTTAACAACCTTACTACATTTAATACCTTCAGAGGTTTTGGAGGTTGCTGTAAATGAAAAGATGTTTTTTAAAGCCAAATGCTATTCTAGAATAGATTTGCACCACATTTTATATAGGTATGTCTAAAATTGGTACCCATATACAGTGTCATATCAAGCAAGCCAAGTATTTCAGGTTGGAAAGTTATGTGGTAATTACCATGGAACATTCTGCAACAAATAATTATTTTGCCCTTCACTGGGCGCGTCTATCCAGTGAACTCTGGAGAGGATCTTATATTGGCTGAAAGCATTTGAAGTGGTGTTTAAAATCATTTATTCCTCAATGGGATTTTCCTACACCTAACCTGATTTAGTCTCTATTTTGTATTGAGCCAGTAAAACTAAACAAAGCTATACATTGGCTTTGAATAGAAATGATGCTTAGATCTGTGAAAAAAATCATTGATCCCAAATGTTACCTTCAGACCTTACTCACTTTCTCAGAACAGGGAAAAGGCAATCGTACAACTTTTGCTGAATGACAAAAGATTTTCAATAGCTAGTAAATTGATCTACAGCTCTGAGAGTGTCTGATTTTTTTTTTCCATCTCTTCCCTCAGGCTCAGTTCGAGCTCATGGAAATTTTCTGGCCTGTGGATTTGCTTTAGTGTGACAGTCATGGAGCTAGACTTCTAATCTTGCATAATAATGTGTTTGGGATTTGGATTTAATCTCTGGGGAATTAGACAGGAGACTAGACTGAAGTTAATTCGCCTTTTTGGTATGTGTATATATCAGAGATAGCTCCTATGAAATTTTGAGTTACCTAATAGCCTCTTAGGTGTCATTCTTTCAAATATAAGCTTATTTGCAATTAATATAAGCAAAATTTAAATAGTTAAGTGATTTTTCTCTTCTGTATTTATGCAAAAGATGTCCCTCCCTCCCTCCTTCTCCCTTCCTCTCCCTTCTTCTCCCTCCCTCTCTGTCCCTCTGTCTCCCTCTCCCTTCTTTCCCTCTTTCTTTCTTTCTTTCTTTCTTTCTTTCTTTCTTTCTTTCTTTCTTTCTTTCTTTCTTTCTTTCTTTCTTCCTTCCTTCCTTCCTTCCTTCCTTCCTTTCTCTCTCTCTCTCTTTCTCTCTCTGTCTCTCTCTCTCTCTCTGTCTCTCCCTCTCCTTCCTCTTTCTTTCTTGTGCCAGTCCTGGGGCTTGAACTCAGGCTCTGGATACTGCCCCTGAGCTTTTTGGCTCAAGGATAGCACTCTACCATTTGATTTTTAATAGTTTATTGGAGATAAAATCTCACAGACTTTCCTGCCCAGGCTGACTTTGAACCATCCTTATATTTTCAGCTTCCTGAGATCTGAGGATTGCCGGTTCAAAGCCAACCTAGGCAGGAAAGTCTGTGAGACTCTTATCTCCAATTAACAACCTGAAAACCAGAAGTGGCACTATGGCTCAAGTGGTAGAGCACTCCCCTTGAGCTGAAGAACTCAAGGACAGAGCCCAGGTCTAGAGTTCAAGACCCACAACTGACCGAAACAAAATGAAACAAAACAAAACAGCTTTTTTCAGAAACTGGCTCATAGGAGCTAATTATTAAATGTTTACAACATTTTCCAACAAGTTGGGATTATGTTGATAGCCTGAATTAATCACTTTGAGGTAATTTATGTTATGGAACTCAGCAAACACTAAGTCAGATTTTTTTCCCCTTCTTTTCTCAACCACTTCCCAGGAACCGGTTGATAGACATTTATTGGTAGACCAGTTGCTTTTCAGACTTTATTTCTTTTAAGTCTATAGAATTTTAACCTGTCAGCCTAAAGTTCAATATACTGTATTTGAGATTAGAATAAAAGGCTAGGTATCAGGTATTACTTATTCTATCAGCAGATGCCTGTGAAATGTTATAATTTACCCAAACATAGTTCTTTAATGCATGACAGACAAATTGAAAGTGAGGAGAAAGAAAACCACAAATAGAAGCCCGTGTTATAGTAAATATAGAAAAAGACAACAGAGATAAGAAAATAGAAAGCCAAAGGGGAATACAAGACAGGAAAAAAGACTGCTAAATAAAGTTGACACTAAAATTGAATTTGAGATGCATAAAGAGGTTAAAAAAGGCGTCAACATGAAACAGTTTTGAAAATGGTTAACATTGCCAACTTGGTGAAGTAATGTCTTCTATCCAAGGTGACATTTCCTGAATGGAAAATGCCAGTCAAACTACCAGCCTCTGAAAAACAATGCATCTTGCCCTTGATGTTTTGTTAACCATTTAGAGAAGGGCATTCTGGGTAGGTGACCATGTTATTTATTCTCCAAACTCTAATTTTGGTGAGCGAAAGGAAGCATTTTTAATTGCTGTTCCTAGATAGCAATGTAAAGTAGAATTTTGTCACACTGAAATGAACCTATCTACAATCACAGAGTATTATACTATTGGCCATCAAATTTCTGATCTAATAGGTTCAAAGAACTTGATTGGTTGAAAAGAATAAAACAAATATTCCTAGTCCATTGTGTGTAGGCAAATATTTTCTCACTATAAGAGAAGAATGTGATTCATAATATAGCTGATTAAACAAAAAAAAGAACTTAGGCTCAAGTAATCACAGCACTGTCTGGAATCTTTTGCTCCTTCTGACCTTAGTGGGGTCCTGCATAACAGTTCTTGTTGTGACTCAATAATGGAAAGTAGAAGCTTGGAAACTCTCCCACCTCCAGCTGTTTATCAAGTCCTTTTCTCCATTCTGTTTCGGGTAATGTTTCTAGACTATGTTGTTGTGCTGCATAATGGTTAAACTCCCACAGCATTTGAGTGAGACAGGACCAGTGACCACATGGCTGCTTTTGTCTATGTTTTCCCACGCCATTATAAATTCATACAATATATGTATAAAATATATACACTTTATAATATATTAAAATATTATATATAAGAAAAGGTGTTCTAATGTAACTATTTCTGATATGATGCAGTCACATATCTTATTTCATTACCATCTATCTATCTATTATTTATGTATCTATTTTTCGAGCTATTTACTTTAAGGACTTTTTGCCTCATGTACTATGTGGTGAGTGGCAAGTAAAAGTTTTAGGGCTTGAAATTTCAAATCTCAAGTAAGAGTTGATGTTATAGTCTTGGGTCCTAGTTCCATGACATAGCAGGCTAAAAACCTAGGAAATTAGGCAGAATTTTTATGCTGAGAATTCCTTCTTCGTGAGAATTCATTTATTTTTTAGAACCTTCGACTTATTGAATAAGGATCATCCACATTAAGAAGGGCAATCTTTCTCTCATCACTGATTTAAATATCACACATGACTAAATAAAAAATACATTTGTAACGATTGGCATCTGACTAAATCCAAGTTGATGAATAAAATTAGCTCTTAGAGGATCTTTTACAAGTATTTTCTGTGAGTCAGGGGAACTTTACTATCTGTACTTTGCTCCAGTTAGAAGGATTTGTGTCTCACACTCTGACTCTAAATGTGCATTTTTAACCATTGAGAGCTTACATCATTTTGTCTTATATCCAAAAATCTCTTTATTCAGGAGCATTCATTGAAGATTTCCTAAAGTTATAAGCATGGTATTCTATTCTGAGGTGGCAGAAAAAATATGATCAACCAATAGATTTATTAGCTATGTAATAGGTATTATCTGCATATTAAGTGTGAGAAACATATAATCCATACTTTGTAATTTAATATATTAAATGTATTTTAAGTAATATTAGAATAAAACATGGAACAGAAATAAGTAAAATGAAATGTGACAATAGGTGGAAGTGGAGGGCACAATGATGAGGGGCTCAGCCGCGCAGTGGTCAGGTAGGGTTGGAGAAGGCTTCCAGTAGGAGGAGTCAAAATTAATCTATCAGGAGTAGAGGGTGGAGCAGATATAAGGAGCTATACAGGGTAAAAGACAATATAGCCAGCAGATACAGAAGCACAAAGCCCCTAAAATCTTGATTTATGTTCCTGGGAAACAGTGACTTGCATTTCTCTTCCCTTCCTTCCTCTTCCTTCTTCCCTTCATTATTCTCTCCTTTCCCCCTCTCCTCTCACTTTTCTTCTCTCTCCTCCTTTCCTCTGCTCCCTCCCTTCCTCTATGTATCATATCCCATCACCACTGCAATCCCAGCCACAGAGGGAGTCTTATATATTCTATGCTCTTTATTAAAAACATTGAATAAATAAGTCAAATGAATGAGTAATCAGAAAGAAACAACTTGTCTTGATAACCAGGTTTTCCCAAACGTCTAGCTGGTGACATTATAGATAGAGATGGAGATAATAGATCAGACCTAGTATAATACCTCCTGTTCTTTCAAATACATTTCCCTTTGATGATGGCATTTTCAATTATTAATGTTGCCCCTTCCCCCTTTCTGCATGGGTAATCAAGTTATAACTATGAGCAAGGTAGATTGAGGAAGAGCCTGAGACTGTGTTGAAATGGAAGCCCAGGCCATGGATGTTGCAATTGACCACAGGGGAACAGCTGTCACAAACAGCCCCTGCTGGCAGCCAGCAATTAGGAAGGAGTGATCTTGGAGTTCAGTTTGAAAGAATCAATGGGCCATCTGGAGGGCCGAAAGGCTAGGCTGTGAATTGTGATGAAGAAAGAGGGTGCACACAGTACATGTGTGAGTGTAGGCTGTAATGTGTTAGAAATGTTTCAGGTCATGAATATTTTCATAAAAGAGTTAATATAGAACAGTAATGTAGAGTCCAGTATCTTAACTTAGTCATTAGAAATTTTTCATAACTACCAATAACTTGCTTATCTTACTGTAACTTTATAGTGAAGCGTGGTCTGGTTCATGTGAGGTTGAAAGCTCTTCTCAGATTTGTATTTTTTTTCAACCTCTAAGCTTGGCATGACTTGATGATTTATTAATGTTTCTTTTGCCTTTTTGAGCCAAAATTTCTTCATCAGTAAAAGGAAGAAAATAATTACATCATAAAATGTGTCCATCAGATGTGTTCGTGTATGTAATCAATAAAATTTCATACAAATACAAGAAATCATCATGCAATCATTCAATCCATGTGTTTAGAGCACCTATTCTAGACTCTATGCTAGTTTACGTTAATTGCTGGGACAAAAGACAGATGATAGCTGTTTCTTTGATGGAGGTGAAGACAATTGGAAGACTCTTGTGAACTTTAATTACCTCTTACTGAGGGGAGGATTTCTACTCTACATAGAATGGAAGGGAATGGAATCTTTTGGGACTGTGTCACAGGATAGCCTTGAGAACCAACTGTTAATAGTGTTCAAATATAAAATGTCCTATTCAGCTGTGATTCTACTGAAATACCAAACGGGGAGAGAAAAGCAATTCAAAGTTAAGAATAAGGATGGAGAAATAAGAGAAAAGAGTCTACAATTGATAGGGAGGGTAATAAAAAAGTGAGAAGTAACACAGGGGAAATATCTTCCGATTTTACCTAATTTACTATGTGTTAAACCCATAGGTCAAATTCCACTAGTATTTCTTACAAAATTTGGGCTATCAGGATTCATCGTATATATCTATGGAAACATCACAATGAAACCACCCTCATGCAACTCATGTATGCAAATTAAACAAAAAGAAAAGCAGAGAAAAAAGCCCCTCTGATTCTCATAGTCAAATTGTGAGTATACATTGCAATCCGATTCTAAAATTGATTTTTGTCTTTCAGAAAGAATGACTTGTTTTATAAAAATATTTTGTGTTTGAGCTTTATCCTGACTGTCTTTTCAGTGCCTCCAGTCACAAAGTTTTTTGCTGTGGGCTTGTGAAAAAACAATTCCTGTTGCAGAAGAACAATTTTATCTACCTACCTCTCACTGCTGTTCCCCACTTCACCCCATCCCCAAGCACAAATTTCTAGGTGCGCACAGGAACACATGTTTGGACTAAGCATTGACACTCAAACTTCACATTTCTGAAGATTCTTGCTAGGTGATGTAATCTTTCTTTATTGAGTGAAGTCAGACAAGAATAAATGAATCTAGCTAATAGTATGCAGTCTTTCAAAAAGAATATGAAAACTTTCTTCTGGAATTTTTGTGGTTCTTTTAGTTGTATTTTTGGTTAAAGATCTATTCTTGTTTCAAGACTGAAAGAAGGGATAGCTACTTCTATGTACTATGTAAAACGTTTAAAGGCAAAATTATTTGATTATGTTTTACTTTGACATGTAGAACAGCTGTTTTTGTTTTTGTTTTGGTGCAGGTCTTGGGGCTTGAACTGGTATTGTCTTTGAGTAGTTTTTTGTTTTTGTTTTTTTTTTGTTCAAAGCTCATGTTCTACCACTTGAACCATTGCTCCACTTCTGACTTAAAAAAATAATTTATTGGAGATGAGAGTCTCATGGACTTTCCTGCCCCATCTGGCTTCAAACTACAATCTTGATTCTGATTTCAGCCTCCTGAGTAGCTAGGATTATAGGCTTGAGCCACATTCCCCTGACTGAGAAGCTGTCATTTTAATCAATAATATAAATTAGCATGACATAGAATTTGGAGCTTTCATAAAAGTAAAAACTGTGTGTAAATCATTTTTGCTGATATTTATCAATCTATCTTTTCTTTTGGCTTCCAACACACTGAATATCCTATTTTTTAGACATTTTCTTGCTTTAAACTTGAGTTATTTTCCGCTTTGATTCACTCATAGATCTCAACTTTTTTTTGTGTGCCAAAATAAAACCTTTGATATTTACGGCATGTTTTAATGGTCTGTCGTCTTCTGGAATGACTAATTGGAATAAATGCCCAGTTATACTCACACTATTTTATGACAGATTTTCTCTGAGCATGAAGAATTTCTTCTAGCAAAAATTTGGAAGAACAGAGACACTAGGGCAAAAGAATTACAACAAATGGATTATCTACAGAGGAGCAGCTTATCTTAAATTTATGCTGCAACCAAGAATAACAGTAGATAAACCCTTCTTAGATGGTCACCTTAGGAAAGAAAAGGACAAATGAATGCTTATTGCTTTATATCTCTTCTTACATATCTCACCAGAACAAGATTTTCCTAGTCAAAGCAACATTGCTAAATTTATCTTCAGAGCAACTGCTGTTTAATCAAATTGTTGCAAGATTTTTCTCTAGAGTTCTAAAAAGAAAAATTACTCAGAATGATAGATTTTTATTATTTTTCCATTTGAATAATTCCAGGAATATTTCATAAATATTTTGGTCAGCAAGCACTCGACGAAGACTTGGAGATTAGATTGTCAAATTAAGACAGAGAGGAGAGTTTGGGTCTGTGAAGACTTTAACTGTTGTTCTGTCAAGTCACAGCATTTCTCTGTTATTTATTTCAGAAAATAGGACTTGGATCAGTATAGTTTTGCTTATGTTCTGCTTTCTCATTTTAAAATGTGAAGATGATCTTTTATGGACAGAGTTGAAAGCATCTAATTAATTCCTGAGACATGAAGTAAAGAGGTGTTATACATTTTTAAAATGTTGCATACATAATCATTCTTTCTTTAATGTGTTTTGCTCAGTTAAAAATATACATACCCTTGCCATTTGGTTTTTACTCCTAATTTTCTCCGGTATTTTAAGCTGATAGAAGAAAAGTATCTATTTCTTAAAAAAAATTTCAATGTGAGAAAAATAATGGGATAGTTTATGCTAATTAGAAGTAAGCTGATTTTTGGTACCTCTGACATAGGGATTTGGAAGAGCAAAATAAAATAGTTCTTTGTATGTATACATATATGTTTATGCTTACCATGATTTTGCATAGCTCATAATTTATAATTTCAAAATTAAAACTCATCTTAAGCATCAATATCAAAAATTCACTCTGTTAAGTCACCCAGTTATTAAATAAACCATTGCTGCATATTTTAGAATTTTTTGTAGTTTCAATTAGTGGCCTTGACATTTGCATATAATATATAAAAGTAGGGTAAGTAAAAGTTGAAAGAGATAATAAACCTAACCATGCATTTGTTTATTTTTATTGTAAATCAGTAAATTATAGTATCTTGGGGATAGAAATGATGTGAACACTTATCAAAATAATATGGAACAATCATATTAAGATAAATTCACAGATTATTTACCTCAAATTCTTACAATTTTTAGTGGTGAGATCATTTGAAATTTACTTTCAGTAACTTTGTAGTGTATAATATAATGAATTTTTCAAAACACTTGTAATAGATTTCAACAACACCCCTTCCCAGTGTATTACTACTCTAGTGATGTGTGTGTGTGTGTGTGTGTGTGTGTGTGTGTGTGCATGTGTGTGTGCATGTGTGCTAATACCTGGGCTTAAACTCAGAGCTTTGTACTCTTGCTTGTCTTTTTATGCTCAAGGTTGGTCCTGTACCACTTAGGTTTTTG
Organism: Dipodomys merriami; assembly: GCF_024711535.1. Classification (NCBI taxonomy): domain Eukaryota; kingdom Metazoa; phylum Chordata; class Mammalia; order Rodentia; family Heteromyidae; genus Dipodomys; species Dipodomys merriami. The sequence continues at coordinate 331,720 of NW_027206119.1, forward strand.
CTGGTTAGTTGGAAATAAGTCTGTATGGGATTTGTCTGCTTAGGATGGATTCAAACCTCAATCCCTATCCTTTAGCCTCTGGAGTAGCTAGGATTATTGGTGTGATTTAATGGGACCTCCTTTAATAGGTATCCCCTGAATCCATTTTCCTACCATGCTTGTATCAGTTCTAGGATGGATTCTGTTTCAACTCAAGCCACAGTAACATATGGCTTGACTGGTACTGTTACTAGAGGAGATTTATGTTCTATAACTTTCATTGCCAAAGTTAAATTTGTGTGAGGGAGGATTTACTAGAAAATTTAAGCCAAGAAATTTTCTTATCTTTCTTTTGTAAATCTTAAAATTAGAGCAATTCGCTATAACTCAAGTTTCTTTTTCTCTGTCCTGCTTCATCATAAATGAGCCAGTGCCCACAATTCTAAGAGAAATCTAATCTGTCACCTAGCTTTAGTCCTGTGGAACCTCAGCATGTGTTGGATATTGGGTGTTCTTGACCATTGTATGACTGAAACAGGCAGTGGTTCATATAAAACCCTTCGAATGGAAATTCTTCATCTACTCCTTCCATACTTTTCTTCTATACTTTGTCTGCCCCATATATTTATCATCAAAACTGTACCCATGGGCTAGGAAGGTGGTTCAGTGGTAGAGTGCTTGCCTTGCATGCCTGAGGCCCTGAGTTCTATTCCTCAGCACCACATAAGCAAAAAGAAAAAAGCCGGAAGTGACACTGTGGCTCAAGTGGTAGAGCACTAGTCTTGAGTTAAAGAGCTGAGGAACAGCGCCCAGGCCCAGACAGAGTTCAGGCCCCACGACCGGACCCCCCCCCCCAAAAAAAAGCTGTACTCATATATTTGCTCACTGGATATACATTGTCTATATCTCCCTCTGTCTTACTGGCTCTCCAGATCCTTGGCTACATTGCCTTCTCTTTCTTTTATCATCTACCATCTACCTTTATTTCCCACCTACTTAGAGCTTATATTTTGTCATTCCAGTCTTCTTTTGTCAGTATAAGCTCTTTGCCTAAACCTATGATATTGTGAAACCTAGCAAAATCCTAAACTTAAATGAATCTTCCAGCTTTTCATACTTAAATCTTAGACATTAGAAAACATCTTCACTAAGTAGATTAGTTTCAACAGTTTTTTTTACTGGGTTTGACTTGCCATCAGTTCGGTGTTAATCTGGGCAAAGAGCAAGACAGTTTCAAAAACCAAAAAGTACAGTACTGTTTGTGGTTCTTTTTTTCCATTTTATTCTTTTTTTATTCCCTTTTGTCACTGCTTTTGATTTCTGTACCCTTTGTCTTGTATATAAATTTATCTGACTTGGAAAAGGGAAGGGGAAACACAGAAATGGTGGGTCAAAGGGTGAACCAATTCAGCAATGATAATCATTAGACACTGTGGTGGAAATGAACTATGAAACTTGGCGGGGGTGGGGGAGGGAGTGGTCAGGAAGCGAAAAACTGGGAGAATATGAGGAAGAGGAGAGACCCTGTTCAAAGAGAAATGCACTCATCTGACTTGTGTAACTGTAAACGCTCTGTACATCACCTTTACAATAAAAAAGAAAGAATAAAAGCAAAATAAATGCATAAAAAACAAAAAATCCCCAAACTCAAAACCAAATTGGTACAATCTTCATGCATTTTAGTAGGTTTGTAAATGCTGTTTGTACATGTAAACTATTTATCATATATTTATTATGAATATTTTCTACTTGGTAATTTTCATTTTTTTTATTCTAATGAAAAATACATCAGCATTTTCCTTTGTGATGAATGTTTCACTCTTTTTTCAGTTTCAAAATTCTACCCTTATTAGATAAGAGACAGGTTCTTTTACTTTGTGATATTTATTTATGAATTTTTTCCCAGTCCTCCTCTTTATGGCTTCTTAAAAACAAATCTGTATTTAATATAAATAGCACTTATTTTCATAAGGGTTGTGCACTAAAAGTTAAAATACTTATTTTCCCTCATTGTTGTCCAAGTGTAAGTTGCTGAATCTTTGTATCACTCTCTGATCATTTTGAAGCCTCATACATCAGGTGGCAGGTCCTCACATATACTAGGAGATACTGCAGGTCTCTTTCTTCATCCTTTATGGCTTGGTGTTCTGAAATCCATCTGCAGTGTTTTCTTTTTTTAATCTATTTTTATTGTGAAAATACCGTACAGAGGGGTTACAATTACATGGGCAAGATAATGAGTACATTTCTTATTCCCCGCACGCACCCCCCCCCCCCACCAAAGTTGTAAAGTTTGTTTTTCGACATAATGTCTTGTACATCTCATTGTTGCAATGGTTTTCTATACATGGTATGGATGAATAGTATGCTTTCAAGGCCAGTTATGTAAATTCTCCTAAATTCTCCATTTTAAAAATTTCCTCAGCTATCTATGTGCATTTTACTTCTATACAAATGTTGAGGTTGTTTTGGGAAGTTTATTTCCCCAAATTAAATATACAAGCTACTGGTAATTTGGAAAGAATCAAAGGATTACATTTTGATATTCTCACTCAGGAGAACTGTTTTATACCTTAGGACAAGAAGTTAAGGTAGGTGGGACAAGATGGCAGATTAGAATCTTCCTATATGTGACACTATGAATAAAAAGATTTAGGAGAAGAAAGATGATACCATGTTCTGAGGATGAGAAGAAGACCACTGAAAACCATGAAAGAGGTCATGGGTCAGCTGAAAAACATGGGAAAATGTAAGGACAACAGAAAAAAAAGTAGCTTCAATTCTAGTTCCCAAAGAACAGGAAGACTGGGACCACAATCACAGTCTAGATTACAATACTTAGCAAAGGTAACTTTCATAGCTTTCAAGGAGAAATGAAGACTCATCATGATAAAGAAAATGGAAAGGAATGCATGATCACTAAGCTATTATTGCAGAGATAAAAGAAATCCTACTTGCAGAAGGAGATAAATGTTACCATGAGAAATACAGGAAATAATCCATTTCATTAAACAAATTAATAAGAAAATGAAGATTAGGAAAAAGATATTACAAAAGCAACAAAACATCAGGAACAATTACATACCTTTGAGTGATAACTCTGAATGTTAATAGTTTCAATTCACCAATCAAAAGATATAGTTTGGTGGATTAGATTATAAAAAAAGACACAGCCATTTGTTGCCTATAAGAAATGTATTCACAGAAAAACACAAGCACAGACATAAGGTGGAAGAATGGAAGAAGACATTTCAAACAAATGGAACCCCAAAACAAGCAATAGGAGCTTAAAACCAGCTACTCTGGTGTATTTCTTCCCTTTTTCAGCAGTACCATGATTTGAACTCATGGCCTTCTGTTGACAAGGCAAGCTCTCTATATCCCAGCTCTTTTGGCTTTAGTTATTTTTCGTAAAAGATCTCATACTTTTTGTCTGGGCATCCTACACCACAATCTTCCTACTGGTGCCTCTCATATGGGTGCAAATGGTTATATCCAGCTTGTCTGTTAAAATGAAGCCTCTCTAACTTTTTGGTTGGTATTGAACTCCAATTTCTACCTCCTGAGTAACTGGTATCATATGTGTGAGACACAGCAGTAGACCTCACACTCAGTTTCATAAAACAAACAAATAGAAACGGATAGACATGAACATAATCGTAGTAAGTGCGTTCATTCTTACCAATATATAGCTCATGGAAATCACATTTCTCTCAACAACTCATTTAACTGTCTCCAAACTAGATCATATCTTAGGATATAAAGCAAGCCTTAACAAAAAGATGAAGATTGAAATATCTTTCTATAGTTTATGAGTCACAGTGGAATAAAATTAGAAATCAACAAGAGAGTAGATTCTGTTTAGCAAGACAGTAGAGTTAGCATGAGCAAAGGATACAGCTTAGCTCTGGGTCTCAGAGTGTGCATAGGGACCTTTGGCATTGGTTGTTTACCACAGGACTGATTCAAGAACTTACCAGCTCCTTCTTCTTGGAGTATTAGTATGAAGTACAGGTACAGTGTGTGTGAGGTGGGGGAAACTTCAGGACAGTGGTAGCAAGTCATTAAAGATGAAGGGACAGAGATGAGCTTGTAGACGGCTTTGCCCATACTCTTACCTAATGGAACAGAGTGATTAATTTGTGAAATGGGTTCAGTGGAAGTTGGAATAAATGTAAAATGTTCATATTCCTTTATCAGCTATAATATTTTACAACATTTTTAACTTTACTCCCTTTATAAAAGGGAAGATATTTTTTTTTAAATTTTATTTTATTTGTGAACATGCTGTACAGAGGAGTTACAATTACATGGGCAGGATAATGCGTACATTTCTTACCAAGCATTGCAGCCTCCTCCTTTGTTTACCCTTCACATCCCTTCCCAGCCTCCCCTCTCCCCCCCATCCCAATCCTTCTCCTTCCCCCCCCCCCCCCAGGGAAGATATTTTTAAGCTGAAGAATTAACTCAGTTTGTCACAAGTGAACTTTACTTTGTGGATGTTTTGGGTGTGGCCTCCTTTCCTCTCTCTTTTACATGCTAATTTTTGGATTTCAGTACATTCCAGGAAAATAAACTAATTTTAGTATTAACCTAATCAAAATACAGGAAGGCAGATCTGCTGTAATAACATAATATGCTATTATCCAAAGCTTAATTTATTTGTATCCTGCTTGAGGCAAATTTAATATGTTAAAAGATAGTTAGGTCCATTAAAAAATCAATTGGAGGATAGTCATTTGCTTTGCAAAGTTTTCATCATATATTTTCTGTTAAAAAATAACCAATTTCCTCTAGGGCATTTTAAAATCTGATTTAGTATCCTTAACCAGATTTTACAAACACATTTATCCTGATTAATAATCCTGATTAATAGAGATAAATGTACTTTATTTTAAAAGCTTACATTAAAAAATATCAGTAGAGGTACCGAGCTGAGAGTTCTGGCTTTGGCAGCTCAAGAGGCCATTTTGTTGTTTTTTTTTTAAATAGTTTTAATTGAGATTAAGTGATTACATAAATTTCACATTATTGTAGGATAGTGATACTTAAAGTCACAAACACATTTTAACCTTAGTGATTACATAAATTTCACAGTATTGTAGGATAGTGATACTTAGTTAAAGTCACAAACACATTTTAACCTTAATAAGGCAAACCGCAAGCTAAGCAAAAGGTGACAGGGTGTCATAGATGCCAAATATGAGAATGTAATTTGGGCTCCATTAAATAGAAGTCAGGGGTCCAGAAGATGAGTGACAAGTGCTCCCCAGAGACCACATCGGCCTTTCTTGTCCTTGTAATAAAGGGTTCTGGCACTCATAGAGTGGCTGGTATTGGGACAGTGACAAGACAGGAAGGAAGGTCACTTGTCTTGAAGAAGAAGAGATGGATTGCCACCTGAAGAAGAAGGCTCATTTTATTTATTGCCATTTCTGGCTTAGAATCAAGGGTGCGTAATACAAGGAGACAGTTCCTCTTTTTCACAGAACATCTAGGGGCTTTTAGGAGACTCTTTCAGATGACATTATGCTAGGCTTGAGGGTTCCAAGTCTTCTTCACTGAGTGATCAGCCAAAATTTACCTGCCAGTGAGTTATGTAGTTATCATTGCTTTATTCATGCAATATATTACTTATGGTTATAGCCCTTTTGTCAGGATAGTAGTAAAAACTCATTTTACTCTTATTTAAACAATCCTATGAATTAGTTGTCATCTGCATCATAATAGATGTCCATAATGAGGTGGACATAGAAGTGTTATTTGTGAGAGCAACATATATATATATATGTATGCATATATACATATCTATTTATAAATATGTTTATAAATATAAATATTTATATATGTAAATTTATATATATTCATGTATACATATATCTTAAAAAATTACATTATGCTGCCAGTGGCTCACACCTGTAATCTTAGCTACTCAGGAGGCTGAGAACTGAGGTCACGTTTCAAAGCCAGCCTGGCAGGAAAGTCTGTGAGACTCTTATCTCCAAATAACCACCAGAAAATCTGAAGTGGTGTGGCTCAAGTGGTAGAGGGTTCGCTCACCTTGAGCTGAAGAGCTCAGGGACAGTGTCTAGGCCAGAGTTCAAGCCCCATGACCACCACAAACAACAAAAAAAGAAAAAAAGGAAAAGGAAAATAAGTCACATTATGCTTGAATTATGTGTATTATCAGCAAGCTGTCATCTGAATGTACCTTGTATCTTTATTATGACAATTTAAAGTGTTTCTTATCTGGCAAGACTTTCTGATTCACACAGGGATATATCTGTATGTATGTATGTATGTATGTATGTATGTATGTATCTAATCTATCTATATGCCTATCCTGAGCCTTGAACTCAGGGCCTGGGCAAGACTAGTGCTCTATCATAGCTCCACTTCTGTCTCTTTCCTGGTTAATTGGAGATACATTTCTCACAGACTTTTCTGCCTGGGCTGACTTTGAACCACAATCTTCAGATCTGTTTCCTGAGTAGCTAGTATTACAGTCATGAGCCACCAATACCTGGCTTATATATGTATGTTTTACTAGAAACCAAATTAAAATGATGTTTTGTGTCTTTTTCTGGCTTAAATAATTTTGAAATAGTAATTTGTATAACCTACATTCTCAGCCCAATTTCCTCCCATTTGTACATTAGGATGGGTTTTAAGGAAAAATGGCTTCACTTTTTTCATAATTCTTGTGATTACTTCAATTACAAGATCTTATGCTGGCCTACAGTGGTAGGAAGAACTGTTTTTCCTCCAAGTTGGAAGAGTAACCTCAATATTGGAAACTATATGGATTATTAAACACACAGTGGTGTTTTCTATATCTGTGGCTCACAAATTTAAAAGCCTCATCTAGTCTCAGACAGCTGGAGCATCCCGTAACTGCTTCTCAGTGTTTACGTTACTTGTTCCTGAAGCAGAAAATGGGACAGGTTCTGTATCTCCCTAAGCATTTTCCTTCGAGCACTAGTTCATTTCCCGACTTTCAAAGGCCAATAAAATGTATCTTTCTTCTGGAGTAGAACACAAGTTTTTCTTCAGTCTTCTATGGATATGATTTACGAAAAGGACCATTTAGTCAGGATGACTATGATTTTTCAGATGATACTTAGAAGACAACATGTTTCCAGAACATGGACTGATTTTTATATAGAAAACTACAATTATCACTCACCTAGCCTAAGTTCCAGTTTTTCTTTTCCAGTAAAATGATTAAATAGTTTTAGATAGAAGAATCACTGGAAGAAATGCTATCTTACATCTACAGACAGTTGAAAAATATGTGAACAATGTATTTAATCCAATGAGCAGTTTGATCATTTAAAGAATGAGAACACAAGATGACAGTGGGAAAGACTCTTGGAAACACAGCTCAGAAGCAGCCTATCTCTTTCCAGTTTTATTGTACATAAAGCTGGAGCAAGTTCTCAATCAAAAGCAGACAGAGGCAGAAGAATGACTGGGCAGGGAGCTTTGTGAGAATCCTTAGAGACTGGAAAATCTGGCCAAGTTGATTAACTGGTAAGGTGGAGAGATACAGAGATCAACTGCAATGGGAAGACAGATGCCCTAATCCAGTGACATTTGTGTTAGGGGACTGAGGAGCATCAAGAAGAGGCCACTGATAAAGTGACTTTGTTGAACCTGCATCATCAGCAAGTGGCTGACGCTCAGATCAGCACTGATGGCCAGGAGATGGAATGGGGAGGAGCTGGAAGAAAGAGATCCCCAGATGTTTCCCGGACTCAGCTTGTGCAGGAAGACATAGAAGGGTGCACGCAGAGTACAAGCACACCTTGGACTTAGGTTTACCCAGGGAAAATAAACGAGGCATCAAGAGCTGTGGGCAAGCCTGAGTGCTGAGGACAGAAGTCTTCAGCGCTATGCTCAGTCTGTGTCAGTCAGGAGTGCTTTTGGCTGCACATGCTGAAAACTTGAACAGACCGTCTTAATTGTAAGAGGCTTATATTTTATGTAGAATTTTAAACAAATCTGTGAATGGTTTTGTTGCTGGTGCTGATTCAGGGAAGTTGATTTGGTTCTTTGGGGATTCCTTTTATGGCTATAGAAAGGCTATTGTAGCCCAGCAGGAAGAAAGAAATCACCTCCAGCTAAACAATGTCACATGCCATTTCAGGTTGGAAGAGTAATTGAGGAAGATGCTGAAAGCAGTGTCTGACACAACATTCTTGTCTACTAACTAATCTTTATAACATCTCTTGAGAAGAGTTCTGACCTCCCGTATTTGAAAATAAAGGAGAGTGTAATATATAAATGTAGTTCATGAAACTGTTTTCTGAGCATTAATGAAATGAATGATGTTGCTTTTTAATAATGGTGGTGATGATTATATCAACAACAGATAAGACATGGTTTTATTTGTGTCTAGCTGATTTCAGTGCTGTATCTGCATTAGTCTGTTTTCTGATACTGTAATGAAATACTTGAGGGTGGGTACTTAAAGAGAAAAGAGGTTTATTTAGCTCACAGATCTGGAGATGTAAGACTATGGAGCTGGCATCAGCTCAGCTCTGGTGAGGACTGCATGGAAGATGATATCACAATGGTGGGAGCCTCTGTGAGAGGGAGAGATCCTATGGTGATACATAAAACCAGAGAGAAGAGACGTGCCAATGATGGGGTTTCCTGAAGGCCCTACCCTCTCTTAGCATCATTAACATCACTGACTGTGACTAAGCTTCTAACACATGAATCAGTGGAGGAAAAGCATGTTTGAATGCAAACCAAAGACAAAATATGCATTATTTTAAAACATTTTTTCTACAGGTTGGCTGTGGAGGCTCATGCTTGTAATCTTAGCTACTTCACAATTCAAGATTAGTAGCATTGAAGTTTGAAGCCAGCTTGGGCAAAAAGCTGGCAAGGCCCCATCTCCATAAACAAGCCAGGCATGGTGGTTGACACTATGATCTCTGCTACATGGAGTTTTAAGTAGGAACATTGTGGTCAGAGGAAGGCTCTGGGCAAAAAAGTTCAAAAAATTAAATAGACCGTTTAGCTTATTACCTAGAGCAAAAGGGGTCTAAAAGGTGTGGCTCAAATGGCAGAGTGCTTTTAGTAAGTATGAGGCCTTGAGATCAAGCCCCAGTACCACCAAAACAGAACAAAACTTACGAACAAAGCTAGAGATAGAAACAATTATTATCCCTTCCATTTTCACACTTGGAGTAGTGGATTCATCCAATTCAATGATTAAATATCAACTCTCATCTCTAGTCCCTTCATGAATGCTCTGCTCTGCTCACCTCCCTACCATACTGTTTTTTTGATGTTTATCCTGATGATTATTTAATTACAGTCTTGCAGAGACTAAAACCTATGAGATATGGACATTCATACCAATGTCAGCAAAGGCTATTACCACAAGGAAGCAGCATGTGCATGAGTGAAGTGGAAGGATGAGGTGCTGCAAGTCAAGCCAGAGATGCTTACTCCGTTTCATCTGTCTTCAGAAGCCCAACTCATGGAGAAGTCATCAGGGAAAGCAGGAGGCATGGCTCATGACTAATTTCCAAAGCAGGCTGTTGAGAATTGTTCTAGCTTATGTATAACTTTAGGTGTAATTTATTTTGTCACCTGTTGGAGCCAAGTTGAATTGCTTCTTGCTGGTATTCTTATTTTGCATTAATGGCTTGAACATCCAGAATAAACAATTTTTTTTAATATTCAGGAAAAATGCTCAAATCAATCACCTCCTCATATAACAAAATAGAGTAAAAACCTGTTGGATGTGAGTGTGTGTATGCTTGTAAAAAGCAAATCAATAACCTGGTTGGATGCAAATAAAAGGAAAATGATTAAACACTGAATGAAAATACAAAAGGATAAAGAAATAGTAACCATAAAATTCTCCAGCATGATGAGCTATCATTGGAGATAAAGCAAATTATCTGGGAATGAGAAGTAGGCTCCCGACCTCATTTGGCCTTTGATTGCATGGCACTTTTAATGTGCTTTTAATGTGCCATTCCACTTTGATCACATTGGCATTTGCCCTGCACTATGGCTTAGTGCTTTCAAAAAGGACAGTTTCATGTCATAGGTCCATAGTTTTGCTGAGCATTTGGAATCAGAAAATAGGGTCTTTTCCAGAATGGATTTATCTCAGAGACCAGTTCCTCCACATCAGTAGAGATAAGTCACAGGCTATTTGAATCAGTATCTAAATCGCCATGTTGGTTAGGATTCTATTGCATTAAATGTTGTTACAGTATATGTAGAATCAAAGCTTCTCTTGTTTTGCATACTAGATCTTGGAAGCTGTGTTAATTTTTTCCAGGCCTATCCATGAAGAGCATGGTTTTTTTCACCCAAGCTTACCAACCAGCTGGAGGTCCTAACCTCTGTGTGTGTGGTTGGAGGTGGGGCGGGGGGGGGGGGAAGCCTTTTTCTTCTTATCTCCTTCAATGCAGAATGATCTAAGGCATCTGCCACACATATGACTGGTTACATATTCCCCGTCTTACATACTTCCCCCTAAGTGAAGTATCAGTTCTTCATCTTTTACTCAGACAATATGTCTGTCTATTCTAAGGTTTATCACAGCTATCACCATCTTCAAAGAATCCCCTTTGATTGTTTCAGGTTAGGCAGCCCTTCTACTAATATCATATATGACCTGCTACGGTAGTATTATATTTCCAATACTCTAGTGGTGGACTATAATGTCTAATACTACATTTTCCATCTTCTGTTAAGATGACCTTTTAGACATTCTCCCACTGAGCCTGTGAACAATGTCAGGTTGGGCAATGGCCTGGCCATCTTCAGACTTGCTAAGTTTACTGCAGGATACATAGGCAATTCTCAACAAATGTTTATTGAATGTATGAAAGCAGTTATAAAGAAAACTCCTGAAATATCCATGCTGCAACGTATGGGGTAATTCTAGCTCTGAGTGGGCTGAATGGCTTGAATTCTAGGACTGTGTGCCCTGATAGTGGCAGTCCCATTCAGGAAGCCTCTACGCCATATAATCAATCAAAGGCCCAGGACTGGAGGTTGCTAATGCACTTTGGCCAGTGGCAGCTGTTGATAACTGAGAGATTTTTTATTTGATGTGTTGTCCTTAGGAACTAATAATATATGTCTACTAGCATTGTTAGTTGAGACCCAGTGTTATTTTGTCTTGCTTTCATTTTTGATACTTTATTTTCTCTAGTTATTATAGTCCAGTATCTGTTTATGCAGTATGTTATATTTTTCAACTCATATGTCCAACAAATTGGAAAATTTAATACCAGAGAAGCTTAAAAGTTGTAAATTTTTTACTAGTGTCTAGACTCAGACTTATAGGTTTTATGTGTTATATAGTTTGTCATCAGAGAATCTAAGCCAAAGCCAAACACGAACTGTTTGTTGAGTCTATTGTGTGCAAAGTCCTGTGGCAGGCACAGACAGGTGAGGAACCAGTGGGAGAGTCGAGGCAGAAGTATTTGAAAAGCTATGGGCAATTGAAGGTTCTGTGTCAAAACATGGGGAGCCATGCTGCAAAGTAAGAGCAGACCTTGAGCTGGGAAGGTCAACGGAGGCTTGGAAGGGGAGAGACTCTGTTGGGCTTTTGAGAAATGAGGGAATGTGTTGTTAGGCAGAGGGAAGGAGAGCGAGCATTGCACTTTTTGAGCACGGGATGAGGCAGCACACTGGCTTGGAAACCAGATTGGGCCAGTGTCTCGAAAAATTTAGTGAGGGACGCCGCTAAGCCAGATAGGAAAAAATTTATTTATTTACTTTTGTTGGTTATGGGGCTTGAACTCTGGGCCTGGGCGCTCTCCCTTAGCTCTTCAGCTCAAGGCTAGTGCTCTACCACTTGAGCCATAGCACCACTTCTGGTTTATTGGAGATAAGAGTCTCATGGACTTTTCCTGCCGGGGCTGGCTTTGAACCATCATCCTCGATCTCAGCCTCCTGAGTAGTTAGGATTACAGGCATGAGCCACCGGCGCCTGGCAAGACAGGAAAAATTTTGACAGACATTCTAGTAGTATGATTACTAAAAGCAGTTTCCTGGGTAGTACTCACAATTGAATGCAGCTAGGAGTTTTCCCAGCTAAAACACAGATTCTAGTTCTCTTGGCTGGGGTGAAGGACCAGCAGATCCTGCATTCATACTATGCTCCTTGGTCCTCACATTGAATAGCAAGAGATGGAAGACTGAGTGAAAAACTGTGAAGATCTAATTGGAAAAAGAAGAGTTAATGACATTCTGATTATATAACTGACTATTTTGGGGTTTTGCATAGCACTTGGGAGGAGGCGTAGCAGGAGAATTACAGTTTCCAAAGGTGCATGAGAGTCAACCAGGGAGCCGTAGACCATGTCTGCTGCTCTGGGTGATGATGCAGGCGCATGGAACCATCCTGGACAGCAGCGAGCAAACCTGGATTGATTTTTCCTAAAATGCAGTTATAAAATACATCTATTGGCAATCAGAAAGTCAAAAGATCCAGAGAAATCACTTATTTAAATGAAATCTTTGATAGTTGTTTCTGTTAAGGCATTTTATTTTTCAGCGAGAAACTCTATTTTGCTTGTAGTAGGGGGCTTGACACTGGTGCTGCCTGGGATAGACCAGTGGTTTATAACCTTGACTTCTTTTGGATGTTAAAAAGCACTGCTTTATTCCAGACACTGTTTAGATCAGAATGCCTGGGCCTGGTATCTCAGGGTTATGGATTTTTAAAGGTTTCCAGAAATTGCCAATGTATATCCAAGGTTGAGATACACGGAGTGGACTGATTAGATTGTTCAACATTAAATGAAAGTACAGGGCCTGGGTTTTCTTTTTTAAAAGTAAATGTACTGTGTCTTAAGGTGTTGAACAGAGGGCTTATCATTTCATAAGTCACGTAATGGGTACATTTCTTTTTGAAAATGCTATCCTCCTTCCTTCACTTTCCACTTCCTGTCCCTGTCCACAAGCTGCATAGGTCATTTTCCACATGGTATATACTGAATACCATGATTGCATTTGTTCACTCTTCCTCCTTTCATTTGTACACCCCATCTTTGTCCCACCCAAAAAGAAAAAAAGCAAAACCAAAGAAAAACAACATCAACAACAACAACCCTCCCCCCATGTTTCTGTTTCCTTGAATTCATTTCAATAAATAATATTTTAAATGTTCATAGGAGTTACACCTTTGGATTCCTCCCCTAAGAGTATCCTCCTTTAGTCTGACTGTTTGTGTGTGAATGCCCAGAGTCCTGTACTAGTTATCATGTCCTGTTGTATTTTAGATCTAGTTTCTACATATGAGAGAAAACATATACTGTTCATCTCTCTGAGCTTGGCTTACCTCCCTTAACATGATTTGTTCTAGGTCCATCTATTTCCCTGTGAATGACATATTATTCTTTCTAAATTTCCATTATGTGTGTACCACATATTTGTTTTTACTTTTTAAAAAGGATATTTTATTGTTAAGGTCATGTACAGAGGGGTTACAGTTACATAAGTAAGGTAATGAATACGTTTGTTTTTGAGCGGCGTTACCCACTCCTTTGTTTTCTCCCACCCACCCCACCACTTTCCTTCCCTCCCTGGCTTCAAAGTTCATTTCCAACATAGTGTCTAGTGAGTATCACTGACACTGTGTTGGTTCACCCTTTGTCCCACCGTTTCTGTGATTCCCCTTCCATTCTCCAAATCAGATAAACTTATACAAGATAATGGGTACTGAAATCAGAAATGGTGACCACAGGGAATAATCCAGAGGAGAAAAACAAATGAAAGACAAAAGAAATAACTGCAAACAGTACACTATTAAAAAAAGAAAAATAAGAGAAACAAAACGACCACAAAAATCCCCTCTAGTTTCCATACTGTGAAGATCATTTCAATTAGCATCATTTTATGTATATACCCCATTTTTAAACACACTCATCTATTGTAGAGCATCTGGGCTGTTTCTGTAACTTGGCTACTGTGAAAAGTACAGCATAGAGCATGGATGTGCAGGTGTCTTCACTATATCCTGACTTGGAATATTCTGGATAGAGGGCTTAGGGGTTTTAATGAACAGATCCCAAGGGCTTGGCAAGATCAAAACCCATCGTTTGTGTTTAGAGTCAGCCTGTGAATCAAGAGGCCAATAACTTGGATCTACCTGTAAGATGTTCTAGGTGTTCACTGGAGAATTGCAAATGGATGGGGGCAGAGCCAGGTGTGCGCTGGAAGTATGGAGGATTGTAACTAGGGCGGCAGGCAAGGTAACTAGAGACAAGGATGTGGGAGCAGTTGCTAGCGAGAGGCAACAGCATCCTGCCAGATGGTGCCTGACATCTCCATGCGCAGAACTGAGTTAAACAGACTGAGCTCATTCTTGCAGCACAGGGTCTTCAATTACCATGCCAGGAAGGTAGTTCAGAGCACAAAGCCCCTCAATGTGGACAGCACTGATGGCTGTTGAGACAGGGATTTTTGTAGACAACATGCAGATCGAGTATGCTAATTGAGAACAAAGAAAGGGGTTTCCAGGGATTCTTCAAAGCATGTGTGTGTGTGTGTGTGTGTGTGTGTGTGTGTGGAGGGGGGGTGGTGAGACAGCACACACAAACAGCACATGCTTTCCAGTCCACCATGATGATACTGAGGTCAAATCCACATGATGATGCTCATGCATACAGTCATTCATAAAACTTTGGTACCCAGATCTTTGTCACATGCTTAGATCAAAGGTGCGGTGATGGTATAGGGTCTTGGCCAAAGGTATTTCTTAGATTTTAATGGACTTCCTCTTGGAATATGTTAAGCAGATCGACACTGAGCCCAACACAAGTCTTTTGAAATACGATGAAATAAAATAAACTAGATTCAGAACTCTTGCTTTTTAGTTATAAGCATCTTATTTCTCATAAGAAATCCTACACTTACAAGAAATAAGTTGTTCTTATTTTTCAAGGAGTTATGGTGGCAAACATTTATAAATATTTCCACCGCCTGCTACCGTTACTTCTGAAATGAACTTGTGGGCCTAGCCTGAATTTCAGACTGTACCTGCATGGTAGTAATGATGATTAGCTGGGCTCCATTGAAATAATAGAGATACAGTTGCTATGGAGCAGATGTAAGGCATTGCTTCTCTTCTGGGGTACTGAGGATAACAAACAAGCAGAATGATAAAGAAAAGCACTTTCTAGGCTATGGAAGAGTCAGACAAACATAAATTATCTGCTCTCAGTCTGAGACTGAAACAGGCACACAGGAGACAATTCTTAGTCTTGGCAAAAGGCCCTGGCTTATATTATATTTTTCTCACTGATTCATTTGAGCGTTCCTAACATAGGGACCTAGATCTGACATCTTTTGGGGCTAAAGAAAAATAGGGGAAAATTTGCTTTTGTGAGATGAGTGTGCCTAGGAGCAGGGGTGCAACTAGCTACCTCATACCTGCCTTCTTCTGTGGTGGTGTGAAAGGATGCAGGGAGTATAGGCAAGATCACAATCACAGATTTCCTGGAGACTGGGAATGGAACAGTTAGGGAGACACTGGGAGACACTGGTTTGATTTAAAAAGAAAATGAAGTCTGGGAGGAAAACTAGGTAAGGACTTGTTAAAGCATTATCCTGTAACTAAACTATGAAAGATGAGCTTGGTTGTGAGGATTCTGTTTTCTCTTCCCAAGAAGAAACCTCTCATCATTGGAAAGAATGATTATTTAGTGAAACGATACAACGATTAGACTCAATTGCTTTTTAAAGAGACTAGTTCTTCTGCCATGTGGGCCCAGGCAAAGCCAGACTGCCAAGGACATCTGTTGTGACAACTCTTCTACTTTTATTAAGATGTTCCCGAGGCTCCTTATTAAAATATGTTCCTCGGATGTGGTGTGAATGACTAGTAGGAGCTGTGTTCTCTCTCCAGGGAAGACTTCATGTTTTTTTTTTTTTAACAGAAATAAAATTTTAGGCCATGGATTAATTCAGTGTCTGACTATATGGGCTTTTGGCTGTGTTGGCTTACCATTCGTATGAATTGAAAAAAAAACTGCCCAAAGATCATGTAGGAGGAAGTACAGCAATCCATGCTCATGATTTCAGTTCAAGGGTCTGTGTGGGTAACTCACTGTTTACTTTCCCTTATGGTGCCAAGCTTGAGCTCCTTTTTCACTTGCTGCTCATCAGATGCCCTCTGATGGGGTGGGAACTTTCTGATTAATGAGTCCAGCAATTCTTCTCTTCTTGCAGTGAGGGAATGGGGTTCTGAGACTCCTGAAGGGATTCGTTGGAGTCTCCAGGGGTGTGTAAACTCTTTCATTACATTTTGCTAGCTTTTCAAACAGGCGGATTGATAGCTTCCGTTCACTTCTCAAAAGGCTGTCCAACTCCCTCTGTACCTTCCTTCTGCTCCTGTAGGCATCAGGTAAGAGGTGGAAGAGAGGCCCCAAGGTCTCTGGGGTCTCCCTGGCACCTGGCTCACGTGGGTCGCAGTCAGGTCCTGCTTACCAACAAGCAGCCATTCGTTAATGTTCTTTGGCAGTTTTTGTTGTTGTTGTTGAATGTAGACTCAGCATTAACATGGTGAGCCTCTTAATTGAGCCTCACAGCAGCCCTGGGAGTCCTAAGATTGATTTCTGAATTATTCAGCACTCTTGCAATTGCAAGTTGGTTTAAATAGAAGAGAAAATTTATTGGCTCATATAATAAGGATGCATTGGAGGAAGACATGGATTTCAAGAATGATTCAGCCAACTTCCTGAGGAGTCACTTGCACTCTCAAAGACAAAGATGGCTGTCAGGGCTTCAGGACTGCTAGTTCAATAGTTATGATTGGAAAGTTTTCTTCTTTGGTTCTCCTCCCTCCTTCTTTCCCTCCCTCTCTCCCTCCTTCTTACCTCCCTTCTCTTCCTCTCTCCCTCTCTCAATGTTCTTATTTCTTCCCTCCCTCACTCCTTCATTCCCTCCTTCCCTCTCTCCCTCCTTCCCTCCTTCCCTCCTTCCCTCCTTCCCTCCTTCCCTCCTTCCCTCCTTCCCTCCTTCCCTCCCTCACTCCCTTCTTTCCTTCCTTCCTTCCTTCCTTCCTTCCTTCCTTCCTTCCTTCCTTCCTTCCTTCCTTTCTTCCTTCCTTCCTTCCTCCACTCCCTTTCTTTCTTCCTTCTTCCCCTCCCTTCCACCTGTCTCTCCCTTTTCCTCTTCCTCCTGATAGCCCCAGTGTATGTCTTACAGAAGACTCATTGATACTGTGCTCCTCCTTGTTCTGTGGACAGTGAATAAGGCATTCAAGCTTGGGTGGCATGACCAATTTTGGAGTTAATGGGAGTTGATTACCTTTTCCTGAAATGTACATTCTGAAAATGAGAAAGAGTTGGGTTCAAAAGGGAAACTGTCGTGATGTAACTGAAATAAAAGGGAAGAAATGCTAGGCAGGTTGAAACAATGTGTATTTCTTCTATATTCATCCTAATTCAGGTACTTCCAACTCAGAGAGAAGGGATCTTAGAATATTTTGGAGTGAAGGGATTTATAACTCCCTGAAATACTGGGAATAAACATCTTGTGGATTTGTCATCATGTGACTAGCTAGAGGCAGAGGATTCACAGCCTTCACCAGCTTCTCAAACCGTGTTGGACTTGAAATAAAGTCAGCTAAGACTCATTCACAGACTCCTTCACTTTTTCCATGAAGAAACAGAGGGGTCAGTAAACCCAGTCAGCTTTCTCTTGGAGATATTGTCCTGTCATCATTTGCAACCCCAGGAGTTTCTGAAAGGACACTCCTCTCTGGAAACCGGGTTGAAAAACAGGTTTCTCTTATCAAATATATTTGGGAAAGAGGGCACACAATATCCACCCCTGGAGATTCACAATATATTTATACATATTAAAAGTACAGAGGAAATTATCCTAAAAAAATCTGTTCAACCCAGAAACCCACTTGAATACTTTTTCATAACCACCTGTCCCATACTTTGGGAAACTTTGTGTGATAGCACTTTGCCTCTCCTTTAGGCTATGTTGTGTCTCCTGGGTCCACGGAGAGAATTCAGGACACCTACTTTACAGTGATGCATGCTTTCCATTTATCTGGTTCAGTTTCAGGTTTTGAGACACAGACATTTAAAAATTTATAGGGGCTTCTTCCCACTGTTTCTCCTTCTTGACTTATGCCTTAGGGCACACGGCCAAGCAGTGAGAAAAGTGTCTGTGGCTCAAGTGAGGAGAGAAATGATTGCCACAACTCAGTACGAGGCCCCCAGCAGACCCGAGGAAGTGCCACATGTCTGGGACATTTGTGTATAGGAGAAGTTGGTTTTTGTTCTCCATTCCCTTTTGGCCTGCTTCCTCCTAAGCCCTGCGCCCTTTGGCATCTTTCCCCTGAGCTTTTCCATTTCCAGTTCTCAAGACCTTTCTCTTTTTTACTCTTTGTTCACGTTCTCAATCACTAATAACAATAGTAATGACACTCAGTATTTGTTGGAGCCTCACATTTTTAGATGTATTAGCTCCTATTTCCTCTTCCTACCAATATGATGATGGTCTAGGTATTATTTTGTTCCCATTTTATAGAGGCAGATTCATAACACATTTTTATGTTCAGGGTTTTGTAGAGCTCTCCGGACATTGAAGAGAACAAAATAAACCTATGATTGTGGTTACATTTATTCTTTTGGGAAAATCATCTGAAGATGACCATGAGTGGAAATAATATCCCAATGCCCATGAAAATATTAGTGGGCACAAAAGATAGACTGTACTCCTTCCCAAAAGTGTTTTTTGTACAGTTGTCCTGGGAAGTCAGAGTTCTTTAAGATGAGAATGTTCCTAATGATGAAAATTTTAGGCCCTATTTTTGGGTGGGCTGATGGGGAGGGAATCTTCTATTCCTCCTTCAAGCAGCCTACACACATGGCTGTCTGGTGTGGTGCTACCTCTCTGATGTCTTTCATCTCTTCCTTTACTCCAGTTTGGATTTCTGAAATAAGAGAAACAAATATGCTTACAGTGGAGACACATACATATTCACAGACATGCAGAGGGAGGGAGGGGAGAAGAGGAGAAGGAGAGAGAGAGAAAGAGAAAGGGAGAGGTAAATGACCAAGCTGCTTCTGTGCTTCTGGATCTACTTTTATCAAGATACTTATCCTATAATTAGACTAAGACTTTAGGACTTCTCCCAATTTCCCATCTCCTTTTTTTTTTTTTCACCAGTGTGTGTCTACACACACACACACACACACACACACACACACACACACACACACACACACACACACACACACACACACACACACACACACACACACTTCTGACCCTTGTGATTTTCTTGTTCCACAGAGGAGCCCAGTGCCCTAATATTACTCTCACCCCTTCAATTCACAAAAGAAGTCATTGGCAAACTGTATTTATTTTTTCTAAAGTTCTTCCATTTCATGAAAGGACTTGGGCATTGTCCTTCAGATGAAGTACATGACTCTTCTCTCTACCTCTCCCATTTAAAAAAAAATAGATCTCTATAGTCTATGCAGCTGCTATGTGTGGTTATGAGTCCTTAGTTTCAGAAATAAAATTAAGAATTAAGGATGAGGAGAGGGTATTTGGTGGCTATGGAACTGATTGTGGGAGGCAGGGCCTGGAACAAGAGAGGCTGAGGGCTGCAACCAAGGGCCAGTGCTTGAAACAGGAAAACTAAAGGCTGAGGAAGCATGTGAATTGTGCACTTACCTGTACATTACATAGATAGGCATATCATTTCCCATATTCTGGGTGCTAGTAGGTAGAAATTGTACCCCAAGTAGCTGATAGTTCTCCATGGACAAAGGATGTTACTAAGGACAGAAAAGTAATGGTTCTGTGGACTGAATTGGGTCTCCTGCCATGAGAGAAGAGATATTGACATCTTAATTTCTAGCACCTCAGAATTAGGCCTTATTCTTCGGAGTTGAGCAGGCTCAAATGAGGTTATGGGAGAAGGAAATCTAATCCCATAGGACTAGTATTATTATAAAACACATATTGCATATGCTAAGGAAGGTCTAGGGTTACCAAAAGCTTGGAGAGGTCTGGGAATATGCTTCCTCCACAGGTGTTGGAATGATCATGGCTAAGGTGACACCTCCTTGGCCTTGAGCTCTGTGAGACCACAGGTGTCTTCTGTTCTAAGTCATTTTAGTACTTGGGTACAGCAATCTTAGTAAGCTGATGTAAGGAGAGAAGCTGTTTCCATTTGTTAAGAACTCTGGTGTATTGGGTACTGTATTGAGGGCTTTCCTATTTATTGCCGTTTCCTATTCTGATCACAACTCTGGGAGGTAGTTATTAGATACAAGCATCATTCAGGACATAGAGTAGGGCACAGTAAGTTTCAACCCCAAACCCAACCTCCTCTTTCCATATCTGCTGCACTACAGCACTTAAGTACTGAGGCAGGGGTAATGGAATAAATAGATAACCTGGGAAAGTTTTTTTTTTTTTTTGGGTCTGGTCATGGGGCCTGAACTCTGGGCCTGGGTGCTGTTCCTCAGCTCTACAGCTCAAGGCTAGCACTCTACCACTTGAGCCACAGCGCCACTTCTGGCTTTTTTCTTTTTGCTTATGTGGTGCTGAGGAATGGAACCCAGGGTCTCAGGCATGCAAGGCAAGCGCTCTACCACTGAGCCACCTTCCCAGCCCCCCGGGCAAGTTTTAATTGTTTGAATTTAGTTTGAGATGTTACTGCTTAATCATCACAATGTTCACCAGCCTCTTTTATGTTAATCTGAAATTATAATTTTCTGCGCTGTTATTCCAGTTTGAAACACCTCCATTCTTTTTCATTATAGCTTTCCACTCGAAATCATCCATCTCTGTGTTAGTATCTCAGAATACATTCCTAGCCTGGGGCAAGCCACAAGAATTGTAGGAATTGTTTAGGAAAATGAAATTTTGAGTCAGATGTCTTTAGTAACTTTGTCATTTTTTATATTAAGGTCTAAGCCTGTAAGATTCCTGGCTCAGGTATAGGAGAGTCTGGGGTAGAGAGACTTAGGGTCATCAACCTTATTACCTCATTACCTCGTTGCTAAATTATCCTGATTCTTTTCTGGGAATTGGGCACAGCTAATTAAGTGGTAGGCATGACTCATTTGAACATGTTTTCTGTGAACTAATAGCCTTTAAATTCCACAAACAATTTAAAGGAAACTAAAGGAAGTATGTATGCAATGAAATAGTGAAATTTCAATTTTAAAAATAGTAGAACCAAAAGGGTACACTGTTTTTGCATAAATGTCAGGACAGGAAGGCAATAGAACATTGCACATTTGCTAAGTGAACCAGAGGGCTGAGATCTAGCCCTCAATGGAGCGGATACAGCTGAGACTGAGTGGATAGAAGCAAAGTTCCTGTGATGCTGAGTTAGAAGAATTATCTGGAAATCAGCCCTCGGGAACTTGCTGGAAATCTTCCCTCTAGGGCATTGAAGTCTGTTGACAGGAATGTATCTTACTGGGGAGCTATGCTATAAATCTACTCGACAGGATCTTGGGTGCTACTGACCACTGTGTCTTGTGGAAGCCAGACAGGAAACTCCCTCTTTCCTGTGTCCTGGGAAGAGCCTGATGAAGCTGTGAGCACTGCAGGATCCTGGAGGGCTAGCTTCAGAACCTAGAATCAGCCCTTTCCTCCGCTAGTGATCTGGTACTAGGTTAACATAGAATCTGGCACAAAGGGAAAGCATATAAAAAGACCCATGTCTGTTTTCATGGACTAGAATATTTGTTGGGTTGAGTTTGGAGCTGGGAGGTAATAAACAGACTCAGTAATAAAGGCATATTAAATAATATAGTTGTGTTTGATGTAGATCCAAATATAGTCAGCTTATACTTGAGCATTGAGCTTTCTGGTAGCCAAGGTAAAACAAACAGGATCAGGGATTCAATATCCTCAGGAAAGGGATGACATTTTTTAGGATACCAATTTAGATTAAAAGTCAGGCACTGGTAGCTCACACCTGTAACCCCAGCTACTCAGGAGGCTGCTGTCTGAGGATTTTGGTTTTTAGCCGGCCTGGTAGAAAAATCTGTGAGACTTTGGTCACTAACTAACCACCAAAAACTGGTAAGTGGAGTGTGGCTCAAGTGATAGAGCAGTAGACTTGAGGAGAAAAAAAAGCGAAAGGACAATGCTCAGGACATGAGTTCAAGCCCCAGGACCAAAATGAAATTTCTACTCACTTCCAAAAGGCACTGGAAGATGAAATGCACAAAAGTTTCTAGTAACATCCATATTAAAGCTGTACAAACATTTTTTTGAAATTTTTATACTTTTAGAAGTGGAAAAAGTAGAATGTTTATTGAAATCCTGTTATTTATCAGAAACTGTGATGTATAATGTTATGAGTCAGTTTGACAGTTAAAGCAGAGAGTTGGGATATCCAGATAGCTGGTAAAATATCATTTCTGGTCATGGCTGGAAGAGATTAGCATTTGAATCAGTTGACTGACTAAAGATGAGCTGTCCTCAATAGTGTGGCTAGGCTTCATGCATCATCAAGAGCCTGAGTAGAATAAAAATGCAGAAGAAGGGTGGATTGGTTCTCTTTTGTGTCTTGTTGACAACCTGCTTCTGCTCAGAGCTTACATCCATAGCTCCTCCACACTCCTTATGCTTTCAGACTCAGTGGCTTCCATGGTTCTTAGGTTTTGGGCCTCAGGCTGAATTTCCCCATTAGCTCTCTTGGGACTCCAGCTTATAAATGGCAGATCATGAGTGGGGCTTCATTTCATGAGTCATTTTCTATAATCAGTTTCTTCTTGTGTTTCTATATATGCCTGTTGGTCTGTTTCTCTGGAGAATGCTGACATACACACAGTACTATCAGGAACGTGCTGTCCTGTGTAAGAAACACTGGGGTAGGTCAAAATAGTCAACTGTATTTCCAAAGAGGACAGAAAAGCCACATAGCCATAGACAAAAACAAATTTCACTTGGAGCTGGGTGCTGGTAGCTCATACCTATAATCCTAGCTACTCAGGAAGCTGAGATTTGAGGATTGTGATTCGAAGCCAGCCCAGGCAGGAAAGTCCGTGAGACCCTTATCTCCAAGAAACTACTCAGAAAAAGCCAGAAGTTGAGCTGCAGTTCAAGTGGTACAACACTAGTCTTGAGCACCAAGAGGCTCAGGGACAGCACCAAGGCTCTGAGTTCAAGCCCCAGGACTGGGCCCCCCAAAATTATCTTGGCTCAACAAAGCGTGATAGAATGAAAAGGTAAAAACCAAAGGAGCCTTTGATTAGAAACATTGGAAACAATAGCATTCTTATAAAATTTGTGTTATAAATATTTGAATAAGAGTACCATTAGTCCTCCATATTTGTAGATTTTACATCTTTAGATTGAATCAACTTTGCATTAAAAATCTTTGGGGTATCTGGCTTGAATGTGAACCATTTTTTCTCATTATTCCCCAAACAACATAGTATAAGTATTTACATAGTATTTATACAGTGTTGGATATTATAAGACATTTAGAGATGATTAAGACATACTGGGCGGTGTGTGTATATTATATAAACATACTATATCATTTTACATCAGGGACTAGGGCAGCTGTGGATTTAAAGGAAAAGTCTTAAAAGCAATTCTCTATTGAGACTGAGAGAGGATTTTATTTGGCTACTAGGATATGGATATCTATCTATCTCAAACCCTTAATATTTTCATGGAAATTTGAGGCTATTAGGATTTACTCAGACAATCTTTCAGAACCCATTAAATTGAAGAGAGGAGGGCAAGTTGAGGTTCTTTGCAGAAGCTTTAGAGTTCATGAGGTGTTTCTATGTGAGTTTCTTTGCTATGGAGAGGCAGATGAACCGGAGAAAACAGTATTCTTGTTCTAACTCCTATAAATCTAGAGGCTGTGAACTAGTGCTGAGTTACCTTCTGTTAAACCATTCTCCATGTTAGAATAAAATGCTTTAGGAAGATTTCCTCACAAAAATCTTAAAATATATTTTTCCTGTACAGATCATGATCAAATTTGCATTATAAAATAGAGACATTTTAGTCTCTAGCTAGTGCTGAAGAGCTCTGTGGCTGGAGTCAGTCTGTACTGGTTCAAATGTGGGTCTCTTTTCCACTCCCTATGTGGCCTTCGTGGAATCACAGAGACTTCTCAACTATTAAATGGGAACAATGGCTTTTCTTTGATGGAGTTGTCATCATAATCAATCCACACTTTTCAGGTTAATACACACACATTCCTAGATTAATGCGAAATGCTGAGTTGTGTTCTTCCAGCATGCTTGCAAGGGGAAAGAATAAACTGCTGGCTTGTTCCTTCCTGACTGCCTTAAGATGGCCTACTTAAGAAATTTACCAGTGTCATCTTGAGAAGCAGGACTGTGCTAATGAGTAGGGCGTTCGTCTCCAGTGATGCGTGTGTAAGGATCTAGGAGGATTCCTATAGCCACAAAGGATGGGGGATGGCGCACCCTGCAAGGAGTGTGAGGTGAGCAGCCATGTCCAAAGCGGGAACAGTGCGAGGTCTCAGGATAGGAGCAGGAATAGTCAGCCACTCAGTTTTAAAAGGTAATTAGTGGCAGTGAAGCCTTCAAAGGTCATCTAAGGAGCTTACTTCTCACCATGAGAGCAATGGGATGCTATTGGTTCTATAGAAGGTTTTTTTTTTTTTTTTTGCCTACATAAAAGTAGCCTATCTTAGGTTCTTAGCAAAGGCAGAGCATAGTTTTGTTTTGTTTTGTTTTGTTTTGTTTTGCCAGTCTTGGGGCTTGAACTCAGGGCCTGGGCACTGTTTCTGAGATTCTTTTGCTCAAGGCTACCACTTGAGCCACAGCTCCACTTCTGGCTTTTTCTGTGTATATGGTACTGAGGAATTGAACCCGGGCTTCATGCATGCTAGGCGAGCGATCTACCCTGAGCAACATTCCCAGCCTGAGATCACGGTTCTCTAACTAACTCTATCTGAAGTGTTGTTGTGGGGCAGCAGTTGTATCCAAACATTCTGATAGGCAGCACTGCCTGCAGTGAGCACATTCCATTCCCTTTGGCTATCTGTATCTACACATATTTGAGCCCATGGTTGGAGAATTCCCCAGTAAGAAACTAACAAGTTCCACAGATACTTACTCAGCAGTCCTGGAAATCATAGCAAAACATGTGCTTTGGCTCCACCAATCATACTTTGAATTGAAAACCAGTGATGCAAAGAAACAGCCATGGTGCAGAATCCATTGGTTAGCATAGTGACAATAGCACCATGTTTCTAGAGGCCTTTGTAGCAGAGGGTCTAGGGAAGTCTGTTGAGCCTTACTGGTTGTGTGGTCCTAGCAATCTGTAACCACCGAGTTGGTTGGGCACTTTCCTGGCCCAAATGACTATTAGAGTAGGCAGATAGCTAGACATGAGCAGGCAGGAAGACAGGCCTATATCCTCATCTAGATCAGTCCAAATGCAACGAATATCTTGGCCTCATAATTAGTAATCATCTTCCTATAAGCACCAACCAGCCACATACTTAACAGATGACCACTATATGTGGTGAAGGACAAAAAGGACAAAAAGAAGCCCCCACGTGTATGTCTGGCCTCATTTTATTTTATTTACTTATTTTTTTGTCATTTCAGAGATATTCACCATCCCACAATGGGGTGACATGTACATGTGCTCTGGCCCACCTAAGTGGAATTAGAGATATACCTAAATGTTGGTTGGAATGGTTTTCCTTTTGGGCTATCAACCTTACTTCAACAAAAGACCCAACTGCAACAGCTTTGGGACAGTTGGACACACTCTTCTAATTTGTTCTTTGAGAGATGTAGTGTCACCTTTTAGTAAGCCTTTTCCTCTACTATGCTCCTCTTTGACTCTGACCCTTTCCATGTTCATGCTGCCCAACAGATCTCTAATTTGGAGATCTCAAGGATGGAGACCACTACAATGCCATCATACTCTCTTATCACTGCCTGCTGGTAACATGCCCCTCTGAAATACTGTGATTATAGATATCTTCAATAATATATATATTTTCCAAGCCTACATTAGTTATAATATTTTTGGCATTCAAAAGTAAGAACTTTTTCTCTTCTGGGGATTTCCTGAATGTAAACTAGCATGGTAAATTGCCCAGTGTTTTCTTGAGAATTTCACCATCACTTTGAAACAGCCATATTTTTGCACACTTAATCTCAATATTCTGTCCTTTGTCTATCATCTTCCCATAGCCTTCTGAACAATTTATAGATCTACATCATTTGGAGTTTTAGATAGTTGTGGGGGCACCTTCAAAAGGCAGGGTGACCAGTGTCTTCTCCGAGTCTTGAATTACTATCTTGCACACCTAGTGTGGCACTCAAAGTATTTTCGAGTTCTTGAAACCTCCAGCATGATAAAACAAATAAAGAGAGTAGGCAGAGATGGAGTAAGAAGGGTTGGGTAGAGAGAACAGAGAATGATGGGAAAGGCGTTGGCAGTTGCTGAATGACTGAAGTAGATGGAAACTGGAAGCAGTCTTTTTGAATATGGGTCAGAGCATGCATTGAACAAAGGAGAGAGGGGCTGGTATCTGGGACAGGCAATGTTTGACCTGTGTCCTGCTTTTCCTCTGACCTGTCTCTAAACTCCACTGGGTACAGGCCTCCATGGGGTAGTAACCCATCTCAGTAATGTTTGCCAAAGATTGGATTGGCTTTTTCCTCAGACTTCCTTTCTGTCCCCAAATCCTGCCAGATGTCTTTGAGGGAAAGGAATAGACAATTTACCGAGACAAGTCTACTTTTACTTTTAAACAGAGAAATTAGTTAAGGGGGGGTCAAAGAGCATGGCCGGCTTCTGGGGTCTAAGAAGCTACAAGGTCCCAGGATTGTGGCCTGTTGTGAGAATGGCAGGCTGATGGGATTGCTCTTGAAAGGTCCTATGTTGAGTCTGATACATTGCTGTAAGCAGGCTTTGGGAGGAAGACAATTAGAGACAGCCCTGGAACCAACCCCCCAGCCAAAGGACACTGGTAGCAGCACTGATTTCACCAGGGACCTAGAAGCAGTGGTAGGGCTTGTGGCATGTATTACGCTTGACCTAAGTTTTGGATCTTTTACATTTGAACTTAATTTGACAAATTCCTTTCTTAAATGTTCTCCTGTTCCAGACACCTTTTTCTGCACAGTAAAATCTTAATTTTTTCTCACTTACCTTTCTCCATCCTAGTTTTCAGTATTAAACCTAATCTTCAAATGCATATGTAACTCTCAGACAGAGGAACCAGCCCTATCTTTGTTTTTCTTTCTCTTTATAGTCTTTGGGACTTACCTTTCCTGCCAAAATTTATTTACCAAGATAGTTTCCTATGTAAATGGGCTTCTGATAACTAGCTGTTAAGATGTCTATGAATAAATAACAAAGTGTCATAGGTGTTGTAATAGAAATGACTGTAATAAGTAGTGTGCTCCAAAGGAGGGAGTTTTAGTTTGAATAGCAGTTGAGTGAGGTGGGATATGCTAGCATCTGAAAATCCAGCTAGCATCCTGTTTGTTGTAGCTGACTTGTGGAGAGATGGTAGAGATTGGAGAGGAGTGGAAATGGAAGTACCAAGAAGGCACCAATGAGAAAAAGAAGTCATTATCATCTAAAGAGCGGGTGCTTATGTAGAATTACTACGAGGTAGGCACTGTCTCAAGTGCTTTCTATAGAACTCGTTGAACTCTCCCATTATGACCTGTTACCACCACCAGTATACAGGGCTGCAGAATGAGGCACAGAGTAGGTGATTAAGCAAGCTGTCCAACTTTTAGAGCTGGTAAAATTTAAAGCTGAGATATTTAAGGCTGGTTCCAGACCCTGTGCTCTTCCTCTCCCCCCCCCCCTTCCTCTCCCCACAGAACAGGCCTGGATATTATTATAATTATAATTATCTGGATATGGATGTCAGATTGAAGGAGGCGTTGCAGTTCATTTTGGAAGCTGGAACACTAATCTTTTTATTTGGCCTCAAATGTAGAAATAATAGCTTCATTACTAATGTGTCCTCTAATATAAAAGACAACATTATATATTTGCAGCAAGTCCATACTATTTATTTAAGCAGATGCAATGAGTGATGTGAGTATTAATCTGTTGCAATACCACATACAGAGAGATGACGGTGTTTTGTAATTTAACTGTCATGCATTTTCTGGGCCTTCATCTCATACAGCTCATAACTCATTCAACCTTTTTCATTCTGAGGTATAATAAAATGTCTTCATCATAATGTGTCATCCTCACTTGCAATTAAAACAGAATAAGGATATATGATTCAGAAAGCACATTTTTATACCTTTCCAGTTTACATCTCTCTGAGCTATAGAATAAAACATCAAAAATGACAAGAGATGGTTGAAATGTGAGTCTGTGAACTCATTTCTGTGTTTTCTTTTTAAGCAAGCCAGGGAGCGTTTATATGAAGGTAGATTTTTTTTTTCCTCAAATAGCTTCTTAAAAGATTGGAAGCCATTGACATCCAATTGCTTTTCAGTGTAAAAGTATTTTAAAAATATAAAAGGTCACAATTTATAAATTTTCTGAGCTATTTCTTCAAAGCCATATTTATTCTTCGTAAAAGCACTTTGCAAACCACGATTGCAATAAAAAATGAATGTCCTAAGAGCAAGACATAAGAGGGCAACCGCTATTAGTCTGGATGTGTGATGTAGCCACTCAGTGATCACAGTAAGCTATTTGTGGGCTTTACTCACAATCATTTAAGTCCCATTGCTTCAGAAACCAAAGATAATTGTTGATTTATATAGCAAATGCTCTTTTGGGGGAAAAGGTGTTGGAGCACCTTTAATGATATTCCCAGGCCTTAATGTGTTCTGAGAAAGTCTTTTGCTGGTGTGCAAATGGTTCCATGGTATTTATTTATTTATTTAGGTACTGGATCTTGAACTTTGGGCCTTATCATTGCTCTGGCTTGCTTGTATGGTCGATATTCTGCCACTTGAACCATACCTCCAGCCTTGCTTTTTGCATGTTATGGAGATGGAATATCATGGACTTTTCTGCCTCACCTGGCTTCTAATGGTGATACTCTGGTCTTGGCCTTCTGACAGTAGGAAGACTGCAGGTGTGACCCAGTGATGTCTTGCTCTTCTCAGGTTTATTGTTTCTGCCTGTGTCTAGTTTTCACACAAAGTATGGCTGTTACTGTTTAGTAAAGGCCATGGACCTAGCACTTTGGATTTGACAAGGAACTGTGGATTGAGGCAAGAAACATACACTACAGGCTGGGATTGCAAAGTCATGTAGTTCGATAATCAGTCTCTCTGTCTCTGTCTGTCCCTCTGTCCTTGGTGTCATGCTCAGGATATCATCGGGGAAACCACCAGCCCATTGTACCTGCTATGAAGGTTTTTCCCACTTCTTTCTCCAGCCTGTCAACTTGGCTGTGAGTTTGGTAAGTTATGACTTCCTTATGTGGGAAGCAGGTGTAAGATGCTTCTTTTGCCAATAGTCACTTCTCCCTGAAGCAGGTGCCTCCTGCAGTGTCTGAGCCTCCCTTGCCACCTCCCTCAGTACTCTGAGAGTGAGGAGACGCTAACCATTTATCTATTACTATCAGAAAAACCACTTCATAGGAACCCTGTCACTCATGTCTTCTAGCCCCCTCAAAAACACTCCGACTCCTATACCTTGTAATAAATAGTTATTGATGTCAGTGAAGCACTTCTGAGGGTTTTTATACATAGAGACTCCTTTATCCCAGCATTATCTCCATTCTCCTTCTCCTCTTCACTCCAGAGGTCATACATTTAAGACATCTAATTCTGGGTGGTTTTCTGCTTTATGTTGAATTAGAAATTAAGGAGTCTAGATTCCTATCTAAGATTATAAGCTAAGGAGACTGGGCATACATAAATGTACAGGTATTATAAAACTTCAGAACCAACTTGATATCAGCCATCTTGGGTAACCTGGACCCAAGATTGAAACATCAGGAGAAGATTTAGGAATCTCCATGAAAA
This sequence comes from Dipodomys merriami, assembly GCF_024711535.1. Taxonomy (NCBI): domain Eukaryota; kingdom Metazoa; phylum Chordata; class Mammalia; order Rodentia; family Heteromyidae; genus Dipodomys; species Dipodomys merriami. The sequence continues at coordinate 361,665 of NW_027206119.1, forward strand.
GGACATACTTTATCTCTTTTTGGTTAGTATTTCAGGAAGACAGTGACAGTATAATCCTTTTTTGTTAGACCCCCCTTTTTAAGGAGAGTGTAAGGTAGGTAATGGTACTGGGGTTTCTACATGTCCAGGAGGTGAATAAGCAAGACTTGACTAGCAGAACCAGAGATAGGGAGTAACATGGTACAAAGAATCCAAGTTCTACTGTCAGGCCTGGAATTCAGTCACTGCACTTTTATCTACTTCAGATTAGACAGGTTTAAATCCTTCACTACTTTCAATTAGCCCACAAAATTGAATAATGCTATATTTGCTTGATAGACTGAAGATCTTGGGGTGGGGATCAGCTTTCTACCCCTCAAATAAACTACCTAGGATATTCAGCTTATACAGAGAAAAGGCTCATTTTGGCTTACAGTCTTGGAAGCTGTAGTCCATGATTATTTGGCCCTGTTGCTTTGGACCTGTGGCAAGGCGATTCATTGTGGTGGGATCACATAGGAGAGCAGAACTGCTTATTTCACCTTTTGGATGGAAGGCAAAACAAAAGTGGAGGAGTTAAGAGAGCAAGCAAGGAAGGAAGGAGGTAGAAGAAGAGAGAGGATACTAGAGAGAGAATAAATAAATAAGGAAGACACTCATTTCTACAGTCCCCTTCAAAGGGACTTTCCAATGATCTAAGATCCCAAGAACCTCCCACTAGGCTCCCCATTTTGAGGGCTTCATCATCTTCCAATAGCATCACCCTGGAGACCAAACTTTTAGCTCATATGCCCTTGTGGGACATTTAAGATCCAAGCTACAGTGCCTGGACTGAACCAGAGAGTAATGATTATCATCTTAATGCATGAGAAAGGATAAGTGACGATGGCTAGAGGACTCACATGACACACTTTGGAGGCCTGTGAGTCTCCATGAATATGCCTTTCCTAAAGATGATGGTATGCCCCCAGGTTCAAATCCAGGTTTTTGTCCTACAAGTAGACCTATTTGAATCTAAAGATTAAAAATAATTTGTAACTTTTGAAACTCTGTATTGAAATGAGTTGATGAGGATTATTTCTGCCATAGAAAGGAAAATCCTCCTTTACTTCACACCAAACTTTGAATGGTGACAGTGGGCATTGTGGGACAGGCAACCTTAAGGATGTGGGTAACTGTTGGGCATCCAACAGTACATCTGTATTATCTGCTCACACAGATAATAAGGCGACTTCTGCCTTTCCCCATGGCTCTACTCTAGTAACAGGCTGCCAGATGCAAGAGAAAGGCTCTGGCCTCCGGAAGGCTCTCCGTGGAGCGTGAGCTATTTTATTAGCTGCCCTACAGCATTCAGATGGCACCAGCCAATGAAGACACCTTTGGAGCAGCCAACCAGATGCCTCGGGAGGAATGTGGGCAGAAGAGATGGAAAAGACACATTTTCTGATTAAGAGAAGCCAAGACAAAAGGCTTTGAAACGTTTCTACCTTAAGATCCTTTATACTCCTTTCTCTCCTCGCCCTTTCCATGAGGGAACAGCAAAGAGAAGGGAATAGAGACCTAACTTCCAGCCCTGGCTGGCTTGTGCAATTCTGTGGCCATAAGACTCCCTCCTGGCTAGTGTTTCAATAAATGAAGAAGGCGGCAAGAAGCCTTCTGCATTTAATTGCCTGGACCTTAAACTCCAAGGGCACATAGCACCTCACTTCTTGGCTCCAGTGTGGCCTCACACAGAAAAGCTGCGGCAATCCACGTGGCCCAGAGGTGGCTTGAGTGCTCAGGGCTTTGTTTCACCTCTGGCTACCCTAGAAGCTTATTTTCTGCCATCCGTTCTCGGTATGGGGCAGAAGGTGCCCAGAGTGCTCTGCTCAGGAAGTAATTAGGACCTTGATGGCCAGGGTCATTTTGGGATAGTAAGGAAGAAGGTATAAATGCAAACAGTTTGCATTTATTTGAATTTGACAGACAGATATGGAAACAAGGTTTCTGGGAGACAGAATACCCACTAAGCACTATTTCTGAGACAGGAATCGGGAGCTCCTCTTCCTGGATATTCCCCCGCTCTGCGGTGGAATTTCTCCATGAAATCTTGCAACACTGTCCTCAGCTCAGAGACTGGCACACTGCCTCCACCACTGACCTTCTGGTCAAGTTGGTCACACTGCCAAAAGCGGCTCATTGTCTTTTGGGACCGTGGGGTTTATGATCTCACTTGCTCATAATCCACACTTGAACACTCAATCCTACCGCCAAGATGGGGCTGTAGAAAGTTGTCATGCAAGCCAGGGCGACACATGGGATATGAAGTAATGGATTAAGACTGTTGTTATAAGAGCTATTCGATCACCGTCCCCCCTTCATCATCTGAACATTCCAGATGAATGGCTTCATTTCTTGGACACATCTACCTCTAAGACAGCGAGCCTTTTCTGGCCTGTAGTACACCCTGCCTGGGTTTAGAGGGACTCAATGGAGGTAAAAATGTGAAGAGTGCCCAGTAAATGCTTTTGGTCTCTCAGAAATGATGGCCACGCTTGGCACTTAGCATGTGAAGCAGCAGATGGAGCCCCAACATATTCCCTCTGGAGTAAGGACATGGGCTGACAGTTCTTTCTTACTCCAGTTCCTTGCTTTCCATATTGGAAGGAATTTGGAAGCTGATGCGTTTGCTCATCGCTGCTCGAGATGAAATCCAGTTCAAATCGCAACTGTTAGAAAAGTGAATTTAGATCATTTAACAAGGTAGGGAGAGGAGATTCTAATTTTCTGCCTGGCCTCAAGGGCTGAGGTGCACCGAGGCTGAGCCCAACGCTGACCTGGAGTTGGGAGGAGCCATGCCAGCAGAGGATCTGTAGGCTCCGTCCCAACTTGGAAACAGATGCCCTAATGCAGACCAGAATCCACTCCGAGCAAGCCCTGGGCTCTGCCAGGGCTCCCATAGCCACCATCTGCTGTAGTAATATTCCCCTGGTGACATGCCCCCTGCTTGTTCTGGTAACCTTCCCACATGAGCATGGCACGAGCTGGGAGGCTACAGGCTATAAATAGTGGCTTTTGCCTTCCAGATCAGCCAAGAGCAGAATTCTCCCTCTTGAGAACTGGTGCCAGCAAAGGGAGAAATAGGTTTTTTTCCCACTCATCTGCCTCCTTTTCCTCTCCCTCATGTCATGTGTCTCTTCCCAGGCCCCTTCCTATCCACAGGCATCTGGTGTTCCCTTGGTTCACCGGTTGCATCTGCTGCTCTACCTCCCAGCCTCCATTCCAGTAGAAAATGCAGTTGGAAAGAAAGCCACAGGAGGAGAACAGTGCTTGTTTTAGAAGGATTTTTCTTTTGAAAGGTGGCTTTGCAGATGCTCAGCACCTCTCATTGGGCTAATGAGATACACTGGGACAGAGTGTCCTTTAGAGGGTCCTTTAGAGTGGCCTTCACATCAGTCCATCTAGGTCATTCGATGGTAGCACTGGCACTGACACCAATGAATTGCGAATCCAGACTTCTCAATAGCAATGCCGTAGCACTGGGGCTGTTGGCACTTAACAGGCTGCACTGGGGAGCGTTTCTTCAGATAGTTTGATATTGTTTCATTTAGCCTCAATTTTTAGAATAAGGTTTAGACTTAACTAGAGAGCATTCGGTGCCTTAGTTACAGTATGCCATAACCTGCATGCCTGGAGCAGCAAGCATTTATTTCTCCCCAGTTCTAGAGTCTGGGAAATCTAAGATGAATGTACTGGGTCATTTGTTTCCTGGTTACTATTCTCTTCTTGGCTTGCAAATGGCTGCTCTCTGACCTCTCATAGAAGAGAAAAAAAAGCAAGAATGAGAGAGAGGAAAGGAGGAAGGGAGTGAGAGAAGAAGAGAAAGAGAGAGAGATAGGTTGTTTCTTACAAGCAACTATTACACTCATAAAGACTCCGGTTTTGTGATCTCTATCAACTGCTTCTTAAAAATTTGATCTCCCAATATTTTCACATGTTCACATTGTGAAGGATATAAATCATTCAGTTCATAATATTGGGCAACTCATTTAACTTCTCTAAACTTTGATTTCTTCATCTATGAGACACAGATGATGATGGAGCTTGCCCAAAGGTTGCTTGAATGATTGGTGGAGATGTACATATGGAGTAAATGTGAAGTACCTAGATGCTGGTGAAGATTCAGCTACTTGAAACGTCTCCTTTTTTCTTAGCAAAATGTTTTTAATAGGGTGGTCTGAAAGCTCTAGTATTTTTGAATCACCAAAATTTTAGAGCTAAAAAAAATCCTAGAAATGATCTCATTGACGCCTGGTTCATTTCAGGTGATGGGTGGAGGCTAGAAGTTTGCGCAAAGCAAGTTTCCTAGTGCTTTCATGGCTGACCAAAGTCAAGAACCCATGTGTTCTGAAGCCTAGTTCATTGTTCTTCCCATCAGTTCATTGTGCCTCATGGTCTAGTTGTTATTGTAGTTATGAAATCTGCTACTAAGGATTTTACTTTGGCAAGGAATCAGTGCTTATGAGATATTTTAATATTTATTATTTAATAATATTAATATCTAATAAATTATTATTTAATAATTATTTATTCTACTAATAAAATTATTTTCCCTCAGATGAAAGTTGAATACTTATCTTTAAATATCACTCCTAGGGCTTGAACTCAGGGCCTGGGTGCTATCTCTGACCTTTTTTATTCAAGGCTAGCACTCTACCACAGGCTACTGGTCCTCATGAGCCTTTTAATTAATTAATTTATTTTTTCTGGTCAGTTGACTGTTCCTGCCTGGGCTGGCTTTGAACTGCAATCCTCAGGTCTCAGCTTCCTGAGTAGTTTGGATTATAGGTGTGAGCCATGAATACTTGTATAAACATAGTTAAATATTTGGTGGTGAGATGGTGAAGTAAGATATTTAAATGAAAAGCAGGTTTATATATATATATATATATATATATATATATATATATTCTTTGCTATGGAAAAGTAACAATGATATTCATTTTAATTTTTATTAGCTTATATTAGTTATGGGGCATTTTACTGTTCTATCTCTATATATGGTTGCACTGTATTCTATCAGTAATGCTTATATGCAGAGGTGACTTGAATGTAAGCATCCCATGATCCTTAAAATTGGATATTGGTAAGATTCATCTTAGATATAAAGTGCTACACCTATCTATAATCACGAACCTCAAGAATCTTGTTCGATCTTATCAATATCATGAGGAATGAGAAAGAATGGATAGTCAGGCATAGATAGGGAAGTCAACGACAGAGGTGTATAGGAGGCAGTCATAGAGGCCAGAGTTGGTCTTGTCCTTTAAGTTCTCTTCTGGGAAGGTAGAAGGCTTTCCATGATCAGATGGGTTGATTCCTAGAAGTAGGTCTCCTCTTGTCATGAAGATAAATGGACTGCAAGTCATATAATGGTAACCTATGACTAGAACTGATACTGGGCTCACAAACCCTTCTGATTTGTCTGTATTCTGACGTATTCATAAGAAGAGATATTGGGCTGACCATAGGAGGCTTGCCTGGGATCTGTGGATATTTACATGCCTCAGGGTTGGTTTATTCCTTGCTATCTGATGGACTTAAATTCTCAAGACTGAGTTTGCTTGTAGGTGATGAAAGCTTCAAACATCAGAGGCTACAGAGGGTATTGCCCAGGGGAATAGGCCCCAAAGTGTATGTCCCTTCAGGAAGTGTTTTAGTCTCATGACTGTCAGTCCTCCTGGTGATACTTCTAGCTTGATCACACCTTCTTTCAAACTTAGGGATATAATCAGGGCAATTATTTATATACACAGTAAATGAACTACATTTCTTCCCGCAGTGTCAAAAATTCATTTTAACCTATTTTTCTCATCTAGATTATTTCTCTGCCTTCATTTTCCAATTCCACTTTCTCCTTTCAAGGCTTGTTTATGAGTCTGTTCATTGCAAAAACAAATTTGAGGAGGTGAAATGGGACTTCCCGTTAGGCCTGCCTTATGTGCCAAACAGTCTTGCATGGAATGAAATGAAGTGTTTTATTATGGTATTTTATAAGTTGTTTCTGGTGTGTATCCAAGCAGCAATTCACTTAATAATAAGTGTATTTGTTTTTAGGTAATGTGTAATATAAAATATTTGCCTGGTGAATAATAATATTTTACTTTATGGTGATACCTTAAGCAGGAGAAGAGTGTGACAAAGACTCCCCCGCCTAATAAGGAGAAAGAATCAAACCACAAACCTGATGGCAAAGGTGGCGTTTGTATGATTAGTAGCATCCCTCTGAAAGTGTATATCACTTCAGTCTCTCTGGTATTTTTCTTGACTGATTTGTGAAAAAGGTGGGAAAGCGGTGTTGCTTATCTTTAGTTACTCAAGGGGAAGATGGAGAATTCTTAGCAGTAAATGAATGTTTGGTGGTAGTGAGGCTCAATGTTTGAAATGCTAGACTGCTGTCAGTCTGGAATCCGGGTTTTCTCACTGGCCTATCTGCTATATAGTACCCACAGCCTTCCACAAATCTCCATCACCAGAATTATATTGTCAATCAGAGAAGAATTGGTTTATTGCTTGCAAGTGTTGTAGTATTCAGTGTGAGACGTTCTTATAGTTCCTAGGGAAAGACAGTGATTAATATCAATACTAATAGCCATACAATAGATGCGATATATTCTATGTTGTCAAGAAAAGGTCATTGTAACAGCTTAACATAGTGTCTGATGCTGTATATAATTACTGTGTTGATCAACACAGTATTTCCAGCTTATCTCACGAAGTTGTATTCAAAGAGCAAAAGGGAAGCGAAGAGACACACAGACCTGGAGGGGTAATGTTCCTGTACCTCATGGAGAGGACATCAAATACATACTAGAAGATATACAACAGTCATGATAAAATGGTTCTGTCTGTTGAGGATTTACGAAAGTTGTGCAAAAGGCACAACTTTACAACTCTGTTCCAATATTAAAGTGGAATAATTATCCCAACTGAAGGCAAGGGCTTTGGGTTACAAAGATGAAGTGGATTGAATGCACCTTTGCTTTGCCTTTTATTATGTGGCTTCACCTCCTTGGTTTACTTCCAGTTCTTTTGGTTGGAAAAATACCTTAGGGAGTCTTTATATATAATCTCAGCTGTTGCATGAGAGCTGGGGTGGGATTTAGCACTGCATCAGGCAGTGTTTTATATCATTTGAGGTCAAGTCCCCACTCATAGGACTGCTGGCTTCCTAGCAATGGCTGGGTGTGATATCCAGGCAGAACTAGCAAGGGCTCTCGGTGAGCTTCAGACAGAAGGCAGCACTGTGTTTTCCAGACCAGCCTTCTCAGTGGAAGTGGGGCAATTTCTATCTTATTCCATTTTCCTATAGGAAAATGTACATAGATAAATTAAAGATATTGTACTTATTTTCCTGTATAGATCTGAGATTTTCATATTTAGATATGCACCATTGATAAATACTGAAGATAGTGCTGAGTGAAAGTGGTACTGCGGTTTGATTCTCAGTTAATAATGAAAACAGGGGTTCATTACAGTTTTTTTAAGGTTCTAAACATTAACAGATTTTATGACACACTGAGAGACAGTGAGAATCTCAAAGTGGCATAAGCAAGTAGCCCGTAGTGACAATGTGATTCCCGTTGTGCTACAGCGATGCTTCACAGTGCGCATAAAAACTTTCTTCATTACCACGCTACTTGCTAGTTTGCTCCCGTGTTCTCTAGTTTGAATAGACCCATTGATTGTGCTGACCTGGTTCTTTTATATACCCACAAGGCAAAGTCCTTTTGGGTTCTAGTGAACAGTCGGTCTTTGAAACCAGACAGATTGTTTCTTACCTCTTATTTGCATCCAATTGTCCTCTGCTCTACAAAATCTAAAAGTATGGCAGCACACAGCCACAAGGCCTAAGAAGGCAGTCAGTGACTCAGAACCAGTGTGGTTACCTCTCTGTACCTGTCAGTTTATGTGTGTAACTCTCTTAGTGGGTAAGGGCTGGTAGAGTCACAATCCATGGGACCTATGGTTTGGACCCTATGTAGAAACAGAACATTTGCAGATTAAGATGAGGTCATCCTGGATTATGGTGGGCTCTACTTCACTGATTGCTATTCCTATAAGAGGCAAATTTGGACACAGGATCACAGAGACACAGGGAGAACACTATTGAGTGACAGAGGTTGAGATTGAAATACCATAACTGCAAGTCAAGGATGCAAAAAAAAAAAATGCAGTCAACTACCACAAGCCTGGATTTGGAATTGTAGTTTCTAGAGCTGTCAGCATAAAATAAAAAAAGAAAAAGAAAAACAATTCTGTTGTTTGTGGTTCTTTGTTTTAATGGTCCCAGGAAACTACTGCAAAGGGTGATGTTTACATCAGCCTTTTCGTCCATCATCAGCTTAGCCTGTGTTTTGCCCTCTATAGCTGCCATGGAGCTAGTGGGAGAGACTACTGGGTGGGAAATTACTCTGGAAGACTGTTGCTCTCATTTGGAGCCAAGGGAACTGGCTCCATCTGTCTCTGTCTTCTCCCTTTCCTATATCTTGATTTCTTTTGCTCCTGACATCTTAAAAGCTCACTCGCTGGAAAAAGCATCCTGATAATGCAAATATTTCCTTTGAAAACACGTCTTGATCAGAGCCCATGTTTTTCCCTTCCTACATGCTGCAGTTTTTAGCTAGCCGTTTCTTGTCAATACTGCCAGGCTTCAATCAAATAGTACTTGAAGTCTTTTCAAAGGCTTACAAGATTGAAAAAGCTTCTAGCTTCTTAGAAAGAAAAAATAATGGGTTTCACACTCCTTCTTTACTCTTTAGGTGTCTTTGCTTCCCTTGTGTTGTGAAAGAGAAGGGGACGGACTTGGGTTTGGAAGAGACACGTGGGATGTGGCACCAAGGGAGAGAACTGACATTCTGTGGATTATACTGATTTACTGATTATCCCAGAACCGTCTGTTGAATCCAAGGAGTCTGTTAAAACCACCCGAGCAGTGTCACGGCCTCCTTTGATATTTAGAATTGAGGAGGTTGAGGTAAACCCGGTCCAATTAAGCATGTGCTTCTTTAATCAAATAAGGATTAAGGGCAAGCAAAGACAAAAATAGTACCTTTACTGATTTCTGAGAGATAATTAAATCAGACTTACTGCATAGGGAAAGAAAGGATATTACAAGTACATAAAAGAGGAGACCTTAAATTCTGCAACATTAAGTTAATGCTCCTGCGTCAACAAAGCAAAGAAATCCTCTCATTGCTGTGTGGTACAGGGAAATCAGGCTAGTTAGGAGCAATTAAAAATATCACAAAGAGTGAACAATAAAATTATTCTCCATAATTTGAGCATAATAAACACGTCTCAAATATTGAAGAGTTAGATCAGACGTCTTTAAGCTCACTGCACAAATATAAACTTCCTCAATACAGAGAGGTGATTTAATTATTTTCAGTTGGAGCTCTTGTTGAATAGCCTTGTCACTGATTTTATATAAATGTTTAACATATGATATATTTGTTGCCACTCTCAGTAGAAGAAAGTCCTGAGTCCTCCCTCCCTGTATATATCCATATCCATATATATATGTAATCTATAATATATTTATATATAACCTCATGTTTAAAAATTCTGTATGTATATAAGATATACACATATAGATCATTTATAATTTAATCATTTATAATATAATCATGTCATTTATAATTCTTCTATGGCCTAGGTCTTGGTCAGGTTTCACGTAGATTTACGAAATTCCCCTTTGTAATGTTCTCACTTCCTCCAAATCTACAATATGTCCAACAGAGTTGTTGTCTCAACTGTTGCTCTTCCTCATGAGCAAGCATGTAGTAACCTTTCTACTTGAAAATTTAACTTCCCTGGGTCCTCCTTACTCACTGATCACAAAACACATATTCTGAGTTATAACAATTGCCTAAATTTCAAGTAGTATGCTCACTGTGTGTTCTTCCTCAGAGTTTATTTCATCTAAAGTTGTCATGGGCTACTGGCCATACATTCTGATTTCGGGTTATTTAGGAAGGAAGAATGCTCCTGGAAATTTACCAGGAGCTCAATGAGTCAACTGGAGAGTCAAGGACAGGACTGGGCAGCAATCATTAACTGAGGGCTAGCAATGCATCTAGACCAGAAAAGTCATGCCACAGCACCACAATTGGGAATCATGGGATTCCAATAACACCATTCATAGTGTCTCTCACATCACATACAAATCCTGGTTTCAAGCTCCCTGAGTTTCTGACTCTTAGGAGAAGTTTTGAGGAGAATCATTCGTTTGACATTCTCAGTGTAACGTGAGTTCCTGGATTTATTTTCTACCAAGACAATCTGACAAAGACAGAGGTGATTCTCTAGAAGACATTTGTGTTCCACAGGAAGAAATGGCTGTTGAGCTGCTAAAATATAAAACATATCCCCACTTCTATCTACTGCAATAGTAAGTAGGTATTTGCACATGGCTTGCCATTATATATATGTGTTTGTGTATTTCATAGATCTATGCCAATTTTAAATGATATCTTGCAAGGAAAATTCTTAATTCATACTACACAATAAAAGTTTTACAGATATCCTGTCAGTTTAGAAGGCCACAAAACATTTCTCTGAAGAATCTTCTGCAAATATTCTTCTCTAATCTAAAAAGGCCTAGGAGAGAAGAAATAGAATCACGCTATGAATCAAAAGCACACCTGTTGATTGATGGAGTGCTTCACTAATTGCTTGCAGATTAACAGACTAGTGATAACTACTATTATACTACTGTAATAGTGCTAATACTACTATTATCAACACTACTATTACTGATAATTGTATCAGTACTACTATTGATAACTACTAGTATAGATGAACAGACTATTGATAACTACTGAAAAGGTATGTGGAAATGCATAGAGAGAGCTGGGTTGGGATTACAGTCAGATCACTAGCTTTTTGACATATTCAGGGAAGAGATTTCAAATACATAAGCATCTGGATTATAAGACAAAGCAGGCAATTGGGAAGAAAAAGGAGGCTGAATTAGGACCATCCAAGCTAGATCATTTTTCAAGACTTACATACTAAAAATTATGAGATTTTTATAGTCAGTGAGTATATATTTTGCTGTTTATAGAAGAAAATGAAACTTGTTGTTTAGTTATATTTACAGATAGAGACACTAAGATTTTATGTAAGTTAAAGTGAATTACATCATTTTTGTACATTTATTATTATTATTGTTATTTACAAAGAGGTTACAATTCCATAAGCCAGGTTATGAGTAAGATGCTTTGTTTTGAGTATGATGCTTTTTCCATCATTCCCCCACATCTTTTCCCATCCCATGCATACCCTCAAATTACATAGTTCAACTTTCACATAATGTGCAGTGAATGTAATGACTGTGTTTGCTCACTCTTCCTCCCTTCATTCATGGGTCAAATAATTTTAATCCTATATAAAAGTTCAATTAAGAAGTCTAACGCTTTAAAATTTTTAAGTGTTTATTAAGTATTTATTTACTGGAGACAGGGCCTTGCTACTCCAGATGACCCCTCTCCCACCTCAGACTCCCAAATGTTGGGATTACAGGTATGAGGTATCACACTTTCCTTGAACACTTTTTTTTAAAGTAATTGCTTGCAACATATGTTATAGTAATTTGAAAACAATGTCATCTGTGTTAAAAAGTGATTCTAAGTTGTTACATTTTGAATCCTGAGTTTGGTTAGTGGTTGGTTTTGCTGAAATATACTCTTTCAATAGAAGAGAATGGGCATTTTAGAGCTCCTAAGTGAGTTCAGTGTTATCAAATGAGGTGAGCCAGAAGAAATGTACTTTTCTCTGTGTAGTTTCTTTTTAAGTCCAATAAAGTACACTATGTTTTCATAATTCTGCCATGATAATATTCATTTGAGGTTAGTCTATTAGTCTCCTTTGTTTCTGTTGGCTATTCAATAGTGAGCACATAGGAACATATGCCACTAGTCCACAAGGCTGATTTTACATGTAAGAATTGCAGGAGGACACACTCTTAGCTGCTTTTTTTTTTTAAACTGCTGTGCAACATTGTGATCTTGTCAGCAATTTTAAAACTAAAAAAGAAATGAATGATCATGTTGGTATCTAGAATAACATCTCTAAGGTCTCTGTGTATTGTAATTTTCTGACAGAATTTTTAGCCATCAAATTATTATTTTGGATGCCATCTTGAAAGCAGTAACTAAAAATGTGGAATTCTCAGACTAAATCCTAATCAAGGGCCTCAATGTAGAGATATGGACCTAGAGGAGGGCTGATGGAGAAGCTGCTGGACCAGAAGGAGAATTCCATCACAGGAAGGATTTTCTGTTAGAGAAAGATAAACTGGGATGCTTATGTTGGTAGAGATATCTGGGCTTTTCTTTCTGTTTTCTTGTATCATCCCACTTCCTCTGTGTTCACTGCCAGGCCTCCTAGACTCCCTCAGAAGACTTCATCTGGGGAGGGGGGGGGTGGTTGCTATATCTGAGCTTGAATGCTTTTCTTGTATCATTCTTACAAAATCTCCCTGGAGTAGGCTAATATTATCACCATTTTACAGATGAAGGAACATATGCCACTAATCCACAATTACTAAGAAAATGGCAAAGCTGCGGTTGGTAGATTATGTTGTGCTTCGTTTACCTAAAAATCCCAGAGTAAAAGGTTCAGAAATGTCTAGAAAATTTCGGAAAGAAAATTTCCCCTCACCCTGAAGATTTTTTTCTTTTCTTCTAAAAATATGTCATTGGTAAACTCAGTGTTTTCAGAAAATGAGGGGAAAAACAAATCAAAACAAAACATTTTCCTCATACCTGCCTGCCAAATGTTTTTGTTTTTCTTTTCAAAGTAGATTTTAATACCTTACACCAGACAGTGACAATTTAAGTACTGTTTGGAGTTGAAGTGTTTTGGAGAATCCTTTATACTTACAGTTATCTAGATTCAAGTTTCTACAGCAAGATGTAGAAGGCAATGTAGCTGTCCGCAGATGCTAAGTGATCTTGCAGTATTCATCAACAGCATATAATGGCCTCTGCATATCACAAGTCACTGAGGTCATGGTGAAGATAGGCTGCTGGGTAACCTGTTCTTCAGTATATCTATTTCCTGCCACTCCAAAAACCTCTTTTCCCTTCTCTGTCTCTTTCTCATGACATTTGTTAAGTCCAAGGGAAATAAATGCAGAAATTAAATTTGTAATACTGGATCTCAGAGAGGAGAAACTATTTTAAACACTGAAGATGTGCTATACCAAATCAGCTCTAATTTCAGCTTTTAACTCCATTAGGTACTTATGTACATGAAATCTCATTTGTCCATATCTTAGTGACTTCATTTGTAAAATGAAGCCCATCTTCCTGATCTTGGTAGAATGCCCTGAAGGATAGCAGAATTAAGGTGGAGGAAGGTGCTGTACACTAGCAGATGGATCTATATTGGCTACTTTGTTCTTATCTAGGATTATAATCCAAACTTTATAGATAGGGGGGTCACAATTCCATGTTTTAGGGTTACATGGTACAGTTCTAAAATCTAAACAGCAATGCTGAAATGCTTTGACATTTCTGGGGTCTCATATTTGGACATCATATTATTCTCTCCAGATTATGTGAATGCTACAAACCACTCAAAAGAGGTATTGCTAGCTGGGCATGGTGGCGTGTACTTGTCATCTGGCCTATGATGGAAGCCCCAAATAGCTGGATCTTGGTCCAAGACCCTGTCTCAAAAATAATCAGTATTGGTACATACTGGTAGCTCATGCCTATAATCCTACCTACTCAGGAGGCTGAGATCATAGTTCAAAAGCTAGCCTTGGGAGGAAAGTCCATGAGACGTATTTTCCACCACCAAAAAGTTGGAAGTGGAACTGTATCTCAAGTGGTAGAGGCTAGCCTTGAGCACAAAAGTTCAGGGACTGTGCTCAGGCACTGAGTTCAAGCCCCAGGACCAGTACACAGGCACGCACGCATGTGTGTGTACACACACACACACACACACACACACACACACACACACACACAAAGTAATTATCACAAAAATGGAATGGAGATGTGGCATCTGCCTACAATGCACCAAGGCCCTGAATTCAATCCCAATATTACCAAAAAACAACAAAAGAACTACCTCAAATTTCTCTCTCTCTTTTGTTTGTAAAGCCATCAACTTAGGTGGAAACCGAAGTTGGAATTTTTGCCGCTTAAAAAATTATCAGATGTTAAGAGAAGCCCAAAATGTGTTATGTTTGTTCAAGGGTTAATAATTCTTTACTGTTTCTGTTTATTTTCTCTATAGCATTACCATCTTGTGTGAGTCTACTTCTTTAGATGAGGCTGAGATTGAAATGTCAGAAGCATTATCAATGAAATGATGTAGAACAGAGTGGTATTTGCTACCTGACTTTAATCCACAGGACAGGATCAAGACAGGAAATCAACAGTACTTGTTAAGCATACATTAAGTCATATTAAGGTTGACTCAAGACCAAAAGCCATTCTTAGATTGAATGTTTGTTATGGTACATATTGATTCACTTATCTGTTCAGTGCTGAGAGATAAACAAATGAAATAAATATCTGGAACAAAAAGAAACCTGGTAGAAAGCAGGTAATTTTTTCCCCAAAAGTCTGGATTTTGTATTACTTAACAGCCTTAACAAAAATGGCAGAGAGAAAGATGCTAAATATTTGCAAATTGTAGGATTCCTATGAAGAAGACAATGAATAAATGGGGACCATGATAACTATCTGTTACTAGAAAAGAAATTAGATAAGTTTTGGTAGGAATGACAGAGGTGATGTCTGCCTTTGTGAATGGAAGAGCTTCTCAATATTTGAAGTTTGATGAGTATCCTAGTAGTAGCCTGGATCAGTAAAATAAGGTTGTAAAGAGATTCTTGAATTAAATGAAAGGATCTAAACCACTCCATGTAAACCTCTTCTGAAGCTTTAAATCACCCTGTTTAAAATGGTCTTTCAACCTATTCAGATACAGACCTATATAGATTTCATGCTTCTTAGGCTTAGGTAGAATTACTGCTTTTTGGAAACATTTATGTATATTATAGGCCCAGGAATGGTTCCTGATATATTTAGACTATTGGCAGCTGGTGTTAGTTTAGGGATTAACTGGCTTAGTCATCCTTAGTAACAAAGATATGCAGTGTTTCTCCCTGATTATTAGTTGGTATCTGTTATGGTGACTCTTCAAGTTATGTTTATTTTTCTTTTCCATTTGAAAACAACTTAATATATAAAAGTGTGGTTGAGCATCTGCTTCCCAAAATAAAGCAGTGATTTTTCCCCCTAGAGTCCACTGGTTGTTTCTATATGTGGAGTTCAACTTTGGGGCATTGATTCATCATAACTGGAAAGTGCAGAAGGTTCAGAGGAAAGCTATTGAAACACTGAACAGACTAGGAAAATGAAATTAACATATTTTCCTTGGAGATGTAAGGCATGGATAGTGTTCACATAGTTTATCATGCTGTAAACTATTCAAATACATATTTTTTGATCAACTGATATACAACCAATGGTGGTCATCTAGTTTATGAACACTAATTCTCCACAGAATAGTTTATATAGAGATACATGGTCATGATCTTCAAGATAGCCACTTAATAGATACACTACATCTAACAAATATTCATAGAATGAAATTGAATTCAACATTAGTCTCAACATGAACATCATGATAGTGAAGATAATTACATTTTGAAGTATATTTCCAAGGAATAGTGTGACATCTCATTCAAACTTGGATGGCTAATTATCTGTTTGGAAGAGAAGTAGAGGAATAATTCTATTTTTATTTTTTAATGTCCTTAATAGTTATATGAAGAGGTGTCATTTAACAAAGTGTTTATGAATACAAAACATCTCGATCTGTCACTCCTTTCACCAATCATCCTCCTTTGACCTGTTCCTCCCCTTACATTTTTTAATTATGTGGTATATACCATGAATTCTCAACTGTATTTTCTGCCCAACCTCTTCACTGTCTACCCCACTCTGATTGGCCCATTGGCAAGTACCCATTTCCTCGTGCTTAGTTTGTTGGGCTTTGATTTAGTCTATCTAAAACATTATACTATTTGAGCTTTCCATAGAATATATTATAATGCAGTTAATTCATTCAGAACTGCTTGCATACCACCACCATGTTTATTTATAGATTTATAGGCATATTATCTCTACAACTGATGAGAGAAATTATGCATCCTTTGTTTCTCTAGGTCTGGCTTACTTAAATGTAATATAATTTTTTCCCAAGTTTTTCCATTCATAAATGGTGAGTAAACTCTGTGTGTGTGTGTGTGTGTCTGTCTGTCTGTCTATCTATCTATCTATCTATCTATCTATCTATCTATCTATCTATCTATCTATCTATCTATCTATCTATCTATCTATATCACATTTTCTTGATCCATTCTGTCCATTGAGGAGCATCTAGGCTGATTACATATTTTGGCTATTGTGAATAGTGCTATAATAAATATGGTTGTGATGGTGGTTTTACAATAGCCTTGTTTGTGTTCTACTGGATAAATGCCCAGGAGTGGAATTGCTGGATCATAGGGTAGTTCTATATTTAGTGTTTTGAGGAACCTCAATACTGTTTTCTGAAGTAGTTGAACAAGCTTACATTCCCACCAACAAAGTAATAGAGTCCTCTTTTGATCATATCCTGGTAGCATTTGTTATTGTTAGTTTTCATGATAATGTCTATTCTAACTAGGGTGAGGTAACATCTCAGTGTTGCTTTGATTTGCATTTCCTTTGTGGCCAGAGATATTGAACATTTCTTCATGTGTTTATTGGACATTTTTACTTCTTCTGAGAAGTCTTTTTTAAAGCCTATTTATTATTTGGGTTGTTGTTTCTTTGAGGGTTTAATTTTTTGAGCTCTTAAGTATATTTTCGAAACTAGGCTCTTGATATATAGCTGGTAAAGATATGTTCTCATTCTGTAGGCTTTCTTTTTAGATCATTAGCTATGCCCTTTCCAATCCAGAAACTTTTTAGTTTGATACAATCCTATTTATCATGTTTTCTTTGATTTGTTGTGTTTCTAGATCTTAGGAAGTTTCAACTTGTGCCCAAAGCCCTAGTGTTTCCTAGAGCTCTTCGTGGTTTCTGGTCTTACATTGAAATCTTTGATACATTTTGAATTGATGCTGATGAAAAGTGATAAATGAGGATCTAGTTTCAGTTTTCTGCATGTGGATATCCAGTCTTGTCCGCATCATTTATTGAAGAGGCTGTCTTTCTTCCAGTTTATGTTTTTTGATCCTTCATTGAATATTAGATGGTGATAGGTTTATAGGTTCATTTTGGGGCCTTCTGTTCTTTTCCCTTGGTCCATTTTTTTTTGTGCCAGTATCAAGCTCATTTTATTACCATGGCTTTGTAGTAGAGTTTGAAGTTTGGCGTTGTTACTCCTTTAACACTGTTCTGCCTGCTAAGGATTGCTTTTTCTATTGGGAGTCTTTTCTCATTGCATATGAATTTTGGATTGGTTGCCATTGAAAAATGTTGTTGGGATTTTCATTGGTATTGCATTGAATTTACAAATTGCTTTGAACAGCTTTGTCATTTTCACAGTGTTAATTCTTCCAATCCAGAAGCATGGAAAGTTTTTCTATTCCCTTAGATTTCTTCAGTTTTCTTTTCTAAATTTTTAAAAGTTTTCACTGTAGAGAACCTTCACACCTTTGGTTAAGTTAGTTCATTATGGTTTTTTTTTTTTTTTTTGAGGCCATTGGTTGCTTTCCTGATCTCAGACTCAGTCTTCTTATTGTTGGTATTCAGAAAGGCTACTGATTTTTGTGGGTTGATTTTATACTCTTCTACTTTGCAGAAGTTTTGGATCAGCTCTAGTAGCTTGGGTGAGGTGTCTAAGGGGTACTTTATGTACCAGATTATGTCATCTGACAA
This sequence comes from Dipodomys merriami, assembly GCF_024711535.1. Classification (NCBI taxonomy): domain Eukaryota; kingdom Metazoa; phylum Chordata; class Mammalia; order Rodentia; family Heteromyidae; genus Dipodomys; species Dipodomys merriami. The sequence goes on from NW_027206119.1 coordinate 379,580, forward strand.
AAGGCACAGTTTTGCTTCTTTTCTCCTTATTTCAATTCTTTGTATGCTTTTCTCTTGCCTTACTGCTCTAAAAACATATAAATAATTCTAAGTGCTCTTTATACAGTTATTGGGTTTTCCTTGTGTGTATACAAAGCACCAAGTTCATAAAATGTGTAAAGTAAGAAATATGCAAAAGATGATATTATGATCCTAATCTGAACTGTAAAATTTTCTGATTCATGAGTGGCCAATATGTGCTACAAAGCTGTGATAGTTCCTGAAAGTAGTTCTGGAGCATATACTGTTGCAGAACTAAGAGTGCCAACAGGGATTAGTATATTCAAAGCTGTAATATGATTGTAATTATACTGTTAGAGAGACTTTCTGTTCTTTTTTCTGGCTGGTGAGTACTGCAGTGGAGTATCTTAGTATTCATCTCCCTTTTCTTTCTGTGCTGAGGATTTCACTTCTCACTGTTCTGAAATATGAAGTTGAGGTGATGTTGACTTCACTCACACCTCCAGATGTGGGCTTTAATTGATCTAGTCTAGGCAAGCATTTGCACTCAGGTTACACTTCTAGTGCTCTGATTAGTCTATTCTCACCATCAAAGCACAGCTTTCCTCTCCACATGAGAAGATCATGAAATACAAGGAGAATGTGAGTTTCAGAGGAACTTTTTTTCCTTTTTTAATTGTTATTATTAAGTAGTGTACAAAGAGGTCACAATGGTATAAGTCAGGTTGTAAGTACAATGCCTTTTGGACAAGATTACCCCTTTTATATTCTTCCCCATTTCCCATCTCCTGCCTCTGCCCACAAGTTATATAGTTCATTTTTTTTTTACATAGATTGACTACATTTGCTCACCCTTCCTCTCTCCATTCCTGTTCCTTCTCTTTGCCCTCTCCCAAGGTTCCCATTTCCTGGTATTCATTCTGATAGACAGTACTTTCCTTGTCCTGAGGAATTATGCCTTTGGATTCTTCACCTTCTAGTCACTTTGTTGTGTTTAAATGTATTGAGCCCTGTATTTGTTATCATGCCTAATTGTATTTTAGATCTCACTTCAGAGGAACTTTTACTCTGGTTGGCATGGTGAAAAGACATGAAAAGCTGAAACTGCTGTAGCCCTTTTGCTACTAGGAAGAAGAGCCTGGATATTCTGAGATGAAACTTAGTAGCTCTGTGTTATTTAGTTCTTTTTCCTTAAAGTGAAGATGATCTAATGCATTCTTCTAAGTGTATTATGATATTAAAATGATTAACATATAAAATACTTACCATGATAAGCCCTCAATAAATGATCAGAGCCTCCCTTCCCAAGCTCATTATAATAATTATTTGGACCTGATGTGGTTGGTTAATTGTATTTAATTCTTGACAATTTCCCATGCTGAATATATGCACAAGTGAGTTCTGAAAAATCTTTATTGATTTTTTTCCTATGGAGTTGGTTTTGCCAGTCATACAGTCATGTTAACATTTAAAAACCATTACCCTTCTGGGAAGGTGGCTCAGTGTTAGAGTGCTTGTCTCGCATGCCTGAGGCCCTGGGTTCGATTCCTCAGCACCACATAAGAAAAAAGCCGGAAGTGGCGCTGTGGCTCAAGTGGTAGAGCACAAGCCTTGAGCTGAAGAGCTGAGGGACAGCGCCCAGGCCCAGAGCTCAGGCCCCACAACCAGACAAAAAAAACCCCCCAAAAACCAAAAAAACCAAAAAAAAAAAACCCATTACCCTTAAGAGTCCAGTTCCTGCAGAGCCATTTCTAGTATTCTAAGACTTCCAGAATACTATGATTCTTCCTCTTGGACCCTCAATCTATCTGGAATAGTATTGCAAATCCTTTAAATTAAGGGAGAGCTGTGACACCTTTGCCCATTCCCAAGGTAGAATCCACAGAGTAGTTATATTTTCAAATGGTAACCAACCTAGGAGCATTTGTTAAATTTAGTGAGCTAACAGAGATGTTCACACTCCTGTGTCTGGGAGGTTAAAATTGCCACCCATATAGAAGCACAGACACAGGTACAGATACACCATACACACAGAACCCCTCTCTGTCCCCACAGAGACTCTGTGCCATTCTAACTATCCTGGTGACATCTTCTTTAGTATCCATTTTATTTGCTTATTATGTTAATGATAATAAGATTAGTAGAAATACAAAATACTGGTTAAAATCAGTTTTCAGAGATAAAAATAGTGAGAATTTTGTCAAGGTTTTGATTAAATATGACACACCAAAGACATCTGATACTGCTTTGCAAAAGTTAGGAACAATGATAAGACATGTGCATTTAGAACAAAAAGGGTATTAGCCTTCAGTTATCATGGTGGTGGAGAAGTATGTGGGCAAAGTTGAGATGTAAAGAGGAACTTCCACTTTTCCCCTCTATGTACATCTGCATGGTTTGAAGTTCACTTCATAATGAATTCATGTTTTACTTGTATAAGCTTAAAATTAATTTTAAAGTGCCAATGGTTTCCCAAGTAAGGGTAATACATTGTAAGACTAAGATTATTGTAGTAATTCCAAGTGTTTATATATAAGTTATTTGTTCAGGTGAATTAGATTTGGTTATATTTAAATGTTGGATATACAGCTAATTTCTTATATGCATTTGGGCCACTGAAAAATTTAATATTTCTGGAAGGGCACCTTGCCTTCTTTTTTTGAGCTTCCCACCCTGTCCATTTTCAATAATGTGGATATTTGGGATGTATTTACATCTGGAATGAATATTTTACTCTACACATTTGTTCTGATATGAAACAGCATGTTGGATCTTCTGGATATTTATGACTCTTGGCTTTCCTCCCTTTCTGCTGGATGAGAATCATTTGCTTTGTAAATGGAACTTTGCAGTAAGTTCACACTCTGGGCGACTAGAACTTTCTTCTGCAATTGGATGTAGCAGCTTATGAAAAAGTAGATATTCTAAGCTGGATGGATCCTTGAGAGTCATGCAGCCCAAACTCTCAGTTCATATCTGGGGAGAAACAGGCCTAGGAAGTCAGAGGAATTTCCAAGGTCCTTGCATTGCTAATTGAGGTAGAAAGTTATTGGGATGGGGAGAGAGTTCTTCTGCTTCATGGCAAGAAGTGCAGGAGCCATACAATTTATATGCTGAAATCCAGGAAACAACATTTTGTGATGTGGGGCTTGGGAAAGCTGTAAGACAGGAAAGACAGTAAGTGGGGTCAATGGAATAGACTAGGTAGTATAAATAGACAAGAAAATGCAGGTTTAAACGGAGGAATAGGCAATATAATATAACTTTTCTGTAAATAATGTATGCTCAATTTAGAAAATTCCTGAAAGTATAAAGAAGAAAATATAAATGTCTCCTAATTCCACTGACTGGAAATATTTATGGTTGACATTTTAGAACTATTTTCTTTTAATCATGTACATGTCATTGTTTATATAATTAGATCATACAATATTATATACATTTTTGTCTTGCCTTTTTCTTTTAATACATACAAGCACTTTTTATGACTTTGTATATTGTGCAGAAATGATGTTTTAAGTGGTGAAATCATGGTCTCAGATTGTTCTGTTTGATTTTTTTATAGTTTTAGGAAGTGAACAATTGGATCTTGATATGGAAGTAAAAGAAAGAGGTGCCAAGATTTGGTGCCAGGATCTGGGATGTCAGCATGGAAGGACAGTGCCAACGGCCGTTGATAGCTGTCAGTTGTCTGCAAGCAGCAACACGAGTGGTTTAAAGACAGGTGACAAGTGACAGAAAATTAATTCAAAGCCATATCCTTAGGCAAGGTGATATTTTCATGGTCTCTTCTTTTTTGTTCATATACATTGCAAAGCAAATCATTAGGTAGGTCCCAGTGTACAACACTACTGCATGAAGCCCAGCTCTACTGAATAAAAAGTGACTCAGATGAGTAATAGACCTTTCAAAAATCAGGTGGTGGTTATGCAGTCTGCTGTGTTCCCTTTCAACATGGCAGCTTTAGATGGTTGCTGCACATTATCCATGCACCAGAAGCAGGGCAACTGAAGGAAGAAGGGGTCACGTGCCATACAACTCACCCTGTTCCTTGTGAATCAGTTTTATCAACAGGAGTGTTGAGGGATGTGGTGAAGTATTTAAAGTACGTGGCTTGTTTAGTTCATGTAGTTTATGTGGCCATTGAGACAACTGGCTGTGTTGCTAGATAAAAGTCAAGTCTACCACTAAAGGCTGTAAATCATCTGGGGCCGTGAGGCAGCTTAGTGATCTGAGATGGTCCACACTGAAAAGTGCTAAGAGAATGAGGTTGAGGCAGAAATTAAATCCAGCTCTCCTTGAGGGCTCTGGCATGGTCGTTAGTATCTTTCCTTCTCTTTCTTCACCACCTCCACAAATTTCTAGTACATTGATCCTTAAAGATGCTGATTATATCTCTATTCTGATGAATTAACCTGGCTTCACATAGGCAATATGATGCTTCAGGTGAAAAGAGAGCTTACAGAACAATTCCAGGGAATGTTCTGAGACTTGATGAATACTCATGTAGTACACACAGCAGTGCAGATGCGGGAGTGCTTTGCTTTCTCTGTGTTTTCTTTGTGAGTTTGGTTGATGATGAGTCTCTAGCCAGCAGGGTCTGTTTCCTCCTGGGCAGAAATGCCACATTTGTAGCTCTTAGTAGGGGATGAGCTTGGAATGTGATTTCTTCCTTGCTCCTGTGATTTTCTGCTTGCCTGCCTGAAATGCTAATGAACATCTCACACATGACAGAGCTAAAATGTAGCTGTATTTTTCTTATTTTTGGCACATTGTCAAGTCACAGTCTGGGTCTCAATGTAATAGTGAGAAGGTTTTGCTAAGTAGACTCTACTTTCCCCTCCTTTAAATTTGTAGTGTAGCTGGCTCTTCTATGAGTGTGAGCTGAAGTGTGTTACTAATTTGAGTTATATTCTATGTTGCTATGATATCATCTTATTCCCCTATTCCTTTGTGCCTATGACTGTGGGAAAGGACTAGTTATAAGCAAAATAAATCTTGAAATCCAAACTCAGAGCAACTAGACCTTTATTAGAAGTTGTACCTGAGAAGCCCAGAAACCAGATTTTATTTATTACTTTAACTAGTTGAAAGTGCAATAGGGCAGAAGTAGGAAAATGAACATGCCAATAGGCTGCAGGTTAAATGCTTAAATGATTTTTATAATTATACCATCAAATGAATTGACTTGTAGGAAGGATGGAAATGAAAATGGAGCCTCTCGTAATCAAATTTTAATTGAAGGTCTTTACTGATGGATGGTGCCCATAGGAAAATTTAATTTGGGGCATGGTTTCCTTTGTTTGTAGAATTGATTGGTGGAGCTCTAATACGCTGGTCACATCTGCAGGAGGGTCACCCACAGATTCCGGGAGCGACAGAAGAGCACATGAAGCAGGAAAATGAAGGCTCATGAATGCAGAGGCAGACACAGATATGGGTGTTGCTTGCGGGGGCAGGGGGCGGGGGAAGTCTGCCAGCAATGATGGGTAAGGAGCCCACATATGCGTAATTGGAGTTCAGTTTGCTTCCTGTCAGGACTCCAAGCATACCTGTGTCAACTGAATAGCTTATTTTGAGAAGAAGGAGAGAGAGAGAGAGAGAGAGAGAGAGAGAGAGAGAGAGAGAGAGAGAGAGAGAGAGAGAGAGAGAGAGAGAGAGAGAGAGAGAGAGAGACAGAGAGAGAGAGACAGAGAGAGAGAGACAGAGAGAGACAGAGAGAGGAAAAAATAGGAGCAAGAACAGGAGAGAGAGAAAAAAGAGAGAGAGAAAGAACGTGAGAGAGATGTAAGTTTGACAAAACTTAGATCTAGAACAGAGAGAAAGACGACTTGGTATACATTCTTTAGCACAAATCCAGCTTGTCAGAGACACTCCTGTCCCCCACATGCTCCCCCCCATTTTTAAGGTTTAGTCCGGGTCCTCCCATAACTCCTTATTTCTGTTTCATCATCACCTTCTATTCTCCTTTACCTTTGTAGTGACCCTAGAAATTCTAGTGTTGAGATACTATTTACTATATGCAAGTTTATGGGGATGAAATATGTTGACCAAAAGGCCCTTTGATCACTAGTACATCCAGGAAAAGATGTGTATCCTCTTCTACCTCATGTCAAACAGGAGTCAAAGGATGTCTCAGTCAAAACAAAACAAAACAAAACTGTGGTCTGCTGTAGATGTGATCTCAGAATGATAAGCTTAGAATGAACACAAAATAAATACAGATATAAAAATAAATATAAGTGCTTAGAAAGATGAGTTAGTTATAGGAAATAGCAGCAACTAGAAGTACAACTATCATTTGATTCAAGACTCTCCCTACTCTCTATATTTTCAAGGGCAGAAAGTATACTGGAGAGAGTTTTGTACACCCCCATGTTTATTGCTGTATCATTCATCATAGTCAGGCTATGCAGCCAACAAAAGTGACCACCAGTGAATACAAGAATAAAATAAGTGCTGGCAAAATTGGTTAACTACTTGTAGAAAACTAAAGCTAGATCCTTATATATCACTCTGCACCAGAATCAACTCCAAATGGATCAAAGATCTTAGAGTCAAAGCAGACACTCTGAAAACAGTACAGGATGGAATAGAAGAAACCCTAGGTCTCCTTGGCATGGGCCGAAATTTTCTTAATAGAGACCCAGAAACACAACAAATCAAAGAAAGGCTGGACAAATGGGATTGCATGAAATTGCAGAGCTTCTGCATGGCAAAGGACATAGCTAACAAAATCAATAGAAAGGCCACGGATTGGGAAAAGATCTTCACTAGCCATACCACAGACAAGGGTCTCATATCTAAAATATACCTGGAACTCAAAAAATTAAATTCCCCAACAACAAATCTTCAAATAAAAAACTGCCCAATAAGTAAGTGGGCTAAAGACTTAAAGAGAAACTTCTCTGAAGAGGAAAGAAGGATGGCCAATAGACACATGAAGAAATGCTCAACCTCCCTAGCCATAAAAGAAACGCAAATCAAAACAACATTGAGATACCAGTTCACCCCAGTTAGAATGGCTAGAATCAAGAACTCTAATAACAACAGATGCTGGAGGGGATGTGGACAGAAGGGAACCTTACTTCATTGTTGGTGGGAGTGTAAACTTGTTCAGCCACTTTGGAAAGCAGTATGGAGGTTCCTCAAAAGACTCCACATAGAGCTCCCCTATGACCCAGCAATCCCACTTTTGGGCATTTACCCAAATGTTTACAAACAAGACCACACTAAAGCTACCAGCACAACTATATTTATTGCAGCATTATTTACCATAGCTAAGATCTGGAACCAACCCAGATGCTCCTCAGTAGATGAATGGATCAAGAAAATGTGGTATATATCCACAATGGAATTCTATGTCTCCATCAGAAAGAATGACATTGCCCCATTCGTTAAGAAATGGAAAGACTTGGAAAAAATTATATTAAGTGAAGTAAGCCAAGCCCTTATTTGCAATAATTAGTATATAATAAGGTTTCCCTTATTTGCAATAATTAGTATATGTCTGAGACAAGCAGAAAAGGTCAGATAAGTTGATGTTAGGGAAATGAACCCTAAGATATGTATTCAAATGGTTTTTTTCTTTCATGCGATTGTTTCTGACACATTTATAAGATTATTTCTTTGCTGCTTTGTATGTCCCTCCCCCACGGTATAAGCCCTGCTTTCACTGTATTTGATGTTGTTATAATTTGTGGAGGGGACGGGAAAAAACAAATTGTTTAACTAGGGATACAGGTGGACCCATTGCAACAATGAGACATATGTCGAAAACAAACTTCACAACTTTGATGGGGGGGCGGGGAGGAGGGTTGCGTGGCAGGGGGTGGGGGGAGGATGAGACGGGAAGGGTAAACAAAGGAGGAGGCTACAATGCTTGATAAGAAATGTACTCATTACCTTGCCCATGTAATTGTAACCCCTCTGTACAGTATTTTCACAATAAAAAAATAAAATAAATTTAAAAAAGAAAACAAAGAATAAAATAAATATGTTATGGATATACAATGGAATGCTATCGAGCCATTAAAAGAATGATATTCTATCATTTTCACAAAATGGATGATATTAGAAGACATTATGGTTAAATGATAAAAGTCAGGCACAAAAAAACCCAAAGAGCACATGTTCTCATTGTGGAAGCTAAAAAGTTGGTGGTATAGATACAGTAGAATAATGCCCACCAGACTAGACGAGGAGAGGTAGTCGCAGATGGAGAAAGGATAAATAACAGGTACAGGAAGGCAGATGTAGTCATTTTTAATGTTCCATAGCATAGCATGTTAAGTATGTTTGACAAGAATTAATTATATACTTAAAAGTAGTTACCAGAAAGGCTCTTGAATGTTTCCAACACAAGTTATAAATGTTTGAGGGACTAGACATGCTAATTACGCTGTTCTAATGATTACACATTGAGAAATTGTATTGTACCTCATAAATACCTACAATTAGTAGGTGTCAATGAAAAATTAAAAAATAAAAATGAGTTGGGAAAGCCCTTCATTTTCTAAAAGAGCTTTACTATTTGGGAAAAATGAATAAATTAGCATTTGTGGCTGAAACTGCAAAGCCGAGAACATTTATTTTACGTGATAAGGAACATATGGTGAGCATATAGGTTGATCAGAACTGGCTCAATCTTGGAATATAAACTGCATTAAACTTAAACCTCATTAATCTATAGAATGTACAGAATACAAAAAATGTTTAGATAAATGGCAATAATGAGCTATAAAGGAGGTTATGAATGCCTGGAGGTGTCTATTTTTGTTTTGGTGTTTTACATATTATTGTATAACTGATTGCAATAGGAGAAAATAGAAGAAAATAAAGATTATTTCATTTGTTAGACTTAAACATTTTAACTATGTTTACTTTTTCTTTTCCTGCATTATTTTAAAATGATCCCATATTATTCTGCTGGCAATTTTGTATTCTACTTTTATGTTTTTATTTAAGCCTACAAAGATTTCTCAGAGTTTCCATGTAGTCTTTATTTTAAAGGTAATTTTATGATGCCATTACATTTAGGACATTATTATTTTCCATACAGCTAATAAAAAATTGTTTCCAGTTCAACTTTGACATGAGCCTTTTAATGTTACTTTGTAGGACATAATTGTCCTTTTCATCAACTTTGTTTTTTTATGCCAGTACTGGGACTTGAACCCAGGGCCTAGGCTCTGTTCCTAAAATTTTTTTTTTGTTGTTGTTATTGAAAAGGCTAGTGCTCTACCACGTGAGCCACTTCAGGCTTTTTGTTGTTGCTGTTGTTATTGTTGATTAATTGGAGATAAGAGTCTTGTGGACTTTTCTGTCTGGGATGGTTTTGAATTGTGATCCAGATTTCAACCTCCTGAGTAGCTTGGATTACAGGCGTGAATGATTAGTATCAGATCTACTCTAACTTTTTGATGTTTTGATGTGTCTTTCATCTACTTCAGGGACTTGACAATTCTTTTACCTTTAATTGTATGACTTGGTATATAGCAAAAATACTTTCTTTGCAAATACTTTCTTAAAATTTAATTAGAAAATAAAGGTGGAATATATTCAGGGTTTACAATGTAATCACTGGATATAACATGATGAGTACAACCAAACTAATTAACATATCAATCACCACCCTGATGTACATTAGCTTTATACAACATGTATCTGAAAGTTTGTTACCTTTGACCAATATCCCCCCTCCCAATTGTCCCCAATGACAAATACCTGACAATCACCATTCTACACTTTACATCTGTTAATTTAACTTTAGGCTTCACAGGTATTTGTCTTAATGTGTTTGTTTTACTTCTATTAGCATAAACTCCAGGTTCATTTATGCATTTGAAAATACAGTATTTCTAGCTTTTAAATGGATGAATTACAGTCCATGTTTCATATTTTATCTATTCACGCATTGATGGGTTCTTAGATTGATTCTAAGTTTATTGTTTTTTGTTTTGTTTTTGGGTCCGGTCGTAGGGCATGAACTCTGGGCCTGGGTGCTATCCCTCAGCTCTTCAGGTCAAGGCTAGCGCTCTAGCACTTGAGCCACAGCGCCACTTCCGGCTTTTTTCTTTTTGCTTATGTGGTGCTGAGGAATCGAACCCAGGGTCTCAGGCATGCAAGGCAAGCGCTCTACCACTGAGCCATTTTCCCAGCCCTGATTCTAAGTTTAGATGATTATGAATGATAATATGGTGAACATGGAAGTACAGATATCTCTTTGGAACATGAGTTTCATTTCCATTGGATATATACCCCGAAGTGAGGTGTTGGGACCATATATAATAGTTCTATTTTTATATCTGATTAACTTTCTTACTATTTCCCATAATGGCTATACCAATTTGCATTTCTGTCAATAGTGGGTAAGAGTTCCCTTTTCTATTCACCCTGGCTGGCAAGTTATCTATTTTTGTCCCCCATATAGCTAGATTGAAAGTATGGGGTGATATCTGATTGGGATTTTGATTTGCATTACTCCATAATTTTTGACGCAGAGTGTCTTTTTTGCATTTCTGTTGGCCATTTGCGATCTTCTTTGTAACATACCTAGCTAGGTCCTTTTCCTATCAAATTTGATTATTTGGTTTTATATTCTAGTGATGTGTGAATTCTTTACATATTTAGGATATTACCCATATCATATATTTAGTTTGCATATATTTTCTTCTGGTTCTACAGGCTATATTTGCATTTTGTAGAATTTTTCCGTGGAGGTGCAAAACCTTTTAGTTGGGTGTAGTTTTGTTTGCTTAGTTTTGCTTTTGTTGCTTTTGCTGTTTGTGTTCATACTGAAAAGAGTGCAGACAGGACTAAAGCCAAGGAGCTTTAAATCTATGTGTATGTTTTTAGCAGGAGTTTTATGCTATGAGGCTTTGCATTTAAATCTTTAATCAGTCATTTTTTTTGGGTGTGTGGCTTAAGGCAAGGGTCCAATTTTAATTTTTCCATGTAGACATCTAGTTTATATCGTACCATTGAAGGGACTTTCTAAAATAAATTGTCCAGAAATGTATGGATTTGTTTCTGGGCTTTCTGTCTTGTCTCACTCATGTATGTATCTATTTTGATGCTCTATCATGCTGTTTTGATTACTGTAGTTTTGTAGTAGAGTTTGAAATCAAGAATTTTATTGCTTTAGACCTTTTCACTTTTTTTTCTTAAGATTACTTTGTCTACTCACAATCTGTTATTGTTCCATATGAATTTTAGGATTTTTGTTTCTAATTCTGTGAATAATGCTATTGAAACTTTGATAGATTTTGCACTGCATCTGTAGGTCATTTTGTGTTGTATGGACATTTAAAAAAGATGACAATAGAGGAAGGAAAAGTCAGAGACAAGGAGGGTTATGAAGGAGATTTTCTTAGCTCTAAAAGAAGGTAATAATACCAGCTTTGACTTCTTTATAGTCATATTTAAATTTTAAAAGAAAGTTTTATAAAATCACATGCATATAAATATATAAAATTTATTTATATTTTATTTTTACATAATTCTGAATCTATAATACTATTCATATAGGTTAAAAATCAAAGAAACACAAAATGGTAGCTATCATAAAGCTCCTTTCTAGCCACTTTATTCTCTAATTTTAGTAGGAACCACCAATGTTCTGAGTTCTATAGATATCTTTCTTTGAGATAGTTTATAAAAGCATATAACATCTAAATCTATATTTATATCTAAATCAATATCTTGATATCTGTCCTCCTTTAAAAAGACTTGAACTTTTCTCTCCACTAGAATTCTGATACTGTATTTAGTATGTGTATCAGAATCTTTTCTTATCTCATGAAAATATTTTCTTGTATTTGTTTCATTATTTGCATGGTTTTCAGGGTCTCTCATTATTTTTATGTTGGCTTGGTGCCTTAGTTTGGGCTTCTATGAAAACAATAGCAAAATAGGGGTAGCTTATACACAGCCAGCTCAGAGGCCGAGAAGTTAAAGGCCGAGACACTAGCAGATCCAGTGTTTGGTTAGGACTGCTTTCTGGTTTATAGATGGCTGCCCTAGCGCTCTCCTTTAGAATGAGGAGGTGCATGCTCCTTCCTGAGCTCATTTATAAGGCACAGCCTCATTCATGAGGGCTTCACTCATGACTTTATCGCCTTTCTGAAGTCTCTCCTCCTAATAGTATCACTCTGGGGTTAGGATTTTATCAGGTGGATTTTGTGGGAATACTCAAATCATTGTAATGACCTTTACCCATCTTCCATATCATTCATTCATTTTTCTCACTGTTTTGTTTTGTTTTCAGTTTTTAATTTTTACTTATTTTTTTCTTTCCTTACATCTACATCATATCTCTTAATGCATTTTTTTGCTAGTGTCAATTTACCCTTGTGTGTTTTAATATTTTATATTTATTTTTACAATGATTTTACTTTTGTTCTGATATGTGATAGCTGCTGTTCATTTCTAACAATTATCTCACAAATTCTTTCCTGTTATAGCTCTGATTAGTAGTGTAATGTAACAGGACTTTGTTTTGTGGCAAAATATTTGGCCTTTAATTATTTCCTCATCTGTGGCTTCCTTTATCGGGTAACTATTATTTAAGTGATCAGTTTCTAGGTATTATTGTATTATTATTATTAATTGATTAATTAATTTATTTTCAGTTCTGAGGCTTGAACACTGGGTCTGGGTGCTGTTACTGAGCTCCTTTTGCTCAAGGCTAGCACTTACCACTTGAGCCACAAAGATACTTCTGGCTTTTTTGGTTTTTAATTGGAGATAAAAGTCTCATGGACTTTCCTGCTTTGGCTGGCTTTGAATTGTGATCCTCAGATCTCAGCTTCCTGAGTAGTTAGGATTACAGGTGTGAACCACTGGTGCCTGGCCCCCTTAGTTTTAGTTGTGTGCAAATCATAAAGTTGTCATTATATCAGAAGGCCTAGGAACTTACTTCTTAGTTTATATTTCTTTAAGAATTTCTTGTATTGAAGGAAATGAGGGTTTTTGGTGAGCATATCAGGAAGCTTGGCTGGAATTTTCATTATTATATAGCTTTCTCTTTGAGGGGGTTGCGATTCATTTTACTTTGATTCTGGCCTAAAATAGGTAGATGTTGTAGTTTTTGCTTTCCTTCATAATGAGGGAAAACATTTCTTTTTCTAGTGAAAGGGACACATAAACATAGCCTATTGGCACTATTCTGCACTTAGCTGTTGCCTAGTGAGTCAGGACAGGTGTGAGACTGCTGTGATCCTGTGCACCTAGCTACAACTGGAAATATAGGATATGCCCTTTGTAGCCTTCACCTCAAGAAATCATTCTTTGTTGGCCTTTTCTCAGATCTGCAGTATAGTGACTTATCACTGTCCTTCCTGCCAGGCATGGGAAACATGCAGGCTATGAGCTGTGAGAGGCCCATTTGGTCTGACTTGACCAAGGCAACCATGGGAAGGATTCAAAATGCTTAATTTTAGAAGTTTTAAAAAAAAATAGCAACACATTTTCATCAAATTAATTATAATAATAACAAAATTTGAGGCATAAGCAATCAATGCTCATTGTAGGATAGACAGACCCTTATGAGGTAATGACATATATGTCTGCTTTTCCAGCACTGATCATGCTATCCGCCTATGTTCTGGGGACTCACGGATGGTCAGTCCCAGGCAGGCTGGGAGTGGACATGTTGCTAAAGTGTCAACAGACTGTGGTGAAAATGGCATCGGTGATGAGATGAGATGTGATGAGATGATTCCTCACCACTTTGATGACATTGCTTCTGATGACAGAAACTGTCAACACAGGCAATAAATTCCAATTATTAGTTGTATCAACCTGTATAAACATATTAACAGTCCTCACAAAAATTGAAGCTCAGATGGTCAAGGAAATTAATTGTACACAGAAAAGACCTCAAGAGTCTGATAAAGCACTGGGCACCTTTGGCTCATGCCTGTAATCAGGAGGCTAAGATATGAGGATCATGGTTCAAAGCCAGCCTGAGGTGGACTCTGTGAGATTTTAATCTCTAATTAACCACTCATAAACCAGTAGTGGATCTATGGCTCAAAGTGTTGGAGCACTAGCCTTGAGTAAAAGAGCACAAGGACAGTGTCCAGGCCCTGAGTTCAAACTCCACAATCAACAACAAAAAAAGTCTGATAAAAATATGCTAAAAATGTGGGATGTATCCCAAACTGAAGATTCAGGCTAAGAACAATGTTGAACACAGACAGTCATGTTATTGGTCTCACACACACACACACACACACACACACACACACACACACACACACACACAATGGATAGTTATTAAAGGTTAAGTGTTGTGGCATCCTAAGAATGGTGACTACAGTAAAAGAAAAGTTGATGCAGAGTGTCAGTCTTTCCAAGAGAAATGGATGAATGATTGTTTTTTATTGTTGTTGAAGTCAAAGGCAAACCTCTGTGTCTAGTTTGTGGTGATGTGTTAGCAGTAATGTAAAAAACCATCTGGAGCATCTTTACAGCTCAAAATATGCATTTGGGAGGCAAAATGCATCTGCATAAAATGAGTGCTCTTCAGTGGAGTTTGGAATCACAACAAGTGCTGTCAGGTGAGTTCTGTACTGAATGAGTTGATCACATGGAAGCTGGGGCCCCATGGAGAGTGAAAGTTTGGGAAAGAGTGCAGAGTGCTGGCTGTGAAGTTGTTAGGATCAGACAAAGTAAAATTGTCAGTGTTAGTTTCTTCTCAGACAACCATCTAAGGCCAAATTACTGACTAAATGTAAGATATTAAAAAAGAAACTTTGAGGGATTCTGCAAAGGATTGAATCTTTCTCTCTGGTTTGTGATAGGACAATGGACATAACAAATACTGTCCAACTGGCCATTTTTGTCCATGAGATAACTGTAGAGCTCGTCACAAGAGAGGAACTGCTGTCATAGGAAGCCAGGTGTGGCACCACAAGAGGCAAGGACTAGTTTTAGGAATGAAAAAAAGAGCTAATGTTAAATAGCGGCCTTAAAAATTAAGTGGAATTTGAGCCACAGTCGGCTCGCCTGAAGGGTTAAGTTTGTCAAGAAAGAAGGACTTGTTTTTATCAATTAAAAAGAAAAGAGCTAATACTCAATAGTGGCGTTAAAAATTAAGTGGAATTTGAGTCATGATTGGCTGGCCCAAAGGGCTAATTGTATTTGTCAAGAAAGAATTGAATCATTGCAGTCTTGATCCTAGAGATTTAAAATGCCACTGCATCATCCACCAAGAAAGTCTGTGCAGCTATTGCAGCTCAACAATGTCATGTCAACAGTAGTGTCACACATCCATTTTATCAAAAGAAGAAGGTTTAACGGCTATTTAAGGAATTACTGAATGACCTTGTCTGAGTTCAGTGATCTCGTTGATCACTGTGGATTGTGATGGCTGAGTCGAAGGAACATGCTGATAAGATTTTACAAACTATGGGATGAAATCAAGAAGGTCATAGAGATGAAGGAAAAACCTGTTTAGGAACTCAGTGATGGCAAGTGACTGTGTGATCTAGAGTTCTTGGTGCTCATTACCAAGTAACACTCAGAGCTGAAGGTCAAGTTTCTGGGCCCAACAAGCCTCTCAACTCACTGCTTTCAGCTGTGAAAACACTTGAAGCTAAATTAAGGCTGAGTAAAGTGCAACTTGAGCGGGGAAGCCTGATGTATGAATGTAAAACTAAATTGAAGCATTTAATGGAAGATTTAAGGATGGAAAAGTAAACAAATGGAATTGAACATCTTTGCTGCACCATTCAGTGTGGAACCAGCTAATGTGCCTGATAACCTACAACATGAAATCATTCAGCTGGGAAATGATGATGAGCTGAGAGCTAGGTACAACAACCTCCTGCTGCTTGAGTTCTACAAATGTTGCATAACAAATGAGGAATCTCCCATTTTGAGGAGACATGCTTGAAAAATGCACCTGTGTTCCAATCAACTTGCTGCTGTGAGCAGTTCTTTTCAAAACTTATAGACTTCCCGCCTCCCAACTAAAAATAGTTGGCTGCGCTCCAGATTGACAGATGCAAGTTATCACGGATACCAGCTAACATCACATGCCTCACCAAAGGAGCAGTTCCAGCTACCACATTAGTGGTGAGTTTATTGAATGTTTGACCAAGTATAGCAGGCTCATTTTAAAGTTGATCGTTTCATTATCAACACAAAGGATGCTATAAATATCCAAATGGCCCATGGTACAAAAATGTTTCCTATTCCTTGCTCTATGCCTTTTTTTTCATTTTCATTTCATTTAGACTTAGCTAGCGATCTACTACTGTGGCTCAAAGTGAAGTTTGGCTTTTGTTTTCTTATTTTCATGATAGTTTTTGTTGATTTGCAAGAACTAAGTGGAAAGTTAAAGGAATTAAAAGAACTGAATCTGTTTTATCTATGTCTTAATTGTGTGTGATCCTGGGAGAAGTGCGTATCTCCTCTTGGTAGTCATTTTCCTTATCTTTTTCACAGCTACCTGTGATATATCTATATATCTATATATCTGTATATAGATATATAGATCTATATATAGATAGATATATGTATTATTCTATGCATTTTACATACAAAAATGTGCTTTAATAGAGTAAGGTATTTTACCCCCAAGAACCAATGTTCAAATACAAGGGGTCTCACTTTAGTGTCTATGTTTAGGGCTCTCCAGTATTAATTATCTAGATCTGAATATAGTGTCTGGTATGTAGAATATACTTTTTTCCAAGTTTTTCCATTTCCTACAAATGGTACAATATCATTCTTTCTGATGGAAGAGTAGAATCCACATCTTCTTGATCTATTCATCTGAGTTGATTCCATATCTTGGCTATGTTAAACAATGCTGCAATGAACGCTGGTAGCTTTAGTGT
This sequence comes from Dipodomys merriami, assembly GCF_024711535.1. NCBI lineage: Eukaryota > Metazoa > Chordata > Mammalia > Rodentia > Heteromyidae > Dipodomys > Dipodomys merriami. The sequence goes on from NW_027206119.1 coordinate 396,430, forward strand.
GGCCTTGTTTGTGGTCTATTGGATAAATGTCCAGGAGTGGAATTGCTGGGTCATAGGGAAGCTCTATGTTTAGTCTTTTGAAGAACCTCTATATTGCTTTCCAGAATGGTTGAACAAGTTTACATTCTCACCAACAGTGTGGTGTCCTTCCCTTCTGGCCACATCCCACCAGCATCTGTTATTGTTACTCTCTTGATAATGGGCATTCTAACTGGGGTGAGGTGGAATCTCAGTGTTGTTTTGATTTGCATTTCTTTCATGGCCTAAGATGTTGACTATTTCTTCATGTTTTTTTTGTTGTTGTTGTTTTTTGTTTTTATTTACTGTGAAAATACCGTACAGAGGGGTTACAATTACATGGGCAAGGTAATGAGTACATTTCTTATCAAGCATTGTTGCCTCCTCCTTTGTTTCCCCTTTCCTTCCCTTCCCATCTCCCACACCTCCCCCCACCCACCAAAGTTGTAAAGTTCGTTTTTTGACATTACGACTTGTACATCTTATTATTGCATTGGCCATTTTTACTTCTCCTGAGAAGTCTCCCTTTAAATCTTTAGTCCATTTATTGTGTTGTTGTTTCTTTGAGGGATTTAATTTTTTTTTTTTTTTTTTTGTTGGTCGTGGGGCTTGAACTCTGGGCTTGGGCGCAATCCCTGCACTCTTTAGCTCAAGGCGAGTGCTCTACAGCTTGAGCCACAGTACCACTTCCGGTTTTCTAGTGGTTTATTGGAGATAAGAGTCTCACGGACTTTTCTGCCCGGGCTGGCTTTGAACTGTGATCCTCAGATCTCAGCCTCCTCAGTAGCTAGGATTATAGGCGTGAGCAATCGGCACCCAGCTGGGATTTAATTTTTTGAGCTCTAAGTATATTTTAGATATGAGGCCCTCGTCTAATATGAATAGCTAGTAAAACTCTTCTCCCATTCTGAGAGCTTGTCTTGTTAGCTATGTCCTTTGTCATTCAGAAACTCTTCACAGTTTGATGTAATCCCACTAATAGATTTTCTTGGATTTGTTGTGACTTTGAATGCTTACTTAGGAAGTGATGACCTGTTCCTAGGAGTCCTAGTGTTTCCCCTACCTCTTTCTGTAATATTTTTTATGGTGTCAGACCTTACAATGAGGACTTTGACTCATTTTGAATTGATTCTGGTACAATGTGATATATAAGGATCCCACTTCAGTTTTCTGCATGTGTATAGCTAATTTTGCTAGCACCATTTTTTGAAGAGTCTGTTTTTCATAGAACCTGGGGTTTTGGCTTCCTTTGAGGAAACTTCTTATAAAGAAAATCACTGTGAGACTTTCTGAATTCTACCATGTAAGTAGAAAGTCTGCATTAAAGCTAGGGCAGAATCATGTAGTGTTACATTACTTAGTCAACATCTTATATATTAAGGAGAGTCATTTAACTTAATCTGCATGACTTCCAATGTGAAATGTTTCAGTTTTTCTTGGATTGATACATTGGATATATATATATATATATATATATATATATATATATATATATATATATATATATATTTGTGCCTTAATCTTGCAAATACTTCATATGAGAAAGACCCAAATACCTATTATATTAACTATTGCTCCTTGTTGAAGTTTCAAAAGAAAACAGACGAGAGAAAGAAGTAAAGATCACAGTGTCATTTTGACTCAATTCAATAAATACTTACTGAATATTAACTCAGTATGTGTTGAGTGGTGTAAATAGACTGTTCACTAAAATGTACAAGGTTTTTGCCCATGTGGAGCTTACAACTGAAGGACAAATAACTTATTGTAACTTTCCTGCAATGTATCTTTGTCTTCTACTGTAAAATGTAGTCTTATATAGGAATTCATAGAATTCATTGTTCATTTGCTTAGCCTTTTGCTGTTGTTGAGTTCTACAGTGCATGGGGCACTTTTGGTTGGAAACTCTATTATGTCCCATGATGTCTAGCTGTCTAGTTTCTTCAGATTCTGAGAGTCAAACCTGGCTTATTTTCTTTAAGTCATCCTGGGAACTGGAACACTGTGTCTTCCTTCCTCTCTATCTATATGACATCCTCACAGGTTATGCTTCAGAAAAGTGGAAAGGTAAAGGAATTAAAATAACAATCTGTTTTGTCCATGTTCTAATTGTGTGATCTTGGGAGAATTACTTACCTTCTCTTGGTCACCATTTTTAAAAATCTTTTTCACAGCCACCTGTGAATATATATATATATATATATATATATGTATATATATATATATATATATATATATGCACTTTACACATAAAAATGTGCTTTGATAGAGTAAGGTATTTTTTCCCCAAGAACTGGGGTTCAACTACAAGGGGTCTCACTTTAGTGTCCATGTTTAGGGCTCCCCTATGTTAATTACCTAGAGCTGAATACAGTGTCTGGCACATAAAAAGTTCTCATTAAAAATGCTCACATTCTGGCTAATTTAACTCAAAAACAAGAAAATGGAAACTTTTCCAAAGGGTAGTAACAAAATCTCAATGTTGGGCTTGCGTCAGTATTATTTTGGTAGAGGGTATCACTTTTATTCAACTCCTGACCCTAGCCAAATGAAAGACTAACCTTGATTAGAGTGGTAAATGTCATTTGTAATAGAGGATCTAATTTTTATAATTCTATTTCTGCTGTAATGAAGAGTTACACTTTTGACATTTTCAGTTAATGCTCTAGATAGCCCTGGGTTGACATGTGGTATTACAGCCCTTAAACCAAGAGCTACCATAGAGATCTGAATCCTTCATCAATGACTTATATGTTCTGTTAAAAGTATAACATTATATAAAAATCCACAAATAAGGATGTTTTGAAGTGTTTGAAAATATTTGTATTTCATATGCATTAAAATATGACAAAATGGACACTGATTTTTTTATAAAGGAAATGCATATAAAATTCTTGCTTTACAATATTTTGGCTTCTCTGGTTCAGTCTGGAAGAAATAGTCTAATTTCCTCCCCTTTCTCATTAGCATTTCAGAGGTTATTCTTTTGTTAACATATCTTCCAGAATATTCTTGTTCTCCATTCTCCATCCTTATTTTCTTTATCCACAACAGATTATTGTCTTCATCTGTTTATTGCATTAATGTTGAAATGTTATGTTTGCAAATATGTTTTCTTTCCCATCCATTATTTTTAAGTTTCTGAAATAGTCTATACATTCTTGGAGAGGATATTTTAAAGTCTATTTTTGTGGCAGAAGTTAGAACAAAAACTAGTAAAAATTACTTTTTTTTTGTCAGTCATGGGGCTTGAACTCTGGGCCTGGTTCTGTCCCTGAGCTCTTCAGCTCAAGGCTAGCACTCTACCACTTAAGCTACAGCACCACTTCCAGTTTTCTAGTGGTTTATTTGAGATAAGAGTTTCATGGACTTTCTTGTCCGGGCTGGGTTTGAACCATGATCCTCAGATCTCAGCCTCCAGAGTAGCTAGGATTACAGGTGTGAGCCATCAGTGCCTGGCTACTTTGGGATTTTTAAAGCACAAAATCACATCTTTTTTTTTTTTTTTCAGTCTTGCAACTGTAGGCAAGTAGGAGAGTAACCTGGCCTGAAAATGTTTATCCTCTCAGCACTCTGGACTTATGTGATATGAACAGCACAAATGTGTGTTCTGTTCTACATATAAAAATTCAGGTCAAGTAATTGTCAATAGACTCATTTGGAAATGATTTTCTTAACCTACACCAGATAAATTTACTCAAGAGTTGTGGCAATATGACTGAACTTTGCAGATTTGTATCAGCATCTTGATAATGTTCCAAGAATAAAAGGGTACTAATACATAAGGCAACAATGAAGCAAACCATTGCTGGTATTGAAAGAATACATATACATTCTTGCCTATAAACATGTACAAAAAATGTTTTGGGCCTCTAGAGGATGTAAGCTTGTTGATATAAGGCAAGTTAGATTGTAGGCCTGAGACCTAATTAGAATCATTTGTTGTTTATAATTTCATGCTTTCTTTCAGGTTGTTACTTTTTTGTGGTTAAATAGAAAAAAAACCTAAAAATAACTCCCTTTTTAATGTTACTCAGACTGCAACTGAAAATATGTTATAGATTTTTGCCAAAAACAAATCAGACAGCTTTTGAAAATTTAAGCTATCCTGCTGACATGTACTGTGGTCAGTATATCACCCTTCAAATATTTTTTTCTAGCAGATTTCAGATAAATGAACAAATCTGAGATATATTGTTTGTGGATTTGTTAAGATACTCCAAAATTGCAATGCTTAGGTATGTATTTATTGGAGAACCACAAAAAATCCAAAGGGTGCGTTTATTTTAGAAGCCTAAGTATATATTATTGAATTTCTCTGTTTTGTTTCATAAAAATAACTAAAGACAAATGGGATACATTTCCTTCTCTGGTGTGATCCAGTTCATGATAAAGATGAGTCCTATGATAAAAAACAACAACAACAACAGAAGTTACTTGGTCCTATAAAAGCTGTTATAAGATTTCATGTCTATTACTGAATTATAATCACTTTCAAGTGTCTTTTCCCAATATATATTCTTATTATAGGACTTTATCAGAAACCCTAGTCATCTGGATGGCTAGAGAGCCATAAAATACCAAGGAATTATCAGTGATGCAAAAATAGATTGCCTGCTTTCTTCAAAATAGAAAAATATTTCAGAACATTGTCCTTAGATTTTTACAAGGTACAAAGGGCTAGAAAATGTCTTATTTAAGTAGACAATATGTCTATGATGCCTTTTAAAAAAGATGAAAAAAATTAGTTTATTGATTTGTTTTTTGTTTATTGTTTATTTGTTTTGTGATTTGTTGTTCATTGTTCATATAGTTTATTTTTTATTGTTTTTTAAATTATCTTTCAATAGTTGTAGAGAGGAATTGCCATTAAACAATTGCCATTAATTGCCATGAAACATAATGAATGCAATATATCTTGATCAGTGTCAACCCTTTTAATATTCTCATCCCACTTGAACTCCTTCCTTTACTTAATTTTGTATCCTATACAATGAATTGTCTGTGATTCCTTTCAAGTCCTTATCTTACACAATAGCTTCTTCCATATGTCTATTGTCAACTAACAGCCTAGAACTGAGGAGCTGCATGCAAATGTTTTTGTGAAGCCACAGTATTTTTGTTTGTTTGCTTCTGACTGTTGTTTCTTTTTCCCCCACTTACTCAAACATCTGCTGTAAAGGAATACTCTTCATTTCTAAATGTTTGTCTGCAAAGTATGGCTAGTGTGGATGCCTCTGACGTGGAAGGACAGGGGCATTAATAAGTTTTTTGAGTGTGGCAGGCACATGCTTGTGTTTGCAGCCAGCTCAGACTGGCTGCGGTTGGCTGGAGCCAGGGAACCTAAACCTCAACAGTCCCGGGAAGAATAAATTAGTTTAAGTTTGATCAGTAATAGGGAAACTTAGTTCAGGAATGTTCTAGAGAGCATATTTATTGGAAAAAATGTCCTGAGGTGGAGAGAGAATGTTCATGATATCAAAATATCTTTCTTGAGTCATGGCAACTCTTACCTGATACAGAATGCAGAAGAAAGATATCTTCGATGCATGGTTGCATGCATGCTCAAAAGAGGAATTTGCCTTGGAGATTAAGATTTGGTAATCCTCCGTGTGATTATTGAGATGGAGTAGAGTGACAAGAGAGGAGAGGGAGGAAATGAGAAGAGGTTGTGAAAGGATGTTTTGGGGTCGGGGAGGACATGGCAAGGAGGGATGGTTGAGTGGAAGATCTTCTCAGGAAAGGGACAGCCTGCTTTTCGTAAGACAGGCTAGGTTTGGTTTATGTTGCTACTGAGAACACTGGTGTGTTTGATAAAAGTACCTTATGTAGATGCAACTATCTTGTGTCTCTGACTCTAACTGGATCCTTATTAAAGAGAATGTACTGCTCATCAGCTAAGAAGTAATTTCTGAATAGGGAGGGTTGAGTGGAGGACAATAGACAACTTTTTATGATTCCTTGAATTCCTTGATTTTGTTCAGTTTTTTTTTTTTGAAAAAAATTTAAGCTCAGCTTAAAGGCAGCAGAGCACATGTACATGAGAGAGGTGTTCTCTTAATTCTGACAGCTTCATCTGCCTCTCCCTATGTAGGCTTAGACATTGTGAAGCTGCCAGGTGACAGTGGCTTATGCCTGTGATACTAGTTACTTGTGAGGCTGAGCACGGCTAGCCCAGGCAGAAAAGCTTGGGAGACTTCTCAACTCATTACATGTGCCTGTTACCCTAAGGTATGTGAGCGTCTAAAAACAAGAGAATTGTGTTTCAAACCAGCTGGAGCAAAAAAAGTTGCAAGAATCCATTTCAACAGAGGGAAGCTGAATGGGGTGATCTGAGACTGTGATACAGGAAATGATGGGAAGCCTGAAGGAGGTGGGTCATAGCTCAAGTATGCTCCCAGGAGGGAAGCAAGACTTTATTCTAACAATAGCCAGTTTAAAAAAAATGCCAGCACCTCCTTGGCTCAGGCCGAAATTTTCTGAATAGAGACCTGGAAACACAACAAATCAAAGAAAGGTTGGACAAATGGGATTGCATAAAGTTGCAGAGCTTCTGCAGGGCAAATGACATAGCTAGCAAGATCAATAGAAAGCCCACGGATTGGGAGAAGATCTTTACTAGCCATACAACGGACAAGGGTCTCATATCTAAAATATACTTGGAACTCAAAAAAGTAAACCCCCCAACAACAAATCCTCAAAGAAACAACTGCCCAATAAATAAGTGGGCTAAAGACTTAAAGAGAAACTTCTCTGAAGAAGAAAGAAGGATGGCCAATAGACACATGAAGAAATGTTCAACATCCCTAGCCATAAAAGAAATGCAAATCAAAACAACATTGAGATATCACCTCACTCCAGTTAGAACGGCAAAAATCAAGAACTCTAACAACAACAGATGCTGGAGGGGATGTGGACAGAAAGGAACCTTACTTCATTGTTGGTGGGAATGTAAACTTGTTCAGCCACTTTGGAAAGCAGTATGGAGGTTCCTCAAAAGACTTCACATAGAACTCCCCTATGACCCAGCAATCCCACTTTTGGGCATTTACCCAAATGTTTACAAACAAGACCACACTAAAGCTACCAGCATGACTATGTTTATTGCAGCATTATTTACCATAGCTAAGATATGGAACCAACCCAGATGCCCCTCAGTAGATGAATGGATCAAGAAAATGTGGTATATATACACAATGGAATTCTATGCCTCCAGCAGAAAGAATGACATTGCCCCATTTGTTAGGAAATGGAAAAACTTGGAAAAAATTATATTAAGTGAAGTAAGCCAGGCCCAAAGAAACATAGGTCCCATGGTTTCCCTTATTTGTAATATCTAGTATTGTATGAGTCAAGCAGAAAAGGTCAGATAATGTGATGTCAGGAAAATGAACCCTTAGATGTGTATTTTAATGTTTTTTTCTTTCATGCATGTGTTTCTAATGCATTTATAAGATTATCTCTTTGTTGCTTTGTATGTCCCTCCCCCACAGTATAACCCCTGCTTTCACTATATTTGATGTCAGTATAACTTGTGGAGGAGATGGGGAAAACCCAGTTGTTTAAGGATACAGGTGGACCTGTTGCAACAATGAGAAGTACAAGTTGTCATGTCCAAAACGAGCTTTACAACGTCGATGCTGGGGGAAGGGGGGGGAAAGGGGGGGGAAGGAGAAGGATTGGGATTGGGGGGGAGGGGGGAGGCTGGGAAGGGATGTGAAGGGTAAACAAAGGAGGAGGCTGCAATGTTTGGTAAGAAATGTACACATTATCCTGGCCATGTAATTGTAACTCCTCTGTACAGTATGTTCACAAATAAAATAAAATTAAATTAAAAAAAATGCCAGCACATCTATAGCATGTGTAAAACCCCATTATCACCCACAAAGGAAAGACCATCCATGAATCAAATATTCTAGGAAATAGCTGGGCATCTTTGATTGTATGGTCACATACAATTTGTATTTGAAAATAAGAAAAATATGCAGACAGTTGTTTGTAGTCAGACACTCCCTTTATAGCTATTACTTTTCATGTGAAGGTGTGATTTCTCAAAATACTCATTTGTTACTATCTTCATTCACATTCAGAATCACAACAAATATTAATGAGAGTCACTTTATTGAGGCACCATAATATTGATAAAGACTCAGAGAGAAGCATTAGTCATTCATGAGGAATCTTTGACAAACATTAAATGGAAATAACCAAATGGGTTACATTTGATTTTTTTCCTCAGGAATATACAGCAGGGTCTGGTAAGCTATTGCTTATTTTACCAATAACCAACCCACCACCAATAATAATAAACCCCAAAATATATTTCTGATGAGCCAGGTGGACCGAAGTGGGAATGTCAGGATTAGAAACAGAAGAGTACACTTGCTTGAAAGTTGTATTGTTCACATAATTTCTCTTTGTTAATATGGACTTTACTATACTAAATTATAATTTGCATCATTCAGATGCAAATGGATAAAAAAACTCATGTGTGCATTATGTAATACTTTCAGGCAAGTGCTGCTCAATGTTTTGTTGATTTGAAAGAATTCAGTTTCCCCCATGGTATAACTCCTGTTTTCATTGTATTTGAGTCCTGTGCCCTGAATCTTGTATATGCATTTTTCTAATTTGGGGAGGGGAAGGGGAATAACAAAATGCTGAAATAAGGATACAGGATGACCCATTGTAACAATGAGATGTACAAGACACTATGTTGAAAACAAACTTTACAGCTTGGGTGGCAGGGGGAAAAGTTGGGGAGGTGAGGAGGAAAGGGATGGTAGAGGAAAAACAAAGGAAGGGGTAACAATGCTCCATAGGAAGTGTACTCATTACCTTACTCATGTAACTGAATCCCCTTTGTACAATATCTTTACAATAAAAAGTATATATTAAAACATTGAAAAAAGAATAAAAAAGAATTCAGTGATGTAACTGATCCTGAGAAGAAAAACTGAATTTGAATGTGCTTTTCATATTGGACTATATGGGGCCATTATATCCAATTCACATCTGGTTTTATTCTGTTTTTCCTCTTGGCTTCCCTAAAGTATATGTGACCTGCGGGATGCAAAGTTTTTAACTGGGATTTGCCTTGCTTCCAAGATTCTGACTTATTTCCACAATTCTGCTCCCAATTAAATATTGACTAAAAAAGTAAGAAACACATAGGAAAGTTTTGAAAAGCATAGCAAGCTAGGGGTGTTACGATGGAAATGTGGAACCCCATCTATCAGGGACACTTCATATCTTTAGGAAGGAATCTTACAGCAGACCAAAAAACGCTCACAATACAGGTTACTTTGTAAGTCATCACTAAATTTCCTTTACAATTTATTTTCATGCCTTCTGTTCTAGCAGGAAAGAAAGCATTCACACAGCTTTTAATACTCTCCAGCTGTTCATTGGTAAATGTTTCCACATGAGGCTTATGGAGAGAAGATGTGTTTGGTTTCAGTGCTAAAAGAGACTCGACAAAAGGACTGGATCTCTTTTGCCTCCATTCGCAGAACGTGTCTCTTCTCATCAGCCCAGTGATATGTGCCCTACCCCACAAGGCTCTTTGGGGGCTGATGTCGTTTGTGCTCACCAGTTCATGTTACATTAGTGATGATCCAGCAGGTGTCAGGTACTCTGCAGAGATTTTCTGATCAAGTTCTTTCAAGGGGTCCTGAGCAGGTCTTGTGAAGCATCCGCCATGAAGGATGCTTCCTGGTAGAAAGGCTTCATGGGATAAATATGTCTGGAAAGGAGTTTGGAGCTTTGAATTAGAGATAGCCTACGACAGCCTATCCCAAATTCACATGCTGAAACGTAGTCACCAATATTTGGAGGTGGGAATTTTAGAAAGTAATTAACTTAGGAGGGTGTGTCTCCATGAATGGTGTTAGTTGATTTAAAAATATCCTACGCAAAGGTTATCATAGGTAAGCCCGATTTTATATCCTGAACACCAAAAGTTAAATTCTAGGATGCATATAGCTGGCAATAAACCCAAGAGGGTAGTGAGAAAGAAGAGAGCATTATTCCCTTATATAAAGAAAAAAATTAACAGAGGGCTTTTTTTCTTTTAACACCTCTTGTAAGATGATTGGAGCCAAGTCACCTTTTAGGAGAAAAGATAAAATCCTAAGGCAGATTATTAATACAGCTCTGGCAGATAATTGGTTTTTAAGCCCAATTGAAATGTAGGAAAAAGGTTTGTGATGAACTGTATCTAACTGCTCTTTCCGTTTTCTTCTCTGGCCCCAAGGGACCCCCTGCCCTTTTCTTAATTCCTCCTCACCCCAGGCACCTTGCTAAGATGAGAAAAAACCTTCCTGAAACCTGCTTTTAGTTAGCTGAACTTTTAAAAGGATCTGATAATTAATTCATGTAAATGTATAAAGCAGGTTGCTCAACCCAGTCTGTTGACATTTTGGTCTGATAATTCTTTGTTGTGGGATACTGCCCTTCACGTTATAGGCTATTTAACCAAGTCTCTAGCTTGGATCCACCAGATACCAATTGCGTCTTCGACTGTACCACTCTTTTTGAGCCCAGGTTAGTGTCCTTCTTTATCCTATAACTTTTTTGAATGATCAGAGAACAGAGTCCCTCCCCACCCCCACTATAGTATTTAGGGCTTTGTGCTTGCTCAGAAGGTGCTCTTCCATTTGAGCCAGCTTCTAGCCTTTATGCTATGGTTACTTTTTTAGAAAACATCTTGACTTTTGCCCATGTTTTTCTGGGACCAGAGTCCCCCCAATTTAAGTTTCCCAAGTGCTAGGATGACAGACATGCACAACCACATTTGGTCTCTTGAACATTTTTGCTCAGATTGGTCTCCAACAGTGATTCTCTGGATCTCCACCTTCTGAGTAGCAAGGGTTAACAGGCATGATGCAGATCAGGGAAGAATGGCTTCCCATGCCATGATTCACAGCAGAGGTGAGGTAGATGTCTCACCGCCCCCCACCCCCCTCACTACTTGAGCTATAGCACAGTGAACATAGCCCACCCTGAGCAGATGACCACAGACAAAGCTTGTAGCTTCATCTACATCTATATTAAATTTGTAGGTCTATTTAACATCCTTCACTTTAAATAGCTTTAATGATTGTGTTTCAAACAGAGAATAGAATCTCTGCTATTCAATGTGCCTTGGTCTTTAGTAAAATAAAATAGGGTGACTGGTAGTTTATTTATTTTTTGTCCTTTAGTAACTGAATTAAACTTATTTTTCAACAAACTCTATAGCAGAACAGTCCTTTCAACAAAAGCAATTTTTTTCCTTCTAAATTGGTGATATTTCATAGTGTCTGTAAATACTCATTTGGCATTGAATCCAAAAGGAAAAGGGCTGAAGTCCAAAGACTGCTGCTTTTTCCTTAATTTGCATTTGGCTTTGTGAGTTAGATCTTTTTGCATGCATGTTTCCCTTTTCTTCCCCCTCCTTGGTCACAGTTCTTCTCTGTGAACTTTTGTTTAACAAAGAGGAACCCGTACTGTGCAAGGAAAACATTGGCTGCAAATCATCTTAGCTATAAAATGGAACTGTTTGGAGCCTGGTAATTGGGCCTGTGGTTCTGGAAATAAGAAGAGCTGCCAACATCTGAATGTGCTGTTTAATTGGTCAATAGGAGGAGACCCCAGGGGTGTGTAAGAGACTGTTTTTTCACCTTCTAGTGTCCTAGTTTTCCCCAGCGACCTGCAGTATCCCTTTAGTGGATCTATAGTACAACTGGCTGTTTATTTTGTGTGGTAAATATCTCTTGGTCCAACTGACACAGGGACTTTTTCAGAGGTTTTTATGCTTCACAAGGCAAAAATATGTACACTTTGTAGATTCAGTAAAGAAAATGTAAACATTTCTTTATGGTCACCATAGGGCTTTGGGCAGCTGCCATAATGTTATCTGTGAAACTCAGGTTGAAGGCAGCACAGAAGATTCCTGTTGGTCACAGAGCAAATGATTAATTTAGCTTAGATATTTAAAATGTGTTCAGAATTCTCATTGCTTCAAGCAATCACTCTGGAAGAAAGAGAATAAACATACAGCTTCATAAGATCATATAAAATGATGCTTATCAAAATGAACTCCAAGAAATGGAAACAAGATTTTTTTTAAATTTTACTTTTTGTGGATGTTTTTGCCAGTGTTTTTCTCTCTTGTCGCTGTGTTTAATTTCTGTACCTTTTGTCTTATATGTAAGCTTATCTGATTTGGAGCGTGTAAGGGGAGCATAGAAATGATGACCCAATCTACCAGTGACACTCACTAGACAATATATTGAAAATGAACTATCCAACTTGGGGGGAAGGGAGGAGGAGAAAAACCTGTGAGAAAATGAAGGAAGAGGTGATACTGTTCAAAAAGAAATATACTCAATACCCAGCTTATGTAACTGTAACTCCTCTGTACAGCACCTTTACAATAAAAAATTTAAAAAGTAAATGTGCATATTCAAGGTAAAAAAAGTAATCACAGCAGCAAATGACCTGAATGTATTTGAATGCTTTATTCTTTAGAATTAGATATTTAAAAGATAGTTCATTCTCTGAAGCTCAAAAATATGCAAAAGACTAGGGCTCTGTGCTATCTCCATTTTGCCAAACATGAAAGAATGCATTAAAATATAACCATGAACTTCTTTTAACTAATAATTTTGAATCCCGAGACTAAAAAGTGTGACTCCAGGCACATTGGGATCACCCAGTATAGAAGCACAGAAGAAATCTGGGGGTGTCAAAGTGGTGTCAAGTCTGGGGGATGTCAAAGCGCCTGAGCTGGTGGTTGGATATCCACTTTCCCACTCTGAGTCTGTGGAGAGACATAGGAGTCTCATGTCAGTGTGTCTCTTGGTGCTAGAGTATTCCTTCTGTGGCTGGCAGGTTGGGCTCAGGAGGTGGAGAGTAATGGGCAGGCAACACTCCTATGGAGAGTGAATCCTAAAGTAGATTGATTCATTGGATGAAGTAAAAAATATATTAAATATTTTTATTAAATATTTATTTTTTATTAAATATTATTTTTATTAAATATTTATTTTTTTATTAAATATTTATTAAATATAATATTATTAAAGTAGTTAAACTGATTGAAGGAAATTTACTCACCAATACTTCAAGATCTCACTAAATTCAAGGATCAAAATTCTGTCAGGATTCAGGAACTAGAGGCATGAACACAGCTATCACTAGAACTTTGTTGAGTGGCTCCTGTGTCTGTGTGCTTCTGATCATCTGGAACTTTCCTCTCTGGAAGCAATTTTTTCTGTCTCTCTTTTTTTTCTTTTTGTGAAAATACTGTACAGAGAGGTTACAATTACATGGGCAAGATAATGAGTACATTTCTTATCAAACATTGTAGACTCCTCCTTTGTTTCCCCTTCCCATCTCTTCCCATCCTCCCCCCAGCCCCCACCTAATCCTTTCTGCCCCTCCTCACTCCCCTCCCACCAAAGTTGTAAAGTTCGTTTTCGACATAACGACTTGTACATCTCATTGTTGCAATGGGTCCACCTGTATCCCTATTTAAACGATTTGTTTTTCCCCTTCCCCTCCACAAATTATACCGACATCAAATACAGTGAAAGCAGGGGTTATACTGTGGGGGAGGGACATACAAAGCAACAAAGAAATAATCTTATAAATGTGTTAGAAACAATCGCATGAAAGAAAAAAAAACATTTGAATACATATCTTAGGGTTCATTTCCCTAACATCACCTTATCTGACCTTTTCTGCTTGACTCAGACATATACTAGATATTGCAAATAAGGGAAACCATTGCACCTATGTTTCTTTGGGCTTGGGTTACTTCACTTAATATAATTTTTTCCAAGTCTTCCCATTTCCTAACAAATGGGACAATGTCATTCTTTCTGATGGAGACATAGAATTCCATTGTGTATGTATACCACATTTTCTTGATCCATTCATCTACTGAGGAGGGGCATCTGGGTTGGTTCCATATTTTAGCCACAGTAAATAATGCTGCAATAAACATAGTCATGCTGGTAGCTTTAGTGTGGTCTTGTTTGTAAACATTTGGGTAAATGCCCAAAAGTGGGATTGCTGGGTCATAGGGGAGCTCTATGTGGAGTCTTTTGAGGAACCTCCATACTGCTTTCCAAAGTGGCTGAACAAGTTTACACTCCCACCAACAATGAAGTAAGGTTCCCTTCTGTCCACATCCCCTCCAGCATCTGTTGTTGTTAGAGTTCTTGATTCTAGCCATTCTAACTGGGGTGAACTGGTATCTCAATGTTGTTTTGATTTGCATTTCTTTTATGGCTAGGGAGGTTGAGCATTTCTTCATGTGTCTATTGGCCATCCTTCTTTCTTCTTCAGAGAAGTTTCTCTTTAAGTCTTTAGCCCACTTATTTATTGGGCAGTTGTTTCTTTGAGGATTTGTTGTTGGGGGATTTAATTTTTTGAGTTCAAGGTATATTTTAGATATGAAACCCCTGTCCATTGTATGTCTAGTGAAGATCTTCTCCCAATCCGTGGGCTTTCTATTGATCTTTCTAGCTATGTCCTTTGCCATGCAGAAGCTCTGCAATTTCATGCAATCCTATTTGTCCAGCCTTTCTTTGATTTGTTGTGTTTCTGGGTCTCTATTAAGAAAATTTCTGCCTGTGCCAATAAGACTCTCTGTCTCTCTTTTACCAGCTTTTTGCTATCAAGATCAGGATCAACACTGTTATTCATTTTTAGTCTAGTTTTATTAACTTATTTGACCATATAACTTTTGGTGGCAACATATAAAATACTATTCTGCTAAGAGATTTAGATGGGAATACTGGGATTTATATCAGAATTTTTAAAAAATTGAAAAGGGCGAGAACTGACTATATTATATAAATTTTTTACTAAATTGGCTAAACTTCTCATAGCCCTGTATCATGTAGATTTTTTTTTGCTGGTCCTGGGGCTTGAACTCTCAGCCAGGTTGCTGTCTCTGAGCTTCTTTGGCTCAAAGCTAGCGTTGTACCACTTGAGCCACAGCTCCATTTCTGGCTTTTTCTGAGTAGTTATTTGGAGATAATAGTCTCATGGACTTTCCTTCTTGGGCTGCCTTCATACCATGATTCTCAGATCTCAGCCTCCTAAGTAGCTATGATTACTGGCATGAACCACTGGCACCAGGCTTCATATAGAATTTTTTTATGAATGCTATGAAATAAAGTTCAAAATATTATATGCAGAGGTTGTTATAGATAAATTATACTATCATGAGTATCAAAAGTTAGGTTCTAGGGTGAAGATATTCAGAAAGAATAAACCAAAGAGGTTTATTTTGTTATTTAAATAATATTATGCCCATCTTTGAACTCTCCACCCAAAAACTAAAGTTGGGATCCTGATAGTAACTAAACCTGGCATACTCCATGCCTCTTTTTCCACCATACTGTCTGGCTGTTTACTTACCTTAGGTAATCATTACTCTGACTCCTACCTCTTCATTCTCTTTCTGGTCTATACAGATGTGCAGAGACATCAGTAGACTGCCTCTCTTTTTGTTCTAGTTGAATTTGATCTTATATAAAAAATAATCTGTTTTATATACTGCTTTGGAACTTCTCAAATCAAATACTACATTGCTAAGATTCTTCACCTTGTGGGTGCTTCTGTAGGTCAGGTGATCAAGCTTTAAGAACTTGTAGGCACAGGCCCTGGGACTTGAGCTGGGTTCCCTAGTCCTCCAACAAAGTGGTAAGAGGCATTGAGTGTCAGTCTTCCCTTCCTAGAGTACAAGGAGAAAAGCAGCACCAGGAAGTATGCTTTCAGAAATAAGTGAGGCCTAGCCAATTAATTTCCTATTCTTCAATCAGAGTAGCTCAGAGTGGACAATGATATATATCTTCCTTTACTGCATCTGAAGTCAGCTGTACTCTGTGCCTTCCTGTTATTAATAAGAATGATGAGGGAAGTGGGGTTGGATTTTGGGTAATGTGCAAATTGGTGCATTCACTCTGATGTCAACTGGCAACTATACACTCGAGTTATTTGTCTTATATACCATAAAACACATTTACAGTATCTTTATGTAGCAAAGTATTTTCTTTCTTTCATCATTGGCTGTTTTAAAAAATATATACGTATCAGCTTTAATTAGTTATGCAAAGAAGTTGCCATTCATCAAAGCAGTTTATGAATACAATGCATCTTGATCATTCTCCTCCATCCCTCTCCTACCCAAGCCCTTTCCTCAATTTCTTAATTTTGTAGGATATGCATTAAGATTTATGACTGTATTCTCCCCACCTTCCTTTCTTTCTTTGTCTACTCCATCCCCCTAATCCCACTGCTCTCACTGATTACTCGTTTCCTGATATTTATTTTATTGGACTATGAATTGATCTTTCTAAATAATTATACTGTTTGAGTTCAATTACTGAATAACATATTGCTATGGGCTGTATTGTATAATCCAAAAATTCATATGTGTAAGTCCTGATCCCTGTTACCTCAGAAGCTGATCGATCATATTTGGAGATCGGTGCTTTAAAGAGATTCAATTAAAAAGTGAAGTTGCTGATTTGTGCCATATTCTAATCTGATCAATCTTAAAATAAAATTTGGACTCAGACACATACAGAGAGAAGATTATAAAAAGACACAGTTAGAAATCAGCTATTCACAAACTCAGAATGCAGATCTCAGGCGAAGACAACCCTGCTTATATCTTTATTTTTCCCAACATATTTTTTTTATCAGCATCAATGAATTGTACTATGTTTTCCCCCCTTTTTCTTTGACTATCTTTAAGGAGTTGTAAGAAGGGGTGGAGATTTCATTTTGATATGTCATGCATACAACATACCTTGATCAGACTCCCTCCTTCCATAGCACTCTCTCTTATACTTCCTGCCCACTTCCCAAATCAACCTCAGCAAGCTTCATTGCTTCATTTGCATGCATGTATATAACATTTTGGCCATGCTCACCCTCTAGTTTGTTCTCCCCCATCTTCTGACAGTTAATTTTGTACACTGAACCTCTAAAACTGTGGGAAAATAAATGGCTGTTTTTTTTAAGCCACTTAGTCTGGGGCATTTCATTATAGTACACACATATAATTATCATCATTGCTAGTAATAGCACAACAATTTAAATAGTTTCTGTGTTTAGACTTCCTGGATTTCAATTCTGGCCTCAACATTTATGAGTTTACAAGACCTTGAATAGGGGAAGGGAAAAAAACAAATCGTTTAACTGGGGATACAGGTGGACCCATTGCAACAACGAGACGTGCAAGTTGTTATGTGCACAAATGAACTTTACAACTTTGGTGGGGGGTGGGGAAAGGATCGGGTCAGGGGTGGGGGAAAGTATGGGAAGGGATGGGAAGGGGTAAACAAAGAGGAGGCAACAATGCTTGATAAGAAATGTGCTCGTTATCTTGCTCATGTAATTGTAACTCCTCTGTATGGTATTCTCACAATAAAAAACATAAATAAATAAAATAAACTATATGTACGCATGTCATACAAAATAGAATAAAATGTTTCTACATAATATTTTCAGATTAAAAAAAAAGACCTTGAATAGATTCAGTTCCACTACGACGAAACAAACCCATTACTCCTAGATCCTTCCTCTAACAGCTAAAAAACTATCTGGCATTGTCTTAAGTAGAAGAAGTGTCTGAAAGGTTAAAGAACAGACTACTGAGGATCCTGAGACTTGAGGAATGCAACATGCTGGGTTCCTCAATTTCTTCTATGTATCTTACAAAAGAACTGAAAAAGCTTTCAAGCACCACCAATAAGCATAAACATATAAAAGCTCTGAGAAAAGTCCATTTCTTCTAAGCAAAGGACTTGGGAGCACTTTAGCAATATTTTTTTTCTAATCCAGCCAATTGCCAAGCACTGATGGAGAAATGCCTCCTTGCCGCCTTCCTCCCCCTTGCTGAATGCAATCCAGTAGAAGTTCTCATAGTCCTACAGTGCAGTGTTATCCAGGTTCAATGGAAAGCTACTCTCTGTTCTGAGCATGGCAGCAGCAGGCAGAGTTTCTATTCACCTACTAGGTTGTAGTGGCAGGACCAAATGGGCAGCTGATTATGCATGCCTTGCTCAGGTGAACCAGGCTGCATAGGTCTCCTAGCAGTGTGGTCAACTGGTCAGTAGTTACCTGAGATTCCATCCTTACTCAGTCATATTTCATGGGGAAGTTGGGAATAGAGTATCTTCTCCTATAGCAACACACAGAAGGAAATGATAGGAGGCAGGGTAGATGGCTCTTCACTTCTATCCCTTTCCTCCCTGGTGAGGATATCTTCTATCTTTCTGCCTGCCTGTCCACCTGCCTGCCTGCCCACCTGCCCTTCTGCTCGTTTGTCCGTCTGCCCATCTGTTTGTCTGTATCTGCCTGATGATCTCTCTCCCTCTTTCTCACTCAACTACCTACCTACCAGTTATAGTTTAACTGTCGTCAAAGATAATTCTTAACAGTTGTATTGGGGCATGACATCTGAAAAATGACACACTATTTAACATGTAAAATTGGTTGAGTTTAGACATATGAAAACACCTGTGACACCCCCCCACACAACCAAGATAGCCACCACTTCTAGTTTTTTCATCCAAGACTATTTGCTCTGAACTTTTTATTAAAATGAAGCACACAGAAAAGCAGCAAGAATAAAGATAAGAAACATCCATAAAAATGTCCGCTTAGCTGTTGTGGTGGTACCAGGCCTGTAATCGCAGCACCTGGGAGGCTGAAGCAGGAGGATTGCAAACTCAAGGCTAGTGTGGGCTACAAACAAAACCCCAACTCACAGAAACAGAAACAAAAATATTTCATTTAACCAAAGGTTTTTCAAGCAAGGATTCTGAGCAGGCTTTGTAGTAGCTTATGAGATTATGTACCAGAAAGAGGAGACTGACTTTGTGGTGAAGTTTTAGTCTAGATGAAAAGTAACCCCACTGAAACAGAATTGTGAGCTAGAATGCACTTTGTAGATGCACAGAGAGCAAATAGTACTGAGAATTAGGCCCAGAGCCTCTTGCTTGTAGGCAAGTACTTTACCACTTGAACCATGCCCCAGAACTTTTGCTTTTACTTCTTAGCTTATTTTTTACATAGTATCTTATGCTGTAGCCTGGGCTAGCTTCATAATCTCAATTCTCCTACTCCATCCCTTAAGGAGCAGGGATTATAGGTAGATGCTACTATGCCTTACAAATGAGTGCTAGTCTTAAAATTGAGGAAGAGTCAGGCCCCAGTGGCTTATGCCTATAAACCTAGCTACTCTGTAGGCTGAGATCTGAGGATCGTGGTTCAAAACCAGACGTGAGACTCTTATCTCTAATTATGCACCAGAAAACCAGAAATGGCACTGTCGCTCAAGTGGTAGAGCACTTGCCTTGAGCTGAAGAGCTGAGGGCATTCAGGCCCAGGGTTTAAGCCCTACAACTGAAAAAAAATTAAAATAAATAAGTAAATAAATTGAGGAAGAGATAACTGTGGGGTACTGGTTGTATGGGGTAAATTTCTCATCCAATGGGTTATGTTATTTTATTTTTATTGTTGGTTGTGGGGCTTGAGCTCTGGACACTGTCCCTGAGTTATTTTTGCTCAAGGCTGGTGTTCTACCACTTTGAGCCACTTCTGGTTTGGGGGTGGTTAATTGGAGATAAGAGTTTCATGGGGACTTTTCTGCCCAGGCTTTGAACCTTGATCCTCAGATCCTAGTCTCCAGAATAGCTAGGTTTACAGGCGTGAGCTACTGGCACCCTGAAATCATCCAACTGATTTAATCAGAGCTTAGAAGAAGTCCTGAGTTGTGAATGAACAGGTAAAAGGACAGATACAAAGACCAACCCCCACTTCTAGGGAAGCATTTGGAAAATGACATTGTGTTGATTGTGGCTGTGACTGAAAGGAACTCATAAGCAGTTGCTATACTCATCACCCCATACTTACAAATGCCTACTTTTCATTCCCTTTGGAACAAGGAAAATGCCTTCCCTCTTTTGCTTTTCAGTTCTCTACTCTGAACAACAGCTCCTACTCATGCTTACCGTTGATCATCTACATACTCATACTCACCCTTGTACTTATTTTTATACATTACGTACACACCTGCACACATACACTCACCTATACACTCTCTCAAGAACCACACAGATAGACCAGTCACACATGTCCAGTCACACACATGCACGCTCACATCATACACCCATACATACACAATACACACACATGCTTATGTTCCCCTACCATGTGCATACACATCAACCCATTCATAAATACCTTTACAATGTCACAACATGTTTATTTTCATAGTGATATGGCATATAATTCCTCGATATAAATTATACTACTTAGTTAAGAAAGCATCTTTACTTAGCATGAGAAAAGATCATTTTGAAAATCACCTTTCTCCCTGCAAAAATAAGTTGAACATGATAAGACGCAGAAGCATTGGGTTCAAACTTTAATTCCCTGAAATTTCCTAGTATAAGACCATTAAACCCTAGTTGCTCTTAAACCCTAGTTCTGGATCCCAAATAACAACCATTCTGATAAGTATGTTTGTCGTGGCTCTAGCGCCTACTCTAGTTCTTATTCTAAATCTCATATTTGTACTTAAAAAATGAATTGTAGGCTCTTTAAACTGTTACCTTTTCTTTAGTAATTCTCAGATTCCCAAGTTTTACAACTTCTTTAATTGGCAGCATAGTGGGATTTAATAAAATTACTTTGAGTAATCATGATGCATTTTGATAATGCCATATATTAATGATAACCTTATAACCTTAAAACAAATGAGTATAACTTGTTTAATGTAGTTTCTATCTTCTCAGCATTATGTTTATTTTATTTTATGGACCAGCCATTTATTTTTTTCAATTGGTCTCACAGATAGTTTTTATTTCTTTTTTTTTATTGTGAAAATACCACACAGAGGGGTTACAATTACATGGGCAAGGTAATGAGTACATTTATTATCAAGCATTGTTGCCTCCTCCTTTGTTTCCCCTTTCCATCCCTTCCCATCCCTGCTCTCCACCCCCTTCCACCCTCCCACCCCCCCCACCAAAGTTGTAAAGTTCATTTTTCAACATAACATCTTGTACATCTCATTGTTTTGTTTTATTTCTTACAGTCATCTTTTTGTATTGGTAAAATTCACCCTCTAAGTCTTTGGATTTTTGTTCTTGATCTTTAGAATCTCTGATACTTTTTTCTGATAATCAATTACTCTCATTTTATACTCTTTCTTTTCTGCTTCTTTTATAAGAGATTGTCTTTATTTTGACATTGTCACTTCTTTGCACTGGTTGTGAATAGCCTGCACAGGCAGATAGAGAACTATGACACATAATAAACAGCTAATATCATTTGGCCAAGGTCCCAAATACATACTTGTCATGTCATGCTGTGCATCTAATGGTTGTATCTACCACCAAAGCAATAAGGGGAGAGTATTAAGCAGATATATTGGTGCCTAGGATGGTTGCTTAAGATAGTATAAATAAACAAATTATTTCTCCAATAGATAAACACCACCTGAGTTTTCATCTTATCAAATACAACTGGGAGTCATAATGATAACCAAGAATTGCTTCTTTATTGGTTTCTCAATTTTTAGTTAGACAGAGAAGGGTATGTAATTTAGATCAGGGCCATTGACTCCATAATGGGAAATCAAGGAGTAATAATGCCAGTTTAACAAGTAATATACCTCATCTCTGACCCAGGATAATATATTCAGAATAAGAACACACTTATGTAACTAGGTATATTTAGATTTTTAGCCTTTTTAAGAGAAAATGTGTCTATTGACCTAGTTAGGCAAATTTAGATCAGCCTAGTCAGAAAATTGGGTAAGAGTACAGTGACCCATAAGCCAACTTAGACAGGAGATTAGGAAAGGGCCAGAGTCCGTGGTTTGTTTCAGTGCCGTTGCCACTCACCGTGGTCTGCCTGTCAGCGACAAGATGTAAGACTGTGCCAAGTATTAGGTGCCCATCCTTGCTGTCCTTGCTTTCTCTCCATTGACAGAAATTTGTTGACCCTGAGATGCATCTAACTCAGTTTTAATTTTCCTCCTGGTGTTGATGTTATTGGTAATTATGGTAGGAGTAATGGTAATAACTTTGTGTGTCTAGGCAATGTATAAAGTCATCGTACTAATCTTGAGATAGCTTGTGTTGCCCTTCACACTCAATCAATAAGAAAATAGACTCAGAAAATACAGATGACTCAAGGACTTGCTCTTGCTCATCATAGCTATTTTCTGAATACCCATGTTCTGTTTCACACTTACCTGTGCTTGTGTGATGGGCTGGAACATTTAAGAAGCCAGTGGATGGTGATGGATTATTTGCTTTCTTGGTCTGTATTGTCCCAGTGACTTGGATGCCACAGCTGGAGACTGGAACCGTGAGGTGGAAATGGATTTCTAGTTCATCACTTGAGGAGAGCCGTCCTGGATAGCAGCCAGGCATGTGGATGATTTTTTTGCCCAACTGAGAAACCAACCTTTCATATATAAAGTTCCTAAGATTTTATTTATTATTTATTCCCACAGCAAATAGCCCAGGCTATCCACTATAGCACAAAATCCTTCCTTTTATCTAGCTTTGTATAGTTTGATATCTATATTGATATCAACATCTCTATCTGCCCCTAACTTTGAAAATAAATACTCTACATTTATTTGATCATTGTAATGACAATGCTATAGTGTTCAGATTATTTTATGCCTCTTTAGCACTATGTACTTTCTATTCATAGCATTTACCACAAGTAAGATTTATGTAATTATTTGGTCAATGTTTGTCTAAAGTTCATATTCCATGAGGATACTATATTCCTGAGCCTAAATTGGGCTATTAATCCTGCTTGTTGCATTCAGTTAATAAATAAGTGCTAGTTTCATCAGATGAGTTCCTTTTATCCCTTTAAACAAAGCCACCAAGATCGTACTTGGAACCAGGAAAATGAGTTGTATGACATCCAAGGCATTTAGTAGAGTAAACTTAATTAATTCCTCTTAGTTATAGGAATATATTGTTCCCTGGAACAGGATAAGCTATGACCAAGAGCCACGACCCATTCATCTAGGTGTTTTGATATGGGAAATATTAAATTCTGACTTTTTTATGGGCTCAAAAATGATCTGTATTGATGACCAGCCTGAATACCCAGTTGGTTAATATAGTAAGTTCTGATATCATGCCAAACAGTTACAGTTATTCTGGGGGCAGAATCAATTTCATTCCATTTTATGCCTCAAAAATAACAGAGAAAAATCCATGAAAACGTGAGTAGTGGTGAGGTCTAACATTGGACTCTAAGCTTTGGATGTCATAGGTATTAATTTTTATAGACATTAGATAATAAGCAAGTCCTAGTTTGGAGTTTGCATCAACACTGTATACGTGACATTCTCCATGGCACTTCTTTACTTTTAATGTAATTGTCCCCACAATAAAAGTGAACTCTCTTTGGTAAAATGGGTGCTTTTATGCTTTTTCAACTGCTAGGATGGAGACTCCTGCTAACCTATCCCAATTTCCCTTAAATGTTCTTTGCAATCTTCTGCCTTTTCTGAAACATCTGAGCAGCACTAGTCCAGTCCGTGATGGTGGCACAGAGGGACATCAACTGACAATGAATTAAAAAAAAAAAACTCTGTCTCTCTCTGCTCTTATGCAAATCATGTACTTATCATCTAAGCTGAAGAACACTGACTTCGAGGAGAATTCTTACAAGCAAGGAAAGCTTGAGGAGAAATCAAAGGCAAAACTCAAAATGTAAATATGTTTTCTCTGGAGTCAAACTGGAACACAAATCCTGACTGACATGGACAACTCTAGCTACCATGTTCTTAAGAGTACTCAGAATTAGATAACAGCCAGCCCAGTCCAATGAAGAAAATGCATCATGCTTATTTGGACGTGGCTCTTCTTATCTGTGCATGCGAACAGAATGTGCGATGATAAGATGTCAAAACAATTGTTGAACTGTGAGTTGAAGAAGGGCAGCCTACCCAGATCAGACAGCAACAACCAACCATCAAGGGCATGTGAGGGAGCCATTGACAGCCAAGGGCCTGTGGCTCCAGACAGACCCATTGACTTGTCATTTGAGATGAGGC
This sequence comes from Dipodomys merriami, assembly GCF_024711535.1. Lineage (NCBI taxonomy): Eukaryota > Metazoa > Chordata > Mammalia > Rodentia > Heteromyidae > Dipodomys > Dipodomys merriami. Next base: position 420,560 of record NW_027206119.1, read on the forward strand.
CATCAATTAAGCCTGTCTTACTTGTGAGGCAGAATCATTAGCTCTCAAACAGTGAGTGGTTCAATGTCTTTTATATCAAATATAGACCAGACTCTGGAAAGCAAAGATACTGAGTAGAAACAGAAATTGGCATGTGAAAGAAACTGTAGCCAGAAACAGATCTGTTAACTCCACAGACCTAGGCATTTGTTCCTTGCACAGAGGAAATAGAGAATGTCTCAAATTTCCTAAGAAACTTCTACACCTCTGACTTCAGGTCCTTCCTCATTTGTTTGATTTCTCCCATAATTCCCTGAGCAATTATCCTTTCACTCAGAGTTTGATATGTGCTATATTAAATGTGAAGGGTTGCCTGGAAAGAGAATGGTATTTATCATTTATAAGTCTCATACCTGCAGGAATTTCTCAAGTTGTAAGGAGCAGCAGCATGTAATTCCTTCTCCTACAATGAGGGAAGAGTTAAATTCATATAGTTTGAGAAATAGATTCTGGATGAGGAAGATGAGCAGTCAGTGGAAGACAAAGAAGTTTACATCAAATAAGGTGAAAATTGTCAGTGAAGTTTGCAGTGTGATTATTCAGCCAGTCTATTTCCTCTAAATCTCCGTGGCAGTGGTAGATCAGCAAAGGATGCTATTTTATTGCAATGTTCTCTTCTCTTTTTCTTCTCTTAAATGTCTTTTAAGAGAAGTGAGAGAAGCAGCATGCAAAGCACTCAGAATAAAGCAAGTTTACTCTTGCGTGCTGATACATACAGAACATATTGGTTTTCTTTTTTCCTCTTTCATTTGAACGCAGTGTTTGTCCTTGTATTGCGCAGTTGTTCTTTTGTGGTCGTTCCCGTAACATTTTCTGAGGATAAGCAGACTTAAACCAATAAGGCCATTTCTGAAAATGAAGCCCACAACAATTTCTCCCAAAAATTTTCCTTTAGAGAGCTTTCCTGTGTTGTGTTTAGTCTCATGGGAAAAATATTGGTTGCACAGAGGTCTTTTAAGAAAGAAAAACAGTATATAAATAGAAAGTATTATTAAGTCAACCAGAGGCACAAAGCTAGGTCTCTGGAAGACTGGGTAGAGGAAGGTATTTCTAGATTGGAAGGAGATGAGGGATGGAGGCAGGGACAAAGGCTGTCTCTTCTTTGCATGCCAGAGACTGTAACAGCCAAGATTGATACTGAACTGATCTTACACCAGGAACTTTCTAGGGATTTCTTTCTGTGGATGGCTCCATGAGTCCTCCTACATCCCATGAGGAAGGTGTATTTTTTAAAAATTTCCTTTCTGAGGTACAGAGAGATTGTAGAACTTACTGGAGGCTACAAACACAATATGGGTCTACCAGGTTTGCTTATAGATGAAGTTCAGGGATATGACTTCTGTTGTATTAATAAAAATTAATTAAAATATTTTTATTGCACTCTAAGACATTTTAGGGTCAGAAGTCTGACCAATAAAAGTTTTATTCCTGTTAAATATCATAATATATTCAAAGGAAAGCTTTGGTGAATAAATTATTGTGGGAGGACCTTTACACGCTTGGGGGAAGAGTAGCAAGAGTAGGCATAGCAACAAGAGTTTTTCTGATGTGTAGAATGGGAACAGGAAGGCTCCTGCCATTGCTAGAGGGGTGGAGTGACAGGGGGAACCTGGAGGAAATGGAATCAAAGAATATGGAAAAGTCAAATCATAGCCATTTTTGTAGGCCAAGGTGAGGATTTCCTTAAGGGCAGGCTAGGAGCTATGACACAGTCTAGGGAAAGGAGTAGACAGCTTGATTTCCATTCTGCCAGGATACTCTTGTGCTGCTGCATGGAAAGCAGACAGAAGGATGAGGGAGGACGAGGGTGGATGGAGAGACTCCTGTTAAGGTGTATTGCAAAGACCCAGGGGATAGAGGACAGCAATGGAGGCTAGTATGCTGGCCTGCCGAAGAGCTGTGGCGGTGTAGCTACTCTGCAAAGTAGTAGGTACTTTCTGAAAAATAGTCAAACAAATGAAACAAAACCAAACTGCTCTAAATGCATTCTTATCATACGGTCATTCAACTTCTATCCTAGGAACTTATCATGGTGTATTGACATTATGATCACACAAAATGGGTAGAGAATTATTCCTAGCAGTTTTGTTTGTTATATCCCTAAAGTGAAAACAGCTAAATTTCCCTTCCAGTGGCTTCTGTGAGTCCCAAGGGTCTTACATGGAACAGGGGACAATGAAAGCCAATCTCAGAAAGTCACATACTGTTTGTTTCTGTTTGTATGGGATGATAGAATAACAAAGTTATAGCCATGTTGAGTTGGCAGGAGTGAGGGGGAATTGTGGGGGGACACTGTGGCATAAGGAAGCCATTAATGGAGAGGAAAGGGCTCTGCCCATGCACTTCTGAGGTGGGTACATTGATCTACCCATATAATTTAACTAGCTCTGCCACAGTATCCATTTCCTGGTTTTCCTATTGTACAGTAATTGTGTTGGACATATCTATGGGCTTAATCTAGGTGACGGATGTATAGGGCCTCTCTCTACTATCTTTGTAACTTCCCGTGTAGTTTTAATTCTTTCAAAATGAAGAGTAAAAAGTTTTATTAGCGGATGTGAGGAAAAAGGGAGCGAATGCTGGAAAGGATGACATTGAGCAAGAAGCATTATACTCATACCTGACAGGGAATTGTAACCTCTTTGTACAACTGCTTAATGATAATTAATAAAAAGCATTATTAGATGATATGGAAGTAGGAGTAGAAGCATCAGGAGATGTGTGTGTGTGGAGGGGGAAGCAGGAGATGAGAAGGGCTCCGAGAGGCCGTTATTTTTAGGGTGTCCGCTGTCCTTTGATATTCTTAAATGTATTTGTGGCACTTTCTAAATTCTTGTGGAAGTATGAATCTTAGAATTCTTTAATAATCATAGCAAATGCTGATGAAGGCAAAAATAAATGGAGCCAAGGAAATTTGCTGACAGCCCTGATGTGAGATATAACAGGGACAGAAGCACAAGATGACTCGGAAAGTTTTAGCTTGAGCAATGGAAGGGGTTAGTTGATGGTGTCATGTGGTTTGGAGGTGTCTATCAGAGTTCAGTGTCTAATAAATGTGTAAGAGACCTATCTGATATCTTAGCATTTCAAACTGTATACCTAGATGGGATTACCATGGGAGTAAGTGTACATAGAAAAGAGAATTTGAAACTAAGCTTAAGATATTCCAACATTTGGAGAAAGCAAAATGGAATGTCCAAACAGATAGGTTAAAAAAACAGCCATCGAAAGGATGGATAGAATCTGTCTCAAATGCTGCTGAAATGTCGACAAGGCGAAGGCAGAGCTGGGATCGTGGCTTTAGCGGTGTGCTGGGCATGGGGGACCTTTGTGGAGTTTGGAAGTTTGGAGTTTGGAAGGCTGGCATGGATTCCAGAGAGAACAGAGAAAATGAACCCCCAAAATCCAGCTTGTGATAGCTACTGGGGGAGCACTGCTGTAGGATATAAGGAAGACGGACACATGTGGAGAAATCTGGAGGTGTTTTTGTAGATTTGAGATGAGAGGGAAACAAGCCATTGTGGCCTGCTGGTATGAATCCCATAAAGAAGATGAGGTTCTTATAAAGTGACAAATTAGTGTCCTTGAGAAGGGTCCCAGCACACAAGCCCCATACGGACCTCCTCCAGGACAGAAATAAGAGTTCAAGGATGCAGCTGTAGCCAGGTGCAGCCCTGTGTGTGTTTGCAAACCTGTGGGAATTCTTTGTGAGCAGACTCTGATATTCTAGGTCTATTTGGTCAGATTTTCTCTTCCCAGTGACATAGCAAGCAACGTGTGAACAGCTAATGGTAAGTGCAAGTAGGTGGGGCTAATAGCTTAAGGGGAAAGGAAAATGTGTTAATATACAGAAGGAAGAACATACCCGCTAATAGGATAGCACAAGGTGCCTACCTGAATGAGGGATGAGGACCATGGACCTGAAGTTTTCGAGATCCCTTCCCTAAGCTACAAGAAGTGTGTTTGCTGTAGTGAGAACACTCCATGTCTGTGGTGGTCAGAGTTGCCCAGTCAGCGTCATGCGACTCCTGTGACCAAAAGTTGTTTTGACAGCTTGAAGTTGATGGGTTATTTTTAAGTTACAAGAAAGAGAGAGGGGAGGCACCTCTAGCCAAAGGTGTGGAAATCCGAAACAGAAGGGAAAACAGCACAGGCGTTTGATCTCATTATTTGAAGAACTGGCGAGGTTTCCTGCCATTAGCTTGCAAATCATGACAGTTTTAGCTTAATGAAATAGTCTAAATGCTTTTACTTGGGTTATGTACATCCACATAAATACAGGGCCTGTCCCTGTGCTGTGTACCAGCTTGGGGTACTATGGCAGGAGAAATGTCAAAAGCATAGTACGTGCCAGGCCATAGGTGGGCAAAGGTGATTAGAAATTATGATTATGAAATATGATGAGGCATGGAGGCTAGACTCAAGGGTTCAGGAGTCAGGAATTGGTAGGTGTCAGGGGTAGGGATCTAGTGGGTCGAATGGCATTTCATTTCAGTCAGATCACAAAGACACGGGTGACGGTAGAAGGAAAAATGCTGGGTGAGGGAGGCTGTCAAATATCCAGTGCTCTCCAGAGCTCGCCTTTCTGTCAGGTGACTCAAATTTATTTTAAATGGCTAACATTCATTGCAAGATAAAATTGTGCTGATGGAAACATTTTTCCGGGGATAACGAGTCCTTTTCTTCCCTTCCTCCAAGTGCTCGGAGCATCTCTTTGCTACATCAGTCTCTTCTATACAGGCAGGAAACTTACATGACATGACCTGTTTTGTCATGTGGGTCTGTTTATGGAAAGAAAATATGTTACTCCAAGCCATTAGAAGCAGGTTCAATAACTATTATAAGCCATTATAAGCAAGCCCATGTAACGGAAGAGCAATGTAATAACCCACATTTGTGTCATGCCTGTTAGTTTAAAAGTATTCTCAGATTGTAATTACATTAACTGAACATTTATTGAGCATCTACTAGGTGCCTTGTATTCTACTGAGCAAGTTTCACACTTGTTATTCATTTCATTCTCACAACAACCTTTCAAGACCGGTTTCACCATTTCCTCTGCTTTGCAAATGAGGACACCAAAACACAAAAATTAAGGGGGCTTTTTAAGGTCAAGTGGCTAGTCTACCAGGAATTTGACTCAGGCTGAAATTACCCACTAGAAAGCATGAATTCAATTTCCTGTTTAAAGAGATTTCTACTGTATTTAAAATTCAAGATTTGGCAACCACAGCTGTTTGTAGGTTTTGGTTTTACAAAGGATTCAAATATAATGATGGGAAAAGTTTTCTCCCATTAGGAAACGCAAATCTATTTTGTAAAACAGGATGCCTTTAATAATTTTCTGGTCTTTTCTCTTCTAGATTTTGAACCATTTGGTTATGAATGGTCCTCTCCTTTGCACAAGTTCTACAAAGAGGTCAATGGGTAAAGGAAAGAAAGGCCACATTTCCAAAGATCTGCTTTTTCCTTTTTCAAGTTCTTTTCTGGCTACTTCTTTTTCCTGTTGCATAATTAGACAGTTCTTGGTTTGAGGAGGAGAGTCTGGCCCGACTTGTGATAGATTTTTGGTGGTTGTTGATATCCTGAGGCCAAAATTAGGCGAGTACTCACTAGATAGCTTTAGGCTCTGCCTATACTTTAGTGTACCTTTGATGCTCATTAACTCTAATTAGCAATGATGAGAGCAAGGCTTATAAAATCAGCTTGTTCATGCTACTCAGCTTCCTCTTCAGGGAGGGGCCAGCCCCTTAGGAAGCAGAACCAGTGGCCACTTCCCTGTTCTAATTCAGGGCTCTTTGAGCACGGACTGTTGCTCACCAGTACCATTTGAATAATCTATGTTCTAAGAATAGAGAAACTAATTTCATTTCTACAGCACTAGGAAGATCTGCTGTAACTCATTTTAAGGAGATCCAGTTGCTAGTGATTGTCTTGCTAGAAAATGAATAACTACTTTGCAAATTTAATCCCTTGTGGCAATGCTGTTGTTCATATTTTGTTTGCCACTCTGGTCTCCCTTGGCCTTCAGAATGCTTTACAAAGCCTGAGCGCCCATAAGTGCTGCAAACTGGGGAAGTGAGTGCTTGTTGCTTGTTGAGCTCTTCCTCTTGTTGCTTCTTGTTTGGTCTTGGGAATTCTTTGCCTCCTGACTTGACTTGAGGTTTGCAAGACGTTTTTTTCCCCACCACAGGCTTCTGAGCCTGTGGTATATTTTCTGATTCCTGTATTTCCTCTTGCTATATTTTCTGTGTGAAACACTGCATGATAAGGATATATCTCTGAAACTAAGTACAAACGTAGAGGTTCAATGAGCATATAGAAGTATAAGTACTTGCACTTCAGTGGTGAACATAAAGTATTTTAAATTCAGCACTTTTAAGTTAAAGGATAGCAGTCTAAGCTCTCTAAGGGATCTCTAAGTATTTCAGAATGCTTTTGAATGTTTAAGGGGCAGAGGCTAAAAGTAAATGACAAGGTGAAACTTGTGATTATATGGATTGCTTAAGACAGTGGTAGGATAAGAAGCTTCAGTTATGAAGTTACAAGGTTGCAGGGGTGAACACCCCACTTCCTCAGTGCATATTATACTCTAGAGATGTGGTACCTCAGCCCTGGGATAAGGATCCTGGATCCTCTGCTGATATTCGGGCTGGAGCTCTGGGAAATGGCTTTGTACTTGTGGAGGAGAGTGGACCAGCTCCCAGGGAAGGGGCTGGAGAATAGGGATCAGTGCTCAGGGCACACTGGAGTGGGCGAGATCTGGTCTTCTTGGCACCTGGGATGGGTAGCTTTATATCTTAACTAGGTTGGGTTATTATCCTTCATTGTTTAGTCAAACATAAATCTAAATGTTATTGTGAAAGTATGTTTTAGATTTGATTAACTTTTGTGTTAGCTTTCTGTTACTATAACAATTGCCTAAGATAATCTGACTTTAAAAGGTGTCCATTGGGCCTTATTGTTTTGGGAGCCTGTGGCAAGGTAGTACGTCCAGGTGGAGCAAAGCATATATCCCATGGTTAGGATGTAAAAGAGAAAAAGGATATGGGTTTCCACTATCCCCCTTGAGGGCAAAGCCCAAATTACCTAAGATTTCCCTTTTGGCCCCATCTCTGAACAGTTCTAATACCTTCGACTAGTGCCCAACTGGGCTTTTGGAGAAATTTCTGGACCTAATCAATGGCAACATCTAAATTGGTAGATTTAGAGTAAAGCAAATCATCCTTCCTAGTATAGGTGGGCCTCAGCCCATCTGTGGAAGGCTTCAGAGGAAAGAGCAGTCCCCCAAAGAGAAAAGAATTATGTCTCCAGACTGCCTTCAGACTTGTCTACCTGAACAAATAATCAGAGAGTTAATGACAGTGACTTGGAAACAGAAGAGCATTATGATGGGGGAATATGCTATAGGGAACTGTGAACTTATCTGATAAGGTTGGAGCAAGGCAAAACTTAAATATAAAGGTGAGGAAGAGTTACATCAGCTGTCTTGAAGCTATAGGATTTGGCTATGATAATTAACATCAAGAGAGGTTTCAGCCTGAAAGTTGCACTGACCGTAGTCAAGCAGATAGCATATATGGCAGTTTTCTGTGCAAGCTTGTGGTTCTGGCAGTCTTTGGTGATCATTACTGGACAGGTAGTCATGCACAATAAACCTTCCTTCATAACCTCCTGGCTTACCCATTTCTTTCATAGATTCATGGCTTCAACATTAACTCCTGTTGGAGTTTCAGCCTCTCAGTCTGCTGTGAAATTTGGATTCACTGCCTGCCACAATCATATGAGCTAATTCCTTAAAAATGAATGTCTAGTTCTGATCATCTTATTGCTTTCTTTCTGAAAAGTCTTGACTAATACAGAACCCTACTAGGTCCTGTCTTGAGACTTCACCTGGGGCCACTGGCAGGTATGTGACTCCAAGAGTGACTGTCACTTTTAAGGTAGTTCTAAGTCCCCAGTTCACATGGGCTGTCCTGTTCACACACAGGTACAGATGTAGAAGTCGGTGTGTTATGGTAGTTCATACACTTTTTGGCTTCTAAGCCTCACAGGTGATGGGTAGGTTGTTTAGGTTTGGATCCAGATCCTAAGCAGTTTGGGAATCCTTTTGTGATACCACATAGTCTTGGGATTTATTTTACCTATGTATGGCAATGTTCTGACATCTCCCCTTGTTGTGTGTTAAGGATCAGTGGTGAACCCAGCAATGGTGGAATGAGAATGTCTTGAGGATAGCAAGGATGAGGTGACAGGGATAGTAGCACATATCAAGAGCCCACAAAAGATGGGAAGAAATGTGAGTCTAAGAAGTTATTAACTAGAAGACAAAGAAGCACCTATGTGAAGGGAGATGGAGACTGTAAGTCTCACGAACTAAGCAGGAAAGCCGTCTGGCAGGTTTTCAGTAATGAGGCAACAGTGTGATACCATGAGCCTTGATCAGCAGCATTTTTAACCACTGACACAGCCTGAGAGGCATGCCAGGTAGAGATGGGGTCCATTAAGAAAGCGATGCATAGCCTTTTATTTCCTCTCAGTACTGTCTTCCTCTACCTTTTATAGATTTTTTATTTTCATAAATTGTTTGCTTGTCTTTTAAGTTTATAGCAGAAGTTTCACTGGTAACAGTTTTTATAAATATAGATTTAGCCCAATAATCTTGAATGTGCATTGTATGCTTTTAAAGTCTTGTAAACTTGGGTTGGGAAGTGAGTTACCCACAGACAAGGCAGATTTATATCATGGCACCCCAAGGGTATTTTTATCTTTGCTTTAACTCAATTGAATGGGACATATATATATACTTATTTAATCCAAAATAACTTTACAGTATCATGTTCAGATTAGGTAGAATGATTCTCATTTGTCTTTTGGACATGTTTATGGTTCTTAAGTGAGAGTCACTTCTGGCCATTCTCATTATACTTACACTCGAATTTTACATGAGCACAGTTACATGGATTACACCAAAGCAATCATCAGTGGCACATAAAAGAAGAGACATGGGGCATCTGAATTTTTGTGGGGCTAAAGGAATTACTACAGTAGATGAATCTATCTGCTCACCACTATTTCACACACTGTGAAGCTCAGATAAAGAGGTCAAAATAAGGAGATGAGGACGTGTTGTCCAACAGAAGTGGGCTTGTCATCTGAGTGTGGTTGATGCCTAGCTATTCTCTTCCTGAAGCGATGGTCATTCTATCATTATAATCCTTTCCATCACCAGCCAGTTAGCTCTCTAATGCCATGTACCCTCCTTTCCCACATAGGAAAAAGTCACCCACCAATAAGCCTTCACAGCTTCCAGCATCATCTTCGCAAACAGGTACAAATTTTAAGGAAGTGCACACTTGAATGTTCTTCCTACTCTTATCTACCTAAGGAGGAGGCTGCTATGGTTTGAATAAGGTTTGGTTCCAAGGATTCATATGTTGGATAGTTAGTCTCCATTGGGAAGTGGGGCCTGGCAGAAAGTGATGGGTTATTGGAAGGAAAGCATGTCAGTTTCACAGAGTGAATCAGTTCTTCCTAGAGTGGTTGTTGTAGGAGAGCAAGACCAGCCCCTCCCTACTCTCTGAGTTCCTATCTTGCTATGTAATCTCTCCCTTTCCCACAAACTCCCACTGAAATAAGTAGTCTAAGTAACTACTGGTTCTAAGTAACATGCTTTGTCCTCATAGCCATTCTGGTGTCTTGGGGGGCAAGTGGGTGGTGTTCACCAAGCTCTGAAAAGCCTAGAGGTGAGATAGGCATTCTTTGAATTGCAGGCCTCATGTGGTTTAGCCTCAGGAAACCTTTGCTACAGAGAATGCTCACCACTGACTGTTCCCCTGTATGGAAGGTTTGGCTAGCCTCTGACTATTTCCCTAAATGGTTTGATGGGCTTGCCTCGGAGTATTTCCCTATATGAAAAGTTTTGCTTGTCCCTGAGTTTTCCCCTATATGGGCCTGCTTTTGTTCTTCGTCTCAAATGTAGTTTTTGTCTTTTTTAGCTTTGTGCAACCTCCATTCTGGGCTGTAGGTCTCTGAGACAGAAATCCACCTGCAGTGGCCAGCTCTCCAGTAAAGACTCCCAATTCCACCTCTCAAGAGGTGGCTTCTCTGTTTCTTGCAAACAAATGCCAGTACAAAACCATCACAATGCCACCACCACCGTGCTGAGATACAGCCAGGAGCTTAGAGAAGATAGAACTGATGCCTTAGACCTCCGTAACAATGAGCTAAATGAACCTCTTTATGTTTCCTAGCCGTAAGTATTCTCTTACAGTGAAAAACAGATAAATCTAGAGGCCTTACATTTCATGCTCTGGTAACTTCTCTTGTTTCACCTGTTTCCTTGTGCTAAGAGATCCTATTTAAGCTTGAAGTCACTGGTTTTCATTTTTTTAATCTTTGGTACCACTTGTCATATCCTCCTTCTACTTAACTTCATGGTGTCTTTAACAGTGGATTTCTTTGGAAAAATGACACCTATACTTTCATTGTTGGCTAGCAGGCTTATGAAGTTTATAATGCAGGGCACCATTTTTATTTCCTGCTGTCATTGCTAAACCTCTCTTTTGTTTGGGTCACACATGTTGACTTTTTCATCCTGTCAAGTTTCGCATCGTGCATTCTGTCAACTTGTAGGTAAAGCCACAAACCAAGAGTGTTTCCCTCAGTCAAGTGATGTTTCCATCCCTATCTGCCTTCAGACTTCCTAGCTCTGACCTTGAATAATTTTGCTGAAGTTGGCAAGACAGAGCTATCAAACACTACATTTTCCCCACATGGCAGCTTTAGCCCACAGGTCATCCTCCTTGTAAGATCAGACTAAATATTTTTCCTCTGCAAAATAAATGCCATCAACATTTCACCCCCAGTGCTTACTGTTTGATCACGTCTGCTAAACCTTTGCAGTTTTTTTGTAATTTATTTATTTATTTTTGAATTAATTTATTGTTATTATTAAGGTGATATACAGAGGGATTACGATTACACGTGTCAGATAATGAGCTTATTTCCTTTCATACAATGTCTTCTGTTCCCTCATTCTCTCCCAGTCCCTCCCTCTTGTCTCCACCCATGAGTTGTATAGTTCACTTTCATCAGTGTCCAGTGAGCTCCACGGCTACACTTCTCACCATTTTCCCCTCAAGTTCTATACTCTCTTGCTCCCCCACACAAGATATTTTGTAATTATTAGCAATATTTTTAAATTGTCACATAGCCCTTCGATTTCAGGTACTAAATTCGGTATCAGATAGTCTTACATCTGGTGGAAGATGACAGAGAACCTAGATTTGTTTAGACACATATTTTCTCTTGTAAAAACATTAAATAGAGACAGTTCATTAGTGATCAGGGGTTATTCCAACATCATAGGAAGTACAGGATCCTTTTTGGTCTCAGTTCTATAGCCCCTTGAAGTTCAGCCTTTATTCACGTGGTCCATTCATGTGGTCCAAGAGGGTTGTAGCCACCTTAGCCATCAATGCTACATTCTATATGGCTGGATGGAGAAAGAGTAAAGAAGCATGCTCTCTACTTCTTCTTTTTTTTTATTGTGAAAATACTGTACAGAGGGGTTACAATGACATGGGCAAGATAATGAGTACATTTCTTATCAAGCATTGTAGCCTCCTCCTCCCCTCCCATCCTCCCCCCTCCCTTCCTCCTTCCCCCCCTCCCCTGCACAAAAGTTGTAAAGTTTGTTTTCGACATAACGACTTGTACATCTCATTGTTGCAATGGGTCCACCTGTATCACTATTTAATTTAAACGATTTGTTTTTCCCCTTCCCCTCCACAATTTATACCGACATCAAATACAATGAAAGCAGGGGTTATACTATAGGGGAGGGACATACAAAGCAACAAAGAAATAATCTTATAAATATGTTAGAAACAATCGCATGAAAGAAAAAAAAACATTTGAATATATATCTTAGGGTTCATTTCCCTAACATCACCTTATCTGACCTTTTCTGCTTGACTCAGACATATACTAGTTATTGCAAATAAGGGAAACCATGGGACCTATGTTTCTTTGGGCCTGGCTTACTTCACTTACTATAATTTTTTCCAAGTCTTTCCAAATCCTAACAAAATGGGCAATGTCATTCTTTCTGATGGAGGCATAGAATTCCATTTTCTTGATCCATTCATCTACTGAGGGGCATCTGGGTTGGTTCCAGATCTTAGCTATAGTAAATAATGCTGCAATAAACATAGTTGTGATGGTAGCTTTAGTGTAGTCTTGTTTGTAAGCATTTGGGTAAATGCCCAAAAGTGGGATTCCTAGGTCATAGGGGAGCTCTATGTGGAGTCTTTTGAGGAACCTCCATACTGCTTTCCAAAGTGGTTGAACAAGATTATACTCCCACCAACAATGCAGTAAGGTTCCCTTCTGTCCACATCACCTCCAGCATCTGTTGTTATTAGAGTTCTTGATCTTAGCCATTCTAACTGGGGTGAGGTGGTATCTCAATGTTGTTTTGATTTGCATTTCTTTTATGGCTAGGGAGGTTGAACATTTCTTCATGTGTCTATTGGCCATCCTTCTTTCCTCTTCAGAGAAGTTTCTCTTTAAGTCTTTAGCCCACTTGTTTATTGAGCAGTTGTTTCTTTGAAGATTTGTTGTTGGCTGATTTAATTTTTTGAGTTCCAGGTATATTTTAGATATGAGACCCTTGTCCGTTGTACAGCTAGTGAAGATCTTCTCCCAATCTGTGGGTTTTCTATTGATCTTTCTAGCTATGTCCTTTGCCATGCAGAAGCTCTGCAATTTCATGCAATCCCATTTGTCCAACCTTTCTTTGATTTGTTGTGTTTCTGGGTCTCTATTAAGAAAATTTCGGCCTGTGCCAAGAAGACCCAGGGTTTCTCCTATTCCATCCTGTAATGTTTTCAGAGTGTCTGCTTTGACTCCGAGGTCTTTGATCCATTTGGAGTTGATTGTGCTCTCTACTTCTAAGGATAATTCCACACAGCAAATCTGCTTACCTCCAATTGACCAGAATTTAAGTACTAGAGTGTACAAGGGAAGCTGGGAAATATTGCTCTAATGGCTCAGTACCATGGTAAAACATCACTGCTCAGTGACCAAGAAATACCAGCGAACAGATATTTTAGACAGATTGCAATTCTTTTTCACTATTGCTACTTGGGAAAATTTAGATGTATGTATACAAAGAAATATTGAAATATGCTGGGGAGAATTCAAATGGTACAATTCCTTAGAAAAATTATCACACTGCCCAACAAAATGAATACTAGGAAACGTAGTTTTTTATTTAAATATTAGGAAATTTTATTTATTTAAATATTAGGGAATTTTATTTATTTATTTTATTTTATTTTTGTGAACATACTGTACAGAGGGATTACAATTACATGGGCAGGATAATGCGTACATTTCTTATCAGCCTCCTCCTTTGTTTACCCTTCACATCTTCACATCCCTTCCCAGCCTCCCTCCCCCACCCAATACCCCCCCCCCCCGCACCGACGTTGTAAAGCTCATTTTGGACATGACAACTTGTACTTCTCATTGTTGCAACAGGTCCACCTGTATCCTTAAACAACTGGGTTTTCCCCATTTCCTCCACAAGTTATACTGACATCAAATATAGTGAAAGCAGGGGTTATACTGTGGGGGAGGGACATACAAAGCAACAAAGAGATAATCTTATAAATGTGTGAAATGTATTTTTTTTTAAATTGGTGTGGGGACAAGGTCAAGGGAAGTAGGAATAGAGGGACGCATATCCTATGAAACTAGTAAAATCAGAGCAAAGGACTGAGTTTGGAGAGGCGAGGGAGAACGATGAGGGGGTGATCAACATGCATTGTACTTATAAACTGATTTGTTGAATGATAACCCCTTTGTACACTCCTTAAAGATCATAACAATATACCTAAAAACCCCCAAATAAATGAAAAAAGTTTGTGAACCATTAAAAAAAGAAGAAATATTGAATGTCTATGGTGTGTCATATCTCCCAGGCCTCCAAGGAGAATTGAACATGACCAAGTCAAGTGACAAGATAAAGAGGGTACAAATGAAGAGGACACAAGTAGCAAGGTATATTTTATTTTAGGCACCATTAAATAAGAAAGCCACTACCATGCTCAGTATTATAAAACTTTAGTTTTAGATATGTTAACAATGTCAAAGGTGTGTAAGTGTGAAAAGCTAGAATTTATGTAATGAAATACTTTGAAGTGCAGACTGTGTCATCAGTATTTGGGGATTTCTTATTTAATCTCTCTAAACTTTAATGTTTCTATCTGCAAAAATGAGTATTATAATAGTTATAATCCACATACTTGTAAAAGGATTAAATAAGGTAATTTATATGAAGCTCAGAGGCCAACATCAGACATATAGTAAGTATGGGTTACTGCCCTAAAAATAGTTCACCCTCTAATGGGAGACATTGTTAGTATAAAAGTGGCCACAGAATGGGGAGAAGAATGGAAAAACTCCCAGCTTGTGTGTTCCAAGTGGGAAACTGGCACTGGGTGTGGGCTGCTTTTGAACTACCTAGGGAGGCCCTGGAAGATCTCCTTTTAACACCATTGTGTTCATCTATGTGATAAATACTATGCCAACTTACTGGATCTGAAGAAAGTCTCCTCAAATAGCAATGAGACAGATCAGAGGAATCCAATTCTTCCTAGGGTACTAGCACACTGGTAAATACTCTCGAACACTGTTAAATGACCTGGAGATTGCTATTTATTTTTGTTTTCTGTAAGCCCTCTTTGATGTTCTGTGAATGTATGAAACTGCCAGGAGCAGGTCATTTGACAGGCCTTCCCTTATTCCTGGCAGCCTTGAGCAGGGGACTAACCAGAGAGAACTGCACTCCAGCTGCAAAGGACATTGTAACCATGGCTCCTGCTTTCGGTGGCCTTGTTCTAGTCTCAGCCTAGTGCAGAAAACCTGCACTCTAGGCGAGATAAGCATCACTGAGCCTCAGCTCATCTTCCTGTAGCTATTCTAGAGATTGCTGCCATGGCCTGATAAAGCCTTGGAGAGGAAGTTCGCAATCTGATCTAAAAGAGAAACAACACTCTCCTACTGACATAGCAACAAGTGCCATACCTTGTGAGCGTTGTACCTAACTTTTGCTGTCATTGACCATGGTAACACTGGAAGTTGTGTTGTGATTGGTATCAGTTACAATCACCACATTAGCAGGCCACATCCCATCCCAGCCCTGTAACCATGCTCTTTGGATCACTGTTGAAGTTAGCCAGGAGAGCTTCTTCTGAGTGACCTCCATGGTTTGTGTGGCAACATTAGATTTCAACAGAAGACTTTCTCCTAAGTGTCTCTGCCTAGTCCTCATTATGAGCAGAGCTGGCTGAGCTCGAAACACGAAGCAGTGGTACAGTAGTGGCAGTAGAGGCAGCCATAGTAATAGCACCAGAATCAGCAGGAAGACCACCGAAAAGTTAGTGTGTTAGAGAAATCTCCCTATCAATGAAGGAACCAGAAGTTTTACTTGGACACAAATCACTTGTCCTCGCAGACATCCTGCCTTAAGACCCAGGGAGATCCTTTCACAGATGCAACCACATTTTAATGAAGTAGAGTGTCTTCTCCATTCAAAATTTTTGGCATTATTGTCTTTTCTATATGGAATTGGTTGTCATTATTAGAAGTTTATCTATGTGTGAAACATACACAGGTAAATCCCTGAATAAAATCTCTCAAAAGAGAAACTTGGAAGCCCCGCCCATGGAGGGCCCATACATTAGTCCTTCTGTATTCCTCGTTCCTCCATACCATCCATTTTAAGCTGAGCATTTTAGGTGTTCTCTGCAAGGAAGGTGTACTGCAATCATGGGGATTCAGCAGCGTAGAGGTCATGCTTTGGTTATTAGGAAACACTATATGGAGTTCTGTGAATAAGATACTGAAGAGAGAGAAAGAGAGAATAGAATTGAAGAGAATAGAATATAGGTGGAAGACAGACTATTTAGGGTAATGGAAATACTTTGGATGATACATTAGAAGTCCTTATAGATTTAGTCAAACCCATAGAGTCTACAGTACTAAGATTAATTCTTACTGTGAACTATAGACTTCTGGTGAAGCTGACATGCCAGAATTGGTTCCATCAGTGGTAACACTTGTGCCATTCTGGTGAAGGTCACTGGTAATGGGAGAGGTTGTGGGTACAGGAAGCATGTGGGAAATCTTTGTACGTGCCTCTCAAAATTTACTGTGAACAAAATATAGCTCAAAGAATTAAAGTCTTAAAAAAACAGAAACAGAAACAAATAAGCAAGAGACAAAGAGGGGAAAAGCAAGAATCTGAGAGAAAGAGAAAGAGAGCTGTTTCCCCAAAGAGAAGAAAAATAACCTGTTTAAGAATCAAAATAACTAAAATTCTTCTAAGCATGTTCATTGGCTTTCTCTGCTTGCATCCTCTTAGGTTTGCTTGTTGTTCCTAAAAACTCTCCAAGGGTTCTCTTTCTCACACCTTTAATCATGCTGTTCCCATATTCCTCTCTGTCCCTACCTCTACAGGAATCCTAATTGTTATAGACATTATAGACTTGGCCTCTCTGGTCCTCCTGAGAGTTCCCTTTCTTCTACCTGCCACTCAGTGCTAAGTTGTTTCAGTTAAGTTTTAAACTATGTAGGAGCAACGATCATCCTTTTTTTTTTTTGTAGAAAATGCTCTATCCCCAACAGAGACTGGTTATAGTTTTGGCTACATAGTAGGTCCAAAGGACCACATTTTATAGTTTAAAATTCTTCCTTTAACTTGTCCAGAAAGAAAGAAAAATAAATCACCATCTCTGTTGCTATTGCTTTCAAAACACGTTTAGTACCTGCATTTCTTGTTTTTAATGATCTCTGCTCATTTGAGTCTTGTGTTAATGCAGAGCAATCTCAGAAAATGAACACCAGGTATACTTCCTACACTACAGGAATCTTCTAGTGCAACTGAAATCCATCAGCAAGATGTTAAAGTGGTAGACATACTAAACTCAAAGTTCATTCACAGGAGAGATTTTGTTGATAGCCTAAAGAATCATCCCAAATGTACAATATAACAGCTTCAAACTCCAGGACTGCAAGCAAAACTCTGGCAAGTAATCTCTTTTGATTGGTCTGTTTTTCTGGACTCAACAAGGAAAATGACATGCTTAATGGAATGTAGTAGAGTGGCCAAAGGAAAAAGGAAAAACCCCTAACCAGAATTCTCAGTGTGGAATAACCTTTTAGTTAGTCTCTCCTTGTCATCTGCTATTGTTTGTAATTCAGGAAATGCAGCTCTTTTGGTCTCTGCCAAACCTGCAGGAATATCTCTTTCCTCTTTGGAAACTCTCTCAACAGATGCCATCTCTTGGAAAACAAATCCAAACAAAACAGTCTAAGCCCGCAGAGACCTCTCTCCTTGGCCATAATAAACTAGGCATACTCTGAAATCTGGAAAGAACAATTTTTCTTTCTTTGTATTGATGCTTGTCTGATGGTAGGTTGGGGTGTATCTTTATGTCTCTTAAATTTTCTTATTCTTTGGGTATTTATACTATTTTCTCCAAACACATTTCATAATATGGATGGGGAAGGTTTCTGCTAATTACTGTGAAAATCAACATAAATGCTTTCCCAACTAAGGATATCGATAGAGAGATGATTGGAAATGAAAAGATAATTATTTTTCATTCTCTTGGCAGAAATGGTAGTTACATGAAGCAAAGAGGTTTTGTTACTGATTTAATCCTTTCTTACCTTCCTTCTATAAAATGTCTTCCTTTCTCATCCTGCTTTTCAGTGATTCTAAAGTATAATAATCATACAATATCTAGTATTTGGCCAACAAATACCAGATTAGTGCAGTAAGGGTTGCTGTAGTTTTTATTATCTACTTGAATAGCTGCATTTTCTCTATAGACACATAATTTTAAAAAAACTTTTATTTTATTTTATTTTTTATTGTGAACATACTATACAGAGGGGTTACAATTACATGGGCAAGATAATGAGTACATTTCTTATCAAGCATTGCAACCTCCTCCTTTGTTTACCCTTCACATTCCTTCCCAGCCTCCCCCTACCCCCCCCACCCAATCCTCCCCCCCACCCCCACCAAAGTTGTAAAGTTCGTTTTCGACATGACAACTTGTACTTCTCATTGTTGCAATGGGTCCACCTGTATCCTTAAATGACTTCTTTTTCCCCTTCTCCTCCACAAATTATACGGACATCAAATATAGTGAAAGCAGGGGTTATACTGTGGGGGAGGGACATACAAAGCAACAAAGAAATAATCTTATAAATGCGTTAGAAACAAATGCATGAAAGAAAAAAAAACATTTAAATACATATCTAAGGGTTCATTTTCCTAACATCACATTATCTGACCTTTTCTGCTTGACTCATACATATACTAGATATTTTAAAACATTGCTTTCCCAAATTCAGTTACACTCACAGTACCTCCTGAATGTCCGGTTTATTATGCGGCTTAGATTTCCCATATATTTTAATATGTACTTACCTTCAGTTCTTCTTGTTCTTTAGTTGTTGTTGATAGTTCTTTTCAGGAATAGGTTCACAGTTATTTTCAGGAATAGTTTCACATGAAATGAAAGAAAAAATCTGGATAGTTGGACATTTTAAACTACATTTTGATTTTGTGAGAAAATGAGCTTTTTAAAAATTCTGTTGCCCAATCATTTAATAAAAATCAGGAAGAGAAAGCTAAAATAGGGGCTAATATTCATTCCAGTATGTACTGAGAAAAATAATTTTAAAGACAGATTCTCTTTATTTAGCCTAAACAGGACTTGAACATGGACTTGTTCTATAACCCAGTCTAGACTGGAATTAGGCCTATGCATCCTGAGTACAGAGATTACAGGTTGTGACACCATGCCTAGCTTATGAAGAACATTAAACAATCCCTTCTAAATGCCCTACTGTGAGAAGGACCAGTGAAACAATATAGATGTATAATTGTACCAATTACATCACAAGAGTTATTGGCTTTATAAACCAGCTTTGAAGTTCAAGTACATTAAAAGTAGAAGAACTAAGATGTGTTAAACTGGGAATAAGGCAGGAGCCCGAGCAATTTAGCTTGCAGAAGAAGAGATGTGAGAGGAGGAGCTTATCTGGCCCAAATTATTCTTCAAGCCTTCCAGAAATAGTTTAACAGTAGTTGGCTGACTAAACTTCAGGAATGTTACCAACAGAATGGTTTCTTTGGGTGAGACTATGGAGCAAGTGGTATCTGGGCTCTGGTCCATTAGACACAGGGAGAAATCTGAGTCAACCATAGTTAACCAAGGGACAATGATCAGGGCAATGATGGAAATCTGGCGTTGAGCTTTTCTTGTAGTTTGGGACCTTGACTTCAGTTCACCTGGTAGCACCTCTTGCTTTCTGTTTGCTATATGTTGGGGCGTTTTGGCCCTCTGTGGCTGTTTGAGAAGTCTGCACATCTACACTGAAAGAGTGGGGCCTCTGGGAGCCTGAGTAGAATCGGGAGTGGCCTCAGTAATGTGGGCTTGAATATTTTGTCTGGTCAACTGGTGCGAGAATTTGTTAATTGCTGCCAAGCCTACATTATTCTTGCACCAGGATGACAAGAGTCTTCTTGTTAATATTAGAAAAGTTTGGAGTATGAAAAGTAAAATGCTCTGGAGGTTATTAAGGAACATATTTCTTTTTTTTTTTTTTTTTTGGTTAGTGGTGTAAAAGTTTATTTCAAGCAATATAAATTGAACTATTTTTCAAGCAAATATTTTTTTAGGGGCAATATATAAACTTTTCAAAAGTTATGTGGCTGGACCAGGGAAAAATAGAGTGACTAACTTTGCAAGGTCATATTTTTGTGTGCAGGTGTGTAAAAAAGAGTTAGTAATTAGGTTTTATTTTACTTAGGATTTTGATTGTATGGGAAACATATTTCTGAAAAACAATATAAACCCTCTGCCAGTTGGGAACTTGTGTCTCATCCAGGGTTATGGTTGTAATGGAAAATTTCACTGCATGTGTAACAAGACATTATAGAGGGGGCTCTGGCTTTGAGGTAGCAAGCTAACAAAGAAAAGGAAAAAGGTGGGAGAGTGAGAGGAATGATATGAGAAATAGATGGCTGCAATAACAGGAGAGAATTCATCGTAGGGTGGGAATTTGGAAAAATTGGAGATCTCAGGCTTTCTGATCCCTACTCATCTGTTTCCTCTCCTCCCTCTCCTCTCCTTTACCTATTTCCCCAAGATAAGAGGCTGATGGCCCCGGAAAAACAACAGATCATACTTTCTCCTGTAGCTTCCTGTTCTCTCTAGTTGAATGATGATATAACACATGACTATTCTGGAATATTCTGTCTGTCCCCATGTGAGGCGATTGGCTACAGCTTTGACTATGGCAGGGAGCTCTTCAGCCAGTGTCAGCCAGAATCAGCCAGGCTGACTCAGTCCAGACTGCCCTGGCTGGTCCTCCAGCCAGCTTGCCCTGGCAGTGTGGGGCTGGTGGTTCTGACAGTTTCTTCATTTCACCAAAATGGGAGATTTTCTGCTGAAGTTTTAAGTTTATTTTTGTGTGTGTGCTATTAGGGTGGTAAGCTGAGTACAAATGGTTTTATGCTCCAGTCAAGGAGAACACATTCTCAGGCATGATGTAAATACACAGTAGTCATGTGTGGATTGTGGGTATGAAGATTTGGAGTAAATGATGAGGAAGTCAGAATAGGAAGGGATATGGAAAATCCAGAGGGGCCACTGTGGCTGTTCAGTCTGTAACTTTCATCGGATAGCAACTCCTGTCATTGCTATAACCTCCAAGCTGAAATCTTTAGGGACATGAAGAAGAGAGAAAGACCTCTCACTTACAAAAAACTGTCTCTGGAGAGCATTTCCCATCTAGAAATGAAGATCTGACTATGAAAAATGATTAGGGGTTACTCAGGTTTATTGCCATTTCCAGACATAGATTATTAGCTGTGGTGATCCACTAAACAATGGACTTACAGTCTGCTTATGGCTGAGTTATAGAATCTTCTTGAAGCCAGAGTGGTACTTGTCTGGATTTTTCACTGTCTTTTTGGGCCATGGTCATATGGTTTCTTAAGATATATATTTTGCTTTAGCAAAATAGGCTATTGACATATATATATATATACATATATATGTCTGATATATATATATATATATATATATATATATATATATCAAAGGATGTAATGAATTAGAATACTTTCAAATGGCAAGAATATTTGGGGAAAATGTCTTTGGTTGGTAATTTTGCTAGTTGTGTTCCCATATAGGAGTCATAAATGGTTGTTAAGAATTGACTCACAGTGTTTTTTCTTGTATGTAGATGCCAGTCCTAAAAGAGAAGCATGTATATAAATGCATCCAGAAATACATGCATAGACTTTATTTTCACTGTATTTTCTGTCTTTTCAACTTACCCTTTTAAGTACTAAATCTGTGTAAACCTTTGAACTTTGCTACTCACGTCTCATTTACTAACCCATTTGCTTTACCTATATTTTTTTTATCAACTTGAATATAAAATTTAATTGAGCATTTTGCTATATGAGGAACCATTTCTTGGATTTATGGTTGGTTCTCCTTGTTTCTAGTTCTTTGTCTCTCATTCTCATCTGTTACTTCTGTCTACTTTTCCTCTGAATCTATATAGTCATTTATCGGAGTAATCATTGCTATGCAACCAATTGGATGGCCCATATAGCTACTCAAGTTGATATTACAACAGGCCAACACTTTGGTATAATCTAGTGGATATCAGATACTAAGAATATATGTCAATAATGTTGGCAAAAAGAAAAAGAATCGATACTGGAAAAAATGTTTTTTTCTTGATCTAGTCATGTTGTTTTTATATGCCTTTGTTGCTTTTCCTCTTTCTCTTCTTTATCCACATGCTACTTTGATTATGGTATTTCTTTTTCATGGTTCCTCTTTCCCTTACCTCCTTTTAAAGTTGTATGGACTTAGCCCAGGCTAGAAGTTTCTCTCCAGTGTGTGTCCTCATCAAGCTCAACCTTCATACATTTTTTGCCAGTCCTGAGGCTTGAGCTCAGGGCCTGGGGGCAATGTCCTTGAGCTTCTTTTGCTCAAGGCTAGCACTCTACCACTTGAGCCACAGTGACACTTCTGCTTTCTCTGTTTCTGTGGTACTGAGGAATTGAACCCAAGGCTTCCTGAATGTGAGGCAAGCACTCTACCACCAAGCCACATTCCCAGTCCCCCCTTCATACTTTTTGAGATGGATTATAAAAGGAGAAGACTTATATTTTTTGGTCTGGTTATGAATAAGCATGGCAGAGAGAGAGAGAATGTTAATATAATTACACTGAAGATATTTGTTTAAAAATTAATCATTTTGCTCCTATGGGAATTTCTCTCTTAAATTCACTTTGGCAAATACTATTCATCAAGATAATCTCCCCAAGGGCTTTAATCAAAGGAAGAGCCAACACGTAGCATTTTATATCATGGAGATAATACTTCAGGAGTTAATAGAAAAGACCATTGTTTTAGGTTAAGTTTTTTCTTTTGATTTTCTAGTGCTTTCCCTCCTGTTCCTCTCCTGTGAGAACACAGAAGCACACAGGAACATAAAGCATACACGCTGATTAACATTTTAACTTCCTGATTGCTTTTATTAATGAAAGTGCTTATTTAAAATAAATAATGTTGTCAGTCCCTTCTCCTTCCATTTTCTGCCCCAGTCTTTATTTCCATTATTATCAGAATTCGTTGTTCTTCTGACATAGTTCAGTTGCAATTGGAATTGCAATTTGAGTTGGTAGGTTCTCTCTGTTATTCCAAGGAGAAGTCAACTGCTTGCTATAATGATTCACACAATCGCAAGAGATCACTGTGTATTGCTATGATATTAAAAAAGACAAGCTCTGTTGTTCCTTGGCTTCTTTTGAACATTCTCTAGAAAACTTTTCTAAAGAGCAAAACTTTGAACAGTCAGGATTTTGGACTGAGGGGCTTAAAATTTGTATCTACCATTTTCTGTGAGGTATCAAAGGAATTACTTTTTAAGTCTTTTTCCTCATTTGTCAAAATTATTTGGGAAGAAAAAATGAAATTATTCATGAAACAATCCTTTACAAGCCAAACTCCAGTAAAATGTAACCCTTAAGAATACTAATGTGTACTTGTGAACCAATTTATTATTTTTAAAGCATTTTATTTTTTTAGTTTTCTTTCCAGTTATTTTTATTCCCATTGAGATTTCAACCTCTGAAAGAGTCTCACAAGATCATCACCACTATCTGTATTCAGCAATTGCAGACATTTTCAGGAGTATTATAATGATAATGATTCAAGATTGGAAGCCTGTGGAATTTGCTCCTAAAGGAAGAATTCTTGGCCAGAGGAGGAGTCCATAGAATTCTAAGCATGGAAGGTTCTTTCTTGTTACAAGATATGGACTGGGAGCCTGAAGACTTGCATTTTAGTCCCATCCCTGACACTAATTAGATATCTTACCAGTTAACTATTTGGGAATCTTGGTCAAGTCATTGATCAGATTAATTTTTCAAGAAAACTGCTTCAGTCATATTGTTCTGTTCACAAGTTTCTCCCTTGCTCACTGAATTATAGCCTGACTGTGTCTAGCACTCATGATGCTCCAGAGAGATGGTACCATCAGGAAACCAATATGGTATATATGAAGAGAGGAGAGAGGGAAAAAGAAAAGGGTTAGGGGAGGAAATAGAGAGGAAGGGAGGGAGGGACAGAGACAGACACAGAGAGGGAGAGGGAGGATTAAGAGTTATTAGGAGAATAAGGCTACAACAATATGGAGGCTGAGGGCTGAGAAATGCCACAATCATTTGAAAACTTTTGAATGTATTTCAATCTAAGGGCAAAAGCTTTAAAACCCATAAAGATGATGATGCCATTAGCTCTGAGTCTAAGGGCCAAGACCTGAGAAACCTAAAAGCGACACATTCACATCCCATCTGAACACAAGAAAAGAATGCCCAAACACTAGAAGAGAGAGAGAATTCTCCAGTCTTATTTAGGGTCTTTATGTTCCATCTGAGCTCTGAGCAAATTCTGTGTCTGTCACATTGAGTCAGCCCTCTGGGCATCCTTTAATCCAGTCAAGCTGACAAATGAAATTAACTATTGCAGGCCTTCTTCTTTCCCAACCTCTGACGTTTGTACATGTACTCATACACTGTTGGTGTTCCTTGTTCCTGGGGTGCCTTCCATATTCTTCTCAAAGTTTCTTCATCTCTATCATGCTGTTCTACAGCATACAGCACCGCTTCCTACCCAGCTACCAGAGGCAATGGGCCTTATTTTCGCTTTTTCTTTTCAAATTTACTCAGTGTTCTTTGTCAGTTAATCATTTGCTACCCGGTACTATCCCTACCCCACACTGATTTGTTTTTCTTATATTCTCTTCATTCCTTTTCTATTTCCTTTTTTTAAGTTAGGAAATATATCTGGACTAGATTATTTTTGTTGCCTTTGATGATGATTAATTTTATGTCAATTTGACTAGGCCACATTTCTGGGTATTTCTGTTGTTATATTTCCAGCAGAAATTACCACTTGAATTTCTAGACTAAGTAAAACATATGGCCTTCCCCCAAATGAGTCTATATCATCTAACTCAGGTAAGCTTGAATAGCACAAAAAAGGCAGAAAGGTGTTTTCTCATTGCTTGACAACTTGAGCCAAGACACCAACCTTGGTCTTCTCCTGTCCTTGAACTACAATTTTTTCTAGTCTCCAATAACAGATCAACAGCATCATAATGATATGAACTAATTCCTTATAATTGATCGTATGTTAGCTAATGTATATATGCATGCATGTATGTCTCTCTCTCTCTCTCTTTCTCTCTCTCTCATCATTTATATGCCTCCTCTCCTACTGTCTTTGGTTCTATTTCTTGGAGGACCCAGACCAATATACCTCTGAATATTACTTGTCTCATTTGCCAACTCTCAGTCTGTTCTCTGCTTGGCAGTAGTCATATTTCTAAGGCAGGTTTGTCTCATTTTCTTGCATTAAAATCCCTCACTTATTGTTATGGATAACAACCTGAACCTTTTCATAGACCATTTTGTATTATAGTTTTATATGCTTTTGTCTTTCTTCTTTGATTAAAAGCTACTAGAGAACACGAATTATGTCTCTCAGTTTTTTATTTCCCAAAGCATGTAAAATAGCAGTTTTCATGTGTAAATATTTATTATATTCCTATAATAAGTTCTATAAAATGAACTAATATTATATACTTTACCTTCTCAAGGTAGATATGAGGATTAAATGAACTAATATGCAAAAAACAACTTTGACAATGTTGTACTGGTCCATCCTCGACAATGTTTATTTCATTAAAACAAAGAGCCTGTCTGGGTAATTTACCTGTTTATAAATCTATCAGACAATGTCATTTGTCAACAAACTACACCAACAACTCATCTTCATATTGTGAATGTTGAAAGATGATAAAGCTATTTGACTTCAAAAAAAAAAGTGTGTAACTTTATAATCCCAGTCTAGGGAAGATGGGGTAGGTGTCTATAGAGCTATCAGAAACAAATGGGACAGCATGGCTTGATGAGGTTTAGGACTCTCTACAGACAGCCAATGAGCATGTAATGAGCATCCCACAGGAGTTTAATGTTCCATACCCTTACTCAAGGACCTTTTTTCTAAGCCAAGTTTACTTTGTAAACCCACAGTGCCAAGTGGCCGGTTGCCAGGGTTCAAATAGTCTCCCTCTCTTGTCAGTTCTTCCCTCCCTCTCAATGTTGCAAGGAATGGAAAAGAGGAAATCAGATGAGACAACTCACTCATCCTAGCCGGATTCAAGCACTATTTCACCATAAAAATGAAACTCTCCACTGCTCTCCTTAAAGAGATTAAAACTTTTCCTGCTTAGCATTCAAGTGACTCATTCTACTTGGACAAAACTACATTCTTTCTAGGGCGGAAACCTTGAATTTGAGTGCAGCTGGCCAAGTTGGAGAAAGAACTTGTAGCCAGTTCTGGGAAAGAACTTCAAGGCTTTTCATGATTATGAGAAATAGGTTTTGCTCTTTGCAGAAGGTTAGAAGCATAAATGTGCTAGTGAATCACAATCTTGGATTTAGCCAAAGAATACTTGGGTGGGACTTTGATAACCATGAATGCTTTTTGTTTTTGGCTTTTCAAATTTAAGCTTCTAAGTTCTCATGCTTTTTTTTTTTATAATTTAATTTTGAATAACTACCAAAGAAATAAGAAGTACAGACTCCATTAAAAATAGAGATGTATCAGATTGTTATAGCAAGAAAGGTATCTTTTATTTTTTGTAAACTCTTTTGTACTAAGACTAACATTTTTCATACTATATGTAATGCACGATAGCTACCATGTGTGGGAGCTTACTACGTGCCAGAAACTAAACTGTGCTCTCAACCTAAAAACATTCCTTCCTTTCTCTCCTATGTCCTATATAGATGAACTATGACTGCTAAACTAAACATATTTTTTGTAAGAGAACAAAGAACATTCACTTAGCATGATTTAGGGACTAATAGGAAACTGTGACAAAGTAGAAAAAGTACAATACTTAGAGGAATCTAGTACTTAACAGAATCTCAGTAAGGGTAGGGAACTTGAAGAGTGAAGACTGAGGCCAAATTCCCTTGGGAATCTCTTCCAGCTTTCATAGCAAAATGTGTTTTGACTTAAGTTTTTCTGGCATGCATGGTTCTAGAGACTGCTAGGTCCTAAGGAATCACTTAGCCCTCTGCTCTCATCAAGGCTAGAGGAAACTCAGAAAGAAAATAATTAGCCTCCTTCTCTAGCTGAAAACCACATGAGGTAGACCTACAGGTTTCTAAGTGCTTGCTATGATTTAAAATCCCAGAGGGCTTTAGTTAAGTAACTACCACATTCTTTTGTGTATATCTTGCCCAAATCTCTTAAGAATATCTATACATCTTGACAATTTGCTGCAAAAATCCTTCTCAAGTGAAAAATAAACAAGGGTTTAAAAACCTTTCCTTCTGTTTCAGAAAGAATTCCAGCTGTCTGCTTTCTGCCTTCCTCCAACAAGGGAAAACCAGGGATTGCATCCATTTATAGTCTATAAAGTTTGATAAGTGTGCTGTCTTATAGGTGTGTTCCTTTTTGTTGTATTTCCTGCTTTGCTAGATCTTCTGTCTTCTGCATAATCCCTGTGTTTCTCGATGCTTCTCCACATTCTTTGGTATTCCCATCTTCATTATTTGTCCTATTGCTGTAACTTATTAGTTGTTGGATTTATTTCCAGTCTTACCCTTTCTTACATCCACAGTAGACCTTATCCACTTTGCTTCCATGGTTACCTTTACAAAATATACCCCAAGATTAGTCTATTTTAAGTTAGCTTTATGGATTTTTTAAAAAAACAGACTCTTACGG
This sequence comes from Dipodomys merriami, assembly GCF_024711535.1. Lineage (NCBI taxonomy): Eukaryota > Metazoa > Chordata > Mammalia > Rodentia > Heteromyidae > Dipodomys > Dipodomys merriami. Next base: position 448,024 of record NW_027206119.1, read on the forward strand.
TTCCTGAAGAAGACTACAAGATAAAATATTAATGTCTTGATGCAGATGTTTAAGACAGAGCTTAGTTACTAACCTTTCCTGATTCTGAATCAATTTGTATACCAGATATATATCAGATGGGATGAAAATAAAGTATCAGATTCTCTACAAATAATGCTGCATTTGGGTTTGGACCAGAAGAGGCTGAAATGTGGTCACCCTACTGTGATTCTTCCCTCCAACTTACCCAAGTTCAGGAAAAACTGTTGTTTTTCATTTCTTCTCGGAAGAATCATTGAACTGTTTGGAGAGTTTGAGGGATCTTTCAAAGTCCTGCTCCTCCTCTCCTTTTCTTTTTGTCTCAGGAGAAGACCAGTTTATTTGATGCTAGAAATCCAGTGGACTAGTCACTTAGATCAGGGATTACAATACTGCATTTTCCTAAAATCCAGCCTGGTTTAGGAGTTTCTTTCAGTTCGTAGTAAGTCTTCGCCTGCTTGTCTCCTTTGTCTTTGCCTTTAGAACCGTGGCCTGGGATTAGTAAGATTGCATCCTTAAGGATCTCTCTCTAAAATAGGGACAATATGGGCTTTTTTTTAGGGTGGAAAATAGATAGCCAAGGTTTTGGTAAGGACCTAGGAAATCAGATTCTGCCAGTGTTCATGCTGTTCCTATCCTACATTCTCATATTATTTCCTTTCAAAACAGAAGGTTCTCATTTGGTATCTTTCTAAGGATTGTTGGGGACACAATAGGGTCTTTGTTAAGCCTATGTAGGTCCCTCCCTTTCCGCTGTTAAAGAGAGGCAGCTGTGCCAAAGGTTCTGGATTAATAGCGAAGGATTAAAAACATGGTCAACTCATTTGAACTTTGTTACCAGGATTCCCCAGATTCATGTAAGTGAAGTCTCAAGGCACAAGGAGAACTATGTTGAGCTGCTTTGCTGCCATTTAAGTAAGTACTACTGACCTCCCCATAAGAAAGGCAGCACTAAATGCCCGGCCTCCTGACACTTTTTTCAGTCCAATTTGCATATAAATATCTGTAAAACACGAACTTCCAGCTGCTGATCTCTGCATTAGGCTGGATCATTTTGGATGCAAGTAAGAGACACTCATCTCAACCTCAGTTAAAACTAGGAAATGAACAAGATTTGTCTTTGGCCTCAGAATTGGCTGCATCTAGGGATGTAAATTTCATTAGGATTTCCATATTCTGGCCATCCTGCTGGTAGTTTAGCTTCAGTTAGAAAGTTGAACTGGAGAAAGGAAGACTTCTCATTCCAGTAATCTTATATCAAGTATGATAAAGTTCTAATTAGCTCAGTTTGGGGGACAATCACTGTCCCTTGACCAGTTGTAGTGACTCAAGGGTTAGATTGCTCTGAGCATTCATTCTGGACCACATGCCATGTGTCTGCCTGTGGGACACGATGAGGTGATGAGGTGAGATACAGGAAAAATGTCTTTCTTAACCACATTGGAAAGAGGTTGATGTTCTCAGAAGGAAGAAGGCAGCATGGACAAGAAACTTGGGCTCATTACATACACACCTGATTGCATCCTAATTTTGTTTACATGTCTGACAGAGCCTCCTACTCAGCGATGCTAAGTGACAAAGATGATCACAATCTGGCACTCCCCAGCGTTCAGAAGGAGAAGGCCAAGTCTGAAAAAGGGAAGAAAAGAGAATCATCAAGTATTACACCCTCGTGGCCATGCCACATTTGCTCTTAGCACAGGGGCAGCTGGGTCAACAACTTTCCCATCATACTGAGAAAGGATGCTGCCACAGTTCTTGCTCTGTTTATCCTAGCACCTCATTTACTCATGCCAGAGGCTCAGTGTGCTGAGCCTGGGAGGTCTGCAAAGATGGGGGCCCTGCCAAGACACCTCTCATCTTTGCACTGCTCCCTCCTCCCCAGAATAATTTCCCTACTTCATAGCAGTTTCTGAATCTAGGATGGAGGTTACCCCAGGACACAGTACAGTGGTACTGTCAGGGGTACTGTCACCCTGCTTTTCCTTATATTGATATACCACCCTGGTTCTATTGAAACTGAGGAAATAACTGAAATACACTTCATCTAGCTCTCAACAGTTTTCCTCACCATTATTATTTTTTCTTTTAGAATGCCATATCATGCTTAACCAAGTTTTCTTCTTCTATTTTTTTTTTAAAGAAATTACTCACAGAACTACTTTCATGGTACCAGTAGCTGTGGTAGATTATGGTAGGCATTTTGGGAGATGGACTGTCTTAACAGCATGGCTTTATCATCCTTGTAATCTTGCTCCATGCAACATGAAACTTGAGTACTTCATAAGAAAGACGGAGTCTAGTTCCCTACCGTGATGTCTGGGCTGGCTTGTGATTTACTTGGAGGAGAACATGCAGCAGGTAGGAAGAGGTGCCTAGTCTGAGCCAAGATCCCAAGTTCATTCTCATAACTTTTCTCTAGGACAGGACTTAACGGGTTACATGACTGGAACAAGCTATCAGTATCCTAACTAAACACCGAAACCAAGTGAGGGCAGGCAGTCCCCTGTAGAATTTCCAGCAGATATAGAACCAAAAGTGAGTTCAGCCAAGCTCAGTGAACTCTACCTCAGATTAGACTGTGAACCTATTATTGCAGCACACTGAGAACTTGTGCCTGTATATATCTGACAATATTGTGGGATTCTGCCTCAGTCAGGATAGATTTTGGTACTGGCCATCTGGTGGCTCAGGTTTCCCTGTCACCAGCAAGTTCAATTACGTTTGTTATGGTTTTTCAGATTGTAGATTATTTTGTGACGTGTAATCAGCCTTAGTGGCAAGTTCTTTAAAAAGCCATCTTTATCTCCATAGATTTGAATAGAAAAACCTCTGTGTGTAAAAATTGCCTCTCTCATGACACAAGCAAGTCCTGGACATTTTCCTAACAATTGGCATGATTGGTCTGTGCATATTGACTGTGGTGATGAGTTACCACCAGGTGTCTTTTACACTTATCCCAAGGACAAGAAATCTAGGCTTATTTGCTCTCTGTCTTTGCTGCTTGTGGGTATTTTCCAAATAAGCTGTCTCTATTGGCAGAGTTTTCTGCTGACTATGGTGGGTACAAGTCTGGAATTTAAATTTGATGTCTTCAGCCATCTTAGAGCTGAAAAAGATTTCTTTTCCTTTCCCAGAGTAGCCCGTGTCATTTTACCAAAAAACGCTCCCAAAACTGTAGGATACAGTTGCAAGGAAGCAACCAGGATCTTATCAACCATTACATTATGCAACCAGGCCAATGCTTACTAATCAGCTTTGCTTTCTTGGTCTTAGTTCTGCTTTCCCTGGAGAAAGCTCTGGTCTTCCCTTTAAGAAGGTCCAAGTTTACCCTTGCCCTTTTCATGCTCTTGGATTGATTCCTTCTGATTCCTACTGGAATAGTGAGAGTTTTCCCAGGATTGCAAAGACACAGGCAGCATTCTCGAGGTTTTGTTATTCTCTCTCCAGAGAATATCTAACTTCTAGCTTCCTCACAGGGAGTGATTCAGTATCTAGTAGATGGGAAAGCAAGAGAGAGAGAGAGAGAGAGAGAGAGAGAGAGAGAGAGAGAGAGAGAGAGAGAGAGAGAGAGAGAGAGAGAGAGAGAGAGAGAGAGCTAGCACGAGAGAGTGAGAGAGCGAGCGAGCGCTGTGGTGTTTCTGAGCTCTAGCTAGCAGCAAAACCAAACATGGCTGACGTCTAGTGTTGCTGCCAACTTTACCTTTAATGTTTAGTACTGCTTTGGCAATACAAAAGTAATATAGATTGGCAAAGGCATCCTTGCTCTAAATGCCTGCTCTGGAAACACATCAAAGATGAGCCAATGTAGGGTAAAAAAAAGGCAATTTATTTACAAATGAGTCAAATTTACATGGGCCAGAATTCAAAAGTTAAAAGCTACAGCATTTGCTTTCTCTTTTTCTACGGTATTTCATATTTCACAAATATAGCATTAGGGTTTGGATTAAAGTTTGGATTAATCTTTTCATTTTTAAATGAAGTATTTGAAGGATTCCATATATACAGTTGGTAAGACTAAAATGTCAGTTAAACTGATAAGTTCATCAAAGACTTCAAGATGTTCCATAACTTGTCTCTAACATGTAATTGGAAAGAATAAACATTTACATATTTTTTTTTTATTTTGGTGATGGTCTTGGGGCTTGAACTTCAGAGCCTGGGAGCTGAGGTTCTTTGGCTCAAGGCTAGTGCTCTACCATTTGATTCATAGCTCCATTTCTAGCTCTTTTATTTTTTTTTTTAAGTCATTTAGTAGGAGATCAGAGTATCACAGACTTTCCTGCCCAGGTTGGCTACAGACCGCAATCCTCAAATCTCAGCTGCCTGAGTAGCTAGGATTGCAGGTGTGAGCCACTCATGAGACTGAGAACAAGGAAAGGACCCTGGATGTCTTTCGTCCTTTGTCTAATGGTTAAAGCAGACTCGGTCCTTTCCTTGTTCTCAGTCTTTTTGAGATACTTGCAAATGAGCTGGACATTGGGGTGGGTCTTTCTCCAACTGCAACTCTCTCTCTTTCCCATTTTCTCTACCAGATGCAGGTTGATGCATTTATTTTGTGGCTGTTTTGGATCCCTGCCCCTAAATGGCATAGTAAGAGTACTGGCACTTGCTTCTGGCAACTCTGCAGGACTGCGATGTGGTTTTTCCATTGTTAGATTCTCAATATTGCTGCCATTCAGCCTTTAAGATATAAGTATGCCTTTCAGTAACTAAAGATTAGGAATCTGGGATTGTCCCTAAGCCCTGTCATTTGTGTGCTGAGCAAGCATTACCATTTTTCCAGGCTTCATCATTCTGTTTCCTTTCTTCTTTTTCATACTTGCATCTTACTTAAGCATTTCACAAGATACTTAATCCTTACAAAAATTAAATACAACACAAAAAACCATATGAAATACACAAAAATTCCTGAGAGGAACAGTTCTGTAGTTGAATGCCTATTCTCAAAACATTTAGACTTTAAATATATACATACCAATCATAAAAGCCAGATTCAAAAGAGGCTTCCTATATTTCACTCCTTCCAACTCCTGAATTCCAGGTCTTAGAAATAATTTCTTTATCAACTTCTTTACAAGTATTTCCTCAATTCTCGGCTCATTTCAATTTGGCTGTGTTGAACTACAAGTAAGGTATTCCAGAGATGATTGGAAGGCTTGAGTTCATGGTAGGAAAAAGGGCTTACAGCTCACACTGAAAACTTAAATTAGGACTTAAGGATATTGTTGGGTCTGCCTCCAGAAACCTTGTGTATTTGCATTTTTTCTGAGGTTCTTCAGCTCATTCAGTAAAGAATGCTTTAAACTCCCACCTAGGTACCGAGTAGAAGGGAAGATGACAAACCCAGCTGACGTGTGTTCTGGAGGCTTTCAGTGCATTCCTTTTTTCCTCCATTGTTTGCTCCCTCTATATTTTATCTTCTCCTAGGGCCATGGTGAAGGAAGCAGCTTCTTTCAGCAAGTTTTATGAGAGTTCTCCCAAGAATGGTGCACAACTGGTAAACTGGGTTCAAATTTGATGAATTGTGAGAAATGAATACTTTGGAGCTAAATTTCTTCCTGAGCATTAGTTAAGAATGGCTGATTTAGTATGTTTTTGATTGAGATTCTACATAGAATGCATCTCTTGTCTCCTGCTGAGACCAAAGAGATACTCCTTATTTTTGTTATATTAAGTAGTACTAAAGTTTGATCTCAGAGCCTCATGCTTTCCAAACAAGTACTCTGCTACTTGAGTCATATCCCAGTCCTTTTCTGCTTTTTGTTGTCAGACAGTTTGGGCAGTTTGCCTGAGGCTTGCATTGGACAGTGGTCTTCCTGATCTTTGCTTTCCTAGTAGTTGAGATTACAGGTATGAATCACCACACCTGGTGTTGGATTTTCTTATCACCATCAATTCTTTCAAAACTTAGATTCGTATCATTTTAACCACCTATTTCCCTTGTTGGTGTAATAAGATTAGCAGGAAGTTACACAAAGGAAGCAGCTGTGGGCTGCCATTTTATTACTGAGAATTTGTATCCTGGCTGTGATACCAAGGGTGAGCTGTGATAGTCATATCGCATAGAAGCTCTCACATGCAACTATTATTTTTTCAAAATATAAATCAGATCATAGCACACTATTTTGCAATTTGCTCATTTCTCTTTATAGAATTATGAGCTTTCTTGAAAATGTCAGCACATAAAGAAGTAAAAATCCGAGTGGTTTCAATTTTTCTTCGTGTCTAATGCAATGTTATAATAAATATGCTTTAATATTTACTTGTTTGCCCATTTGTTTACATGTTTCTGTAGGATTTTCCTCTTGGAAGTAAAATTGTTAAGTCAAGGAGTTTGTACCCTTCATGTTTTGATAGATAAGGCCAAATTGCCTTTTAAAAGCTTCCATCAATTCAGGTTTTAACACCAGTCAGCTGTCAGAATGCCCATGCTTTGATTCTCTCTTCAAAACTGTATTTATTTATTTCCTCCTTTTAATTTTTTGCCTATCTGACATATAATATTGTCTTAGCTCATTTAATTGATTATCATTGTTCTTTGATCTACGTTTACTCACCATGTCCAGATACTTTCCTCCCTTTTCTGATAAATGGTGGAAGAGTTATTTGCTCATCTCTAGACTTTTCAACAAATCCAGAAACATGTTCATTAAAGGGCACTTGTCTTTGCTATATGAATGGCCTGAACAGCTGATCTATCTTTCCCATCACCTGGCTTTGTCACTCATTGTAACACTATAGAAGTATATCAGGTCAAAACTCAAAAGCTTTCTTCCAGCTACCTCTCTCCCTTGTTTTTTTTTTTTTGCCATAGGGAAAAGAGGCTTTTATGTTGCCTTTTTTGGTGCTTTTGTTCAATCTTTTGTAATGTGTGTGTGTGTGTGTGTGTGTGTGTGTGTGTGTGTGTGTGTGTGTGTGTGTGTGCTCCTTATGGTAGTCAGTAGAAATAGAAATTAGGTAAAGTTGTTTATAGGTTTAGATTGGTAGAAGTGATTTAGGCACTTGTTATGAATGTCTTCAAATTCCCTAGGTTGCTTTAATCACTGCTACCGTGATTGGTTCCATGCAACCATCAACAATTTTTGAGAGGTGAAAATTGTACCTTAGTTTGGGCCATTTGCTTCCTATTCTGGGGCTTCTTTGAGCCTCTAGTGTGGGATATGATAGGTCTTTAGTGGCACATGATTTCTGGACTATGGATAAATTATCACCCTGAGATTAACTTTGTTCAGTTGAGTGGTGGTGTTGCTACATAACTTTGTTTCCCTTCCTTCATCTAGATGAATAGTATGGAATGTGTTTATAAGACAATTTATCAGGTTTGAGAAGGAGTGAATTGCCCTTAGCAATAGCCAATGCATTTATGATAGCTGAATAATGACACAATAAGGATGCCCATGCCCCAGCCGCTGGAATCTGTAAGAATGTGACCTTATAAAGCAAAGAGGACTTTTCAAGTATGACTAACTTAAGGATATTGTGATAGGTAGATTATTCTGGATAATTCCTATGGGCCAGTGTATTGATAAGAGTCCTCATATAAAGGATGTGGTAGAGTTAGAGATAGGAAAAGGTGAAAGTAAAAGATGGAAGCAAGGAATGCATTGGGTTAAGGAGTAGTGGCATGCTGAATCCGGAAAAACCAAGAGAAAGGTTTCCACTCTTAAAGGCTACCAAAGAAACCAGCCCTGCCAACACCTTGGTTTTAGCCCATAAGACCCATTTAAGATAAATGGATTTTTGGCCTTCAAGAGGGTGAGATAGCAAAACTACATTGTTTATGTTTGCCCCTGTTGTTGGTCATAAGAAAGTAAAACAATACCCACATTTCCTTCTCTCACTCCATGGGATCACATTTTTTACACTAAATGCTCCTGTAGATGGCCTTGTTTCAAACTGTACTTTATGTGGGAGCAGAGGGGGAGGTGGAATGGTGCTCAGGCTAAGACAAGATATAACTGCCTTTGCTGTTTCTATGTTGCATTAATCCTGTGGGCCAGATGTAGTATATGTGAACTGGTTCATTCTCATGTTCTATCTCTAATGGCTGTTGGCAGAGCTAGGAGCCCCAACTCAGATGTTCCCAGTGACCTGGGAAGTAGGTCATATCTGTAAGTGCCAGGCCAGAGTACGCTCCCATGTCAGGGAATTGAAGATGAGGTCCACACTAGCAGTGACACAGGCAATGTGTGTTGCGTGTTGGGGTTATATCAGTAAAGGTTGAATGAGGAAAATAGAAACAACTTCTAGTATTTACAATGGAAAAAGTATTGTGCATGGAAAGGTAACATAGAGATTGCTAAGATCAGGAAGGCAGTAGATCCTTAGGTTGGCAGGTGGTGTTATTAAAATTTGTTGGATATGGCCACCGGAAAGAAGATGGGGACTGATTACAGCTTTATGGTAGGAGCTGAGCTTCTGTAGGAGAATATTTGCTGCTGGAAAAGGAGCCAGAGCAGAAATGAGATCTAGTAAAGTTCCTGCCTTTGAATTTCCCTCTCTCACCATCTGGAAGATGAAATGACTGCAGAGAAGAGAAAGAGATGAATCTGGGAACAAGCAGAAGTGAGACTGGAACATATATTCTGATAGAACCCATGAGAAAAAGAGTCCATTTTAATCACCAGTCAATCTACAGAAACCATTTCCAGATTGATGGCAACTGAGCCAATTTCTTCCTGTCCTTCATTCCTTTCTTACCATGTGAAAGAGGTTGGTCACTGCAGTTAGTTAATTGGGGCATTTTTCTGGAGATGCTGGCAGGTTAAAGAAAGAATCTGCTTTACTCCAACTTTTCCACCCTCAGTTGGTTTGGGCTAGGGCAGATAAAAGTGTCAATTCTGGTTGAAATCAGTCTTTTTGGTTCTGACATTAGAGCACATATGAATTGCCATGAACATCATGTGTAGACACTAACCTGTGAAGGATGTTGTATTACCTGGGCAAAGTCAGATAAACTGTGAAGATTATTTTAGAGGTCATCTGCAATGGTAGAAACAGGCAAAATGTGCTGTCCAGTCTGAAAAGTTATACAAAGGAATTTGTAAGAGAAAACCAAATATTAATATTAATCCTATCTGTACATAGAAACCTTGTACTTGGCCTTGTTGAAAGTTTGCACCTGACGAGAGATTCTATGTGCCATCATTTATCTGATAGCAACGAACCGATGGTCGTGATTTTTTTTTTAAAGTTATTTCCATTGTGGGAACTGAATATAGGAATTGTTGGCCATTGGAATTTATTATTTTAGGCTTTAAAAATTATTTATTATTTTATTAATTGAGGCTTTGATAACAATTCAGAACCATTATTTTAGCATTTTTAAATACTCATAATTGGAAGAATTATGTTTTTCATGAATAGCGAAAAGGGTTATATGAGACACATTCAGTTATAAAGTTATTAAAAAAAACTGCCTATTACACCATTTCTTATTAGCTCTTACATGTGCACAGTTGCCTAGTACTTTATAGAACACTTTTGTAGGATACATCTGAACAGATAATTAGATCAAATCAGTCAGAAATTATATTGTGACCTGTGTGTAAAATGATGGTTCATCAAAGAAGCAGATTCTCAAAAATCCTAGCTGATTTTGGAAGGGACTGTCATAATACCATGACTGAAAATGTTTTCACAAAAGGGAAGAGCATGGCATGGTCTCACACACTGAAGTACTGGAATGTCTGACTATCTTCCTGAAGAGAAGATGTGGTGCAAATCTTCAAGGCCTGGGAAACAGTAGGAGAGTATTTGCTCTGAAAAGAGATAGTCTCATGTTTGGGGCAAGGAAAAATCCCCAAAGTTAGTATTAAGGGTATTAAAACAGGCTTGGGATATTTGTTTGGAGCCAGAGAGGGTAGATCCAAAGAAACTACCCCTCAGGCAAGGGGATCCTACAGCAGAGGTTCAATGACCTTGAGGAGAAGAGAGGACCCCAAGAGATTGGGTGGGTGTTTCACCCTAGACTTGTCTATGGCTTCAGCCAATGACAGTGATTGCTTATCCTTATCGTACAGAAACTGCTGGAAGCTTGTCCACTGTCAGGGGATACCATAGAGACCTCTGGAGCTGAGCAATCTGGGTTGAAGTGAGGTCAGTCATGATGGGAAAAGGGAGAGTGTTCTGAGAACACAAGTAAGGATTCTCTATTAGAAAAATATGGGAACTTCACTGGGATTTAGGTCGAAGACACATGTTGTTCAGTAGCCTAGTAATTTGAAGACATGAATTTCAGATGTTAACTTTGTCTTTACTTTCTGGGAAGAGCAGTTGTATGGATTGCACCAGGATGTCAGCAAATTTCATTTGTAAGGACATAAACCTTCACTGGGGGAGATGTGAAGCGACCCCCTCCCCTGCTTGATAAGGAAGAGTCTTGGCCCACTGCTCAGTGTTGCAGGGTGGTGTTGGATGAACATTCATGGTTGTGACACACAGGTATGTGGCCACATGTTGAGAACAGGCTTGGAGGGACCATGGGGAGAAGAGCAGCAGAGCCTTGGGAATCTGCCTGGTTTCTGTCATGTGAACATAATTGTGGTATGGGGACCTCACCCATGTCTACCAGTCACATGTCTTGAGCCCATACTTGTGCAGAGGAGCCTAGTAGCTGACCTTCCAGGATCCTCTGGTTAGAACCAACACCAGCAGATGATGTATTTGGGTAAAGGTAATGCCTGTTCAGCCTGTCTGATCCCCTCATCTGAGTGGCACCATTATAAGAACACACATAATAACAATTCCAATGTACCTCTATCTCCATCTATAGAATGCAATTAAGAGTAGAAACATAGACTCTTTTCAGCCATGTGGGTATGGGGTGAGAGAAAGCAAACCCTTACTTCTTGATGTCATTGAAAAAAAATAATCTACAAGGTTTTCCCCAGAGCCGGGTCAGGCATGTGAAGATATAAGCAAGTGGAACCTCACTTGTTACAACAGAGACATTTTCTGAAGTCATTTTCCTATCTAATAAATCATACTGCTGTTGTAGAGAAAGCAAATTTATATTTTACTTTGCTTTTGATTTCTAAGGAGGCTGTAAAATAAGGATACCACCAAGACTTTTGTCATTTGCATGATTCTTTGAGTGCATCACATATATTACCTCAACAAGCTCAATATTAGCAAATGTTACACAGTGATTTGTAAGTGCTAGAAATGGAAACAATCTTAATGTTCATCAATTGATGGGTAGATAAAGAAAATGTGGTATAGATATACAGTACAATATTATTATGTGAAAAAAGAATGAAATCTTGTCATTTCTGACAGCATGGATGGAACTGAATATCATTGTTAAATAAGTCAGACACAGAAAGATAAATACTGGATTATCTCATTCACCTGGGGAAGCTAAAATTTGGTCCTCAGGAAGTCAAGTGTAGAATGGTGGTTTTCAGAGGACAGGGACAAGAGTAGAGATGTGTGGGGAAATGAAGTAAAGTTTAGTCAATGTGTACTATGTTACAATTAGACAAGATCAAGAAAATCTGAGTTATATAACATATTATGGTACCAATAAATAACAATTATGTATAGTCCACTTTAAAAGTTTGGAAAAAGATTTAAAAATATTTATCACAAATGAGATTTAACCTGAGTTAAGCATGACATAATGTGTGTATATATGTATACATATAAATATATATATATATATCTAAGAGAGAGAGAGAGTGACCTTTACACAATATGTTCTAATATATGCTTTTATGTTTTTGTGTATTAGTTAAAAATAAAAATTAAGATAAATAAAAATGAATACAAGTATTGTTAAAAATATGTCCTTTGACCCCAGCATCAAGCATGGTTGATGAATAGTCTAAAAGATTAGATAGACTGCTTTGGGGGTGGTTACTTGGAATTGAACTCAGGATCTCACACTGGCGAGTGCTTTACCACTTGAATCATCCTCACTTTCCTGTACTCCCTATCCTTCTGATTTTTTTTGTTTGTTTTGGCTTTTCAGACAAAGTCTCACACTTTAGCCCAGGCTGACCTTGATTAAATCAAGATCCTTCTCCTTTTCCTCCTGAGATAGTAGGATTAAAAAGTGCAGGCCACTATACTTCAACTTCTTAGAAGAACTTGTCCTAACAATTTAAATGATTTGAAATTTGGGGAGAAAACACCAAAGGTTATTATGTAATTGTTACTAATTATTACACATTTATGTCTATTTCACTATACCACACTGGACATAGAATTACTTATTTTTTGAAGTACTTTCACCTATGAAATATATAATCTAATTCTAGTGAATTTATTCTGAACACAGAGCAGATAGTTCAGCAGTTGCTGAATGTAAGTTCTATATTGATAGAATAAGGTAAGAAGGCTCAGCCTTCTGCATTGATTCAGTGCCGAATGGCAACTAGGGATATTTTCAGAGTGATTCCACAGAAGACATACTTTTTCTGCTGGGGCTTAAGTGTCTTATGGTCACTTCTTAGGCTAATGCTGAAAACATTACGGGTATGCTGATCTTGAAAAATACCAGAAATTATCTGTCTACTTGTTTCTGTCATGTAAGTAGTTAAAGTAATTAGGCTTCTCTGACTTGCCAATTTCAATCTTTCAAAATTCATTTCTTTTAAATTATCTGAATACAGACAAGTGCAAGTTTGCTGAAATATTTTCTAACTAATTTAAAAGTTAATTACTTTTTACTAATACTTTAATAAGAACTTTTCCTTAGACAAACTTTTCAATTAGGTCTTAAAGAAAGAAAGAACAATCTCAGGAAGGTATAAAACAACAAAAGATGATATTTTAGCACCTAAACTTATCTGGCCTGATAAGTATTTGAAACAAAGAGTTTTATTTTGAGAGTTTCCATCTGAGATATTACTATCCTTATACTTCAGCTTGTTTGATTTTTAGACATGATATGACAGACTTAGTGACTTTTACATGCAAGATTATTAGAAGGAAGATGAGAGTTTCAGGCTGTATTTGAATTCCCTCAGATGCAACCCCAACAGTATAAGGAGAAATGAATACAACTGAAAAATGAGAAGTGAGACCCTACCTCTAATCTTGTGTTTTAGCACATACTAATTTCTACCTAATCTTGTGTTTTAGCACATACTAATTTCTACCTATAGAGACTAGTTCTTTCTAACTGAAGTTAGTTCTTTCTAACTTAAGCATAAAAGAACTAGCTTGAAAATGCTGAGGACTTTGTAGAAGGGACTCGGATCACTAGATTCTAGTTACTAGTTTCCAAGGCATGGCTGAATCCTCATGTCTCCGGAAGGACAGTTCCAGAAAATGATCAGGAAATCACTGTCAGTATATTCTCTCAGGCAGCGACCAGCCCCCATGGCTGCCATGTTTTTCATTGTTAAAGACAGATGAAATCTCCAAGGAAAGGAAATTCACTTGGCCTGGTCTAGGTCACCTACTTTCTCTTCAGGCAAGAGGAATGGGCAGAAGTACTGTTCTCCAAAGGAAGAGCTGAGGTTGTTGCTAGAAGGGGAAAAGAGGACCAAGTTAGCATCCAGTGCTCTGTAGCAACACAGAACCATTGGATGGAATTTCATTTCCTGCTGCCCCTTGAGCCTTATTACCAAAGTCAAGGTGGATACAGGTAGAGAGATGATATTCAGATTAAAAGTCTGCCTCATTGATATCCATTTTTAATGCTCTTTGGATGTTGTATGAATTCTCAGTGGAAAACTATAAGGAGAAGCACACCACTGACAGAAAGGCATAGATGAAGGCAAGCTCATTAATAGCTAAAGCTTACTGACAGGAAAGTATTTGTCTGCTTTCTCAGACACATCTATCAGTATGTGAAGAATTTTTAAAATTTACATTTAATAATAACAATAAGGTCTACAATTCAGGCAGGTTCTTATCAAGTTTATTTGTTTATATTTTCTGTGCTGAACTGGGGCTTGAACTCATGTTCTTGCTTGGCTTCTTCACTCAAGACAGGTGTTCTACCACTTGAGCCACACCTTCATTTCTAGTTTTTGCTAGTTTTTAGAGATAAGTGTCTCATGGGCTTTTCTCTTGGGTTGGTTTCTAACTGAGATCCACAGATTTCAGGATTACAAGTGTGTGTCATCAGGGACCAGCTTCTTGTCAAGTTTTAATAAACAAAACTGGAATTGAACATTCTCTCTGTATTTACCTTGACACTGGGAATTGCTATGTACTTAAATGTAGTGATATAAACTGTTCCTATCTGATTAAGTAACATAGATGGTTTTTATATCAAACATGCATTTAATTAAAAGAATATGTCAATGATGGGCACATAGGAAATGATTTGGATAATTGCTGATAAACATTGACTTTATGAAAAGTTTTATTTTGATATATTCCCATCACCTCTCTACTATCAGAGTTTTGAGGTGATGCATAATCCATGGTAGTATAATATTTTTATATGTCTTTCAGAAAAGGTTCCTATAGTTTGGTTGAATGATAGGCAGAGGTGGATTGGGAATGAATGAAGCTTTCATTTCAGTTCCCCTCCCCCTACTAAACACTTGTCACTAGCTTTATATTTTTTCTTAAAAATAACTAATCAATTTTTACTATCTTTAGGCCCTACATGTTTACTGATTTTGTACAGTGCCAGATATTCCCCAAACTCACAGTGACTGTTCAGCCTCCATCCACCCAGATTTGTAACAGTGTACATTCAAAAAGTTTTATTAAGAAACACAATAAATGCAAGGATGTGTGTGTGTGTGTGTGTGTGTGTGTGTGTGTGTAGTGGACCATGGGGTGGGAAATATATAGGAACTGTAATCCTCCATTAGGAAATAGAAATAGAGTGTTAATAGAAATATAGGTGATACATTTATTGGATTTCTTTCAAAGCTGTACGTGTAATCTGTCACACTCCCCTTTCTCGTTCTGCTTCCTTGCTCTATTTTCTCCGGATTCTTTTTTTCTGGATTTTCACAGGTCTCTTTGTTCTCTGTTAGGCAGTGTTGTACTGCTCTCTAATGACTTCAATTCCAGCTTGCTTATTCACATATCATAAGGACTAGGCATAGGGACATGTGTTTAGTCTCTACTCTTAAGTAAACATTTAAGTGAGAATCTTTTACTTGAGTTTCTTCTCAAGTCTGCAAAGTGTTTCAAATTTCATTAACATGACTGTTCAGAGTAATGTAGCTTCTTTAAAATGTACAGTGCTTGCACCAAGAAGAATTTTGGGAGCTGAAATATTCTTTACCTCTATCTCTTTTGCATGTGTGTTTTTATACTTCAATTGAACTTAATTGCAAAC
This sequence comes from Dipodomys merriami, assembly GCF_024711535.1. Classification (NCBI taxonomy): domain Eukaryota; kingdom Metazoa; phylum Chordata; class Mammalia; order Rodentia; family Heteromyidae; genus Dipodomys; species Dipodomys merriami. The sequence goes on from NW_027206119.1 coordinate 463,304, forward strand.
CTGTGGAGTTGTGTGATTTCTGTCATGCTTGTCATTGATGTATCTCTTCCTATCCTAGCTTGTAGTAATAGCACAGAGTAGAGGCTTAGTAAATGAATGCTGGGTGTTTATGGAATGAAATGACTATTTCTCTCAGAGGTACATATTGGCATACACACTTAAAATATGGCTTTATACATGACCCTGCAGGAAACACATTCATTGACTGGACTTTTTTCCTAGATGGTTTAGAGGATATGTATAAATTGCAATAATAGAGAAAGAAACCACCAAAACCAATGTATCTATTTACAACTAAAGTACTTTATAATGGGAACAGTTTGAACTAATTATATTATTGATATATGTGTACCTTTATATATTTTACAAATCATACTTTTCAGGCTTTCAGATTTTCACAACAGATAAATTATCCAGAAAAACAACTTTTCAGAAAGCTTGTGGAAAAATAGTGTGCATAAGAAAGTGCAGAGTTTGGGCTGGGAAGGTGGCTCAGTGGTAGAGCGCTTGCCTTGCATGCATAAGGCCCTGGGTTTGATTCCTCAGCACCACATAAGCAAAAAGAAAAAAGGCGGGAAGTGGCCCTGTGGTTCAAGAGGTAGAGTGTTTAGCCTTGAGGTGAAGAGCTGAGGGGCAGCGCCCAGGCCCAGAGTTCAGGCCCCATGACCGGACCTCCCTCCCAAAAAAAAGAAAGTGCAGAATTAGAATATGTAAAATAATAAAGAATAGATTTTAAAACAAATCAACAAGTCTTTTTGTTTCTCCCAAACATTCTAAATCCAAATGAATAGCAGACAGGTAACAGCAATGTTCAGAATAGCACCTAAAAACTAAGTATTTTTCGGCTCCTGAAATGGCCTCTCCTTTCTACAGCTCTTTGAACATAACAAATTCTGAACACAAATTAGAACACTAGTTCTCAAAGAAACAGATTTTCTGATTCTACCAAAGTATCATCATCTCTAATGTCAACTTAGAGTTCACTGGAACCAGGGACCACGCTTCTGGCTCATGTAATGTGGGATTCTATCATGCATTTCTTAGATTAGAATTTGTCATGCAGCTGCTTAACTGATGAATGAGATTATCAAAATGAAAGCCATGACAGTGACATTATCATGCTGTTGAGATGACAGAGAAGGAGACAGAGAGGGAGAGAGCTTGTAAGAGACAGAAACAGAGTGACAGAAAGGCAGAGACAGAGACAGAGAGAGACAAAGAGAGAAACAGAGGGAGAAAGGGAGAGAGTGAGAGAATCTGAGTCTATGATGGACTGTGTAATTGTCCATCAGTATTTTTTTAGTGGAGCTCTTAATATCAATCATATCCCTAAATATGTATGTTTCTAACACCAAATCTATTCATAGAACTTAGTATCTTTATTTCTGAGATAACATAAAGACAAGAATATTCCATATTGTCTTGACTTAAGAACTGTTTTGATGCATTATATCTTAGAAGCCATGAGACTTAATAAAGCCAAAAGGAAAAGGAAAAGAATAGTTTTACATCTTCCCACAACACTATTTACTGTGACTTCATCCTCCATTCCATCTTGTGAAGTATAGCCATCCTACCTTTTCTTAGCACAAGACAGGAACTGAAAACCTGAACCTAAAATAATTTTTAGAGACAGATTGACAGGAACTGAGTTTAGTATTAGAGGACACTATGAGATTGAGACAAGATGTTCTCTTTAAAAGTACACTTAGCTTAGGATTTCTGTAAGGATGTATTGGCACATTTGAAAGTAAATAAAACAAGCATAAAATTTCCCTTTAGCTTATTTTCCTTATTATTACAATCGTTGAAAAAAAGTGACAGCAGCTTCCATTTATCGCTTAACCTATTGATATGCTCAAAGCAGTATTATTGATTACCAATCTTTGGGCAAACATTTTTTTGCTGCTGGAAACCCGTCTATTCATTTATTATTGTGTGTGCTCAAGGGAAAAAGCTTAGCTCATTGATTCAACAGTGTACCAGCTGGTGAATATTTAATGTTTATTCTCATCATTGAAATTATTTCAGATTTGGATACCGACAGTCATTCACACACAGATTAATGCGGCTTATTGCATATAACATGCTCACTGCCCTTTTCACATTTGTTTATGTGTGTTCTAGATTTGTAGTTTTTTTCCCTGATCCTATAGTCTAACTTCGAATTTCAGCTGATCAAAATGTCTTTTGGTAGAAGGATTATATAAGATGCATGACACCTACTCTCTCAACAATTGAACATCCCTTGAACTTGCCTTGAACATCCCTTAACCCTTTGGGTACAAGTAAGTTTTGTCAAGTTTCATCATTACCAGGACATCTGTGATTTTGGAGGCTGTTTCCTTCCAGAGATCCTTTGCTGTGCCATGAATAAAACTTTGCTTTCCAATTTTTATGATAGCAGCAAATACTTTATATGAGCCATTATATTTATTTACATTTAAGTGTTGAAGTCTTGGCTTTTATTTGAGATAGCTGTGTTCTGCCATTGACATCTTCCTAGTTACTGCTGGCTCCAACAAAAAATCATGATTACTTATAAGTATTTGAGATAGTTTTGATTCTGACTAGGTAGAATTTTTAATTTCAAAATGACTTGGCTTTTTGATCCTTGTTTTGATTTCTGCCTTGTATCTTTGGATTGGAGACATGGCTTCCATCTTTGGGAATTTGGATTTTTTTGGGGGGGGTCCGGTCATGGGCTTGAACTCTGGGCCTGGGCGCTGTCCCTCAGCTCTTCACCTCAAGGCTAAACGCTCTACCACTTGAGCCACAGCGCCACTTCCGGCTTGTTTTTTTCTGCTAATGTGGTGCTGAAGAATCGAACCCAGGGCCTCATACATACAAGGCAAGGGCTGAACCACTGAGCCACCTTCCCAGCCCTGGAATTTTATTTTTATCCCAGTGAATTTTGGTCTGCTTGTTTCTCTGGCCTTGTCTTCACAGACACTAGGGCTACAGTTTTCAAGCTGGGAAATCTTGCCCTGATCCCAGTTAAGTAATCAACCCAACTGAGGGAGAGAGACCAGCAGCCCTTAGTCTCAAGAGGAAAAAGTGCGTGTATTGCTCGACCTTTTCTATGTATGTCACAATACACAGGGACTCCTGTTTTCTAGCTAGGGGATCCAGATATTCAGTGCTATTATAGCAATGGTATGCTTCTATTCTAAAAGTATGCATTGTTCATTAAGAAATGCAAGATTAGGACTGGGAAGGTGGCTCAGTGGTAGAGCACTTGCCTTGTATGCATGAGGCCCTGGGTTTGATTCCTCAGCACCACATAAACAAAAAGAAAAAACCGGAAGTGGTGCAGTGGCTCAAGTGGTAGAGCGCTAGCCTTGAGCTGAAGAGCTGAGGGACAGCACCCAGGCCCAGAGTTCAGGCTCCATGATTGGACCCCCCCCCCCAAAAAAATGCAAGATTAGTTTCTCATTTTATCTTTAGGGGATTCTTAGGCTAGCCATACTATGAAATGCATATAAAATTAGAAACAGTGTAATATCTCAACTATTTTATATCTAGTTCATCAAGTATATGTTTGACACACATATCTTTTTGTGTGCTTTTCATAAAGGATTATTTAAATATATTATAAAATAAAATTTTTGTTTAAAATAATTATGGATCCTGGAAGAACAGAAGCAACTCTCATTCAATTATATTCATGTTGGCTCTGTCATCTTTGATTTCTACTCCCACTTTTCCTCTGCCCAATTCTCTACCCCCAGGTTGTACAGTTCATTTCCAACATATTGTCTTGTGAGTATAGCTGTTGCCTTGGTTTGCCCTTTGTCCTTTGTCTCACCATTCTGTTGTTCTCTTTCCCTTCCCTAATGCAAATAAATGTATATACAATTCCCAGGGTACCAAAACCAAATACAGAGGATAAATCATAGGAAAAAAACACAAAAGAAAAAAGAAATCACATAGTACATTAAAAACAACAACAAAGAAAATCCTCTTGTTTCCATATCTTGGAGTTCATTTCGCTTAGTCATTAAGTTTTAATGATGGGTTGCTTGTTTTAGCCTTGTAGCTGTTTGGGTTTGGTAAAGCTTAGCAGACTTGCTCTAATTGACAGAGACTCTGTCATAATTAATTATAAATGACTGACAAAGGGCTTGAACTTAGAGCCTGGGTTCATGGACTTTACTGCCCATGCTGGCTTCAAACCGTGATCCTCAGATATCAACCTTCTGAGTAGCTAGGGTTACAGGTGTGAGTCACCAGAGCCTGGCTTTAACAAGGTATTTTTTAAGTGACATATTTTTCAAAAATAGCTTTTTATTCTTGGGGAAATCAAATTTGAAATTGTAGGTAAGATGAAGAAGAGAGGTATTTGGCAGTCTTGGGAAAGTTGCTGTTTCTATTATGTGAACATATTAGTTATAGTTTCAGTAATGCTTTATGTTATTAATTTTATTGCAAAATTACTATAACATTTCTTAGGAAACTGGATTGACTCATTACATCTAGGAAGTTTTGCTGATTTAAATTGTAGGTCTAGCATAGGCATTAGGCCATCTACTAGGACAAAGATTCTCAGTAAATACTGAGGGGCGCTGCTGGAGAGGAGTGAGGCAGTTGTGGAAGAGCATCATATGCTTGTAAAAAGTTGAAGATATTCAGCCTTCAGATTTGATGATGGGCTAAATGATGTCATGGATTTAAGACCAGAGAATCAGTGAACTTTCCTTATACAACTCTAAAGTACTTCATTCAGTATTAAGTAGTTGGAATCTATTTCAGACACCTCCATGCTCCACAATTGTTGCATATAGATACATAACAAAGTCTCTCAACTCCTGAGATTGAAATATTATTTTCATAAGACTCTTACCAAATGTATGTTTTTGGGATTCCAAGGCTGGATTTAGGATTGTTAATTTGTGTGTGTGTGTGTGTGGGGGGGTGTTACTGGAGCGTTAACTCAGAATGTCGTGCTCTCATTTGACTTTTTCACTCAAGGCTAAAATTCTACCACTTGAGCCACATCTCCACTTCCATCCTTTTGTTGATTAACTGGAGGGCAGAGTCTCATAGACTCTAAAATCTGCAGATTTTAGCCTCTTGAGTAGGCTAGGATTACAGGCATGAGCCACCAGTACCCGGCTGATTTCTACTAATTTTGAGGAGCTTCCACTAAGACTCCTCTGTTTTACATCTCTTTTTTAAATCCTAATTCTAATTCAGAATTAAAAGTTATTTCCAGCTATTTCATGGTAGGTCTCAAATGTCCCTCCTCCTCCACACTTGCACACTTAAAAACAAAGAAGGCTTCATCTCCTTAGGCAGCAGTTTGGGGTCACGAATGATAAACAGAAGGAAGGGAGAGAGATTGGGGAGGGAGGAGGGAAAGAGAGAGAGAGAGAGAGAGAGAGAGAGAGAGAGAGAGAGAGAGAGAGAGAGAGAGAGAGAGAGAGAGAGAGACACAAAGAGAGAGAAGAAACAAGAATAGAGATGATAGGGGAAATTGGAAGGCCATTGAGCCATCGTTTTTCATGTATGTATTTTTTAAAATCAAATTAAGTTAGCTGACAACAGCTGGTCAAATGTTTTTCTAGTCTAATTCTACTTCCTAGTATGACCAATCAATCTGGCAAGACATCAATTTATTAAACATGCCATATTTGACTGTATTAGCTTTTCTTTCACAAACATCAGCTGCAGATGAATTCTTTCCTTCCTTCTAGCGCCCCTCACCTTTCAAAATTATCTTAAGAGTTTACCTCAGAGCATAACATCCCTCTGGAAACATTTCAGTGTAGTCTGTCTGTTTATTAGCAGTCATCTCTGGGTGAAATCTCAGTAACAGCTCTACTTGCATTAGAACAAGGGCTGAGAAAGTGGGACAAACGGGAAATTCCACCACAGAGCTGTCCAGTTCTTGGTGACTAGTTTTACTATTTCAACCTGATTTCTATTAGGGATAAAAATGCAGTTTTAGTTAAAAGGTAGTATATAGAGATGGGTTAGGGTAAAAATGTTCGACAAGAAATGTACTCATTACCTTGCTTATGTAACTATAACCCCTCTGTACACCACCTTTACAATAAAATGAAATAAAATTTTAAAAAAGGAGAAAAGATCTAAAGCATTATCACAAACTCAAAAAAATATTCCCATTGCAACTCATCCCCTGCCCCCACCAGCCCCAGTAATGATAATGCACCCAGCTGGTAATGCTTAAGAAAACTCAAGCGAATGTTTCTTGTGGACTTAAAAAAGAAATTCTAATATTTAAATGAAGAACTGCACAAGATTTCAATTTAATTGGGTGATGTTCTAAATTAGCCATACTTGATTATTGCATTTTTTAAACCATTTAAGAAATGCTATTGAATGCCATTTGATTGTTTTCCCAGACACAGCTGAGTATAATGCTTTTTTTTCTGAACATATTTGGGAGTTTGCAAAAGTTTGCGTACAATAGACAATTTTATATTTTAATTAATAAGTGCCTTAAATGTACAGAATGAGGCTCTGGTATTTGTTTAGTTATATGCTTTGGCAATGTGGCAAATCTATAAATTTATCTCTCTATTAAGCTTTCATTAAGTTACATAATTTATTTTTTCCTCAAAATTATTTATTCTCATTGTATTTAGATATGTGTTTCATCTCCCTTTAATATTTTTTCATCTAATCCAAGGATTAATTTCATTATCTCTGTCCTCTTTTCCTTTTCTAAGAGCTGTAGTATTTTCATGCAGTTCTAAATTTTAAGGGCTGAACAGAATATAAATGAAATTCCAGATACGTGAATGAATAATCCATTACCTTTTTCTGAGGCAGTCAGATATCAAAGGAACTTTATTCTTTGCTTTCAGGGTTTTCACATGCCCATATTATTTTCACCAAAGCATTTAAAATACATTATTAAGTTTAGTGTTTTTTTAAAGATCTTCTATTTTTATACAAACTGATAAGTAAGCAGAATATTTAGATACAGTGTTGAGTAAGCAGTATATTTCTCTGATTTTATAGGTCTGGTATTGAGTTGTAAGAAAATATATTTCTTTTTCAGGAGAAGCTATGTGTAAGTGTGCTTGGCTTGGAGTTCTAGAACTAGAAATGAATTATTCTTCACTAGTTTCAAATATAATAAGATCAGTGTTCTCATCCTAGAGTGGAGTGACATTTGTAGAAGAAAAGTGACAGATCTAAGATAATAGCAGATCCTTATGTTCAAGCCTCTGGTTCTCATCCATGAACCTTTCTACAATTGAGCTATTGAGTGCCAAGAATGCTTAGAGATTGAATTTTTATGTAGTATATTCTTGTCCTTAATCTTTATGATTTTGTATACTTTGCAAACATAAAGGGAATCCAATAGGGAAAGATGAAGTAAAACTCTCCCTCTTTGCAGATGACATGATCTTGTACTTAAAGAATCCCATGGACTCCACTCCCAAATTATTCGAGCTGATTCAAAACTTTGGCAAAGTAGCAGGGTATAAAATTAACTCTCAAAAATCAATGGCTTTTCTGTAAGCCAACAATGAGAAGAGTGTGGCTGAAATCAGGAAAGCAACTTTATTCGTAATAGCCCCACAAAAAATAAAATACCTAGGAGTTAATTTTACCAAAGAAGTGAAGGACCTCTATGATGAAAACTTTAAAACCTTGAGAAAAGAAATCAAAACAGAACTTAGAAAGTGGAAAAACCTCCCATGCTCCTGGATTGGAAGAATCAACATTGTGAAAATGGCACTGCTTCCCAAAGCTATCTACAAATTCAAAGCGATACCTATCAATATTCCAACCTCATTCTTCAAGGAAATAGAAAAGGCAATCCAAAGATTCATATGGAACAATAAAAGACCCCAAATAGTGAAAACGATCTATAGAAAATCTTGTACAAAGAAGTTATTCTAACAGTAGCAAGTTTGAGTACCTTAACAGTATATTTCTAAGAACAAGGGTGGATAAGAGACAGCTGTAGTCTCAGGACTAAAGAGCATTTCTGACTCAGGTTATACCACAAATAAATACTAATATCTCAATTGTAGAGGATCAAAAATGATTTCTCCAATATGCCCCCAGCCTATTACAGGTTCTCCTAGGAGCCTGCATGTCCCTTGATGCTAAATCTTGGTATTTCTATTTCTATTGGCTTCCCTCAGGCTCTTGAAACTGGACAGAGTAAGAAATGGTAAATGATAGAACCTAAACATGTTCATTTTTATATTGTGACTTTTCAACTAAAAATGTGCGTGAAAATTGTATCAAACTATTTATATGGAGTCAGTACTCTTGGAATAACTACTTCTTTGTGTCAATGTCCTTTTAGATGAATTAGTATTGTTATTTGTTTGGTTTGTTTAGGTCTAATATTTCTTGGTAATTGGTTTGTTGTGCTTGGACCAGAATTTGAACTTAGGGAAACTTCCTTTTTGCTCAGTTTGCTTACTTGACTGGTACTCTATATCATTTGTGTCATGTCTCCAGCTCATCCTTTTACTAGTTATTTTGGAGATGGAGTCTCAAAGACTTTTCTTGTTAGAATGCCTTTTGTATAGCTTTATGTATAGCTAGGATTATATTCATAAGCCATGAAAACCAAATTTCTTAGTCCAAAAGTTCTTAAAATTTGTTCAATCAATAACTATTATTGTTCTTTTGATAGTATATGTAATACAAAGTGCCGAATAGCAAAAATGATCCTTAACCAAAACAACAGTGCTGGAGGAATATCAATACCAAATTTCAAACTCTACTACAATGCCACAGTAATAAAAACAGCTTGCTACTAGCACAAGAACAGACCTCAGGACCAATGGAACAGAATTGAAAATCCAGAAATGAACCCACAGACCTATAGCCACATAATTTTTGATAAGGGAGCTAAAAAAATAGAATGGAAGAAAAACGGCCTCTTCAGTAAATGGTGCTGGCAAAATTGGTTAATCACCTGTAGAAAACTAAAGCTAGATCCTTATCAATCACCCTGCACCAGAATCAACTCCAAATGGATCAAAGACCTTGGAGTCAAAGCAGACACTCTGAAAACATTATAGGGAAGAATAGGTGAAACCCTTGGTCTCCTTGGCACAGGCCTAAGTTTTCTTAATGGAGACCCAGAAACACAAAACATCAAAGAAAGGTTGGACAAAGGGGACTGCATGAAATTGCAGAGCTTCTGCATGGCAAAGGACATAGCTAGCAAGATCAATAAAAAGCCCACAGATTGGGAGAAGATCTTCACTAGTCATACAATGGACAAGGGTCTCATATCTAAAATATACTTAGAACTAAAAAAAATTAAATCCCCCAACAACAAACCCTCAAAGAAACAACTGCCCAATTAGTAAGTGGGCTAAAGACTTCCAGAGAAACTTCTCTGAAGAGGAAATAAGAATGGCCAATAGACACTTGAAGAAATGCTCAACTTCCCTAACCATAAAAGAAATGCAAATCAAAACAACATTGAGATACCACCTCTCCTCAGTTAGAATGGCTGTAATCAAGAACTCTAATAACAACAGATGCTGGAGGGGATGTGGCCAAAAGGGAACCCTACTGCATTGTTGGTGGGAATGTAAACTTGTTCAGCCACTTTGGAAAGCAGTATGGAGGGTTTTCAAAAGACTCCACATAGAGTTCCCCTATGACCCAGCAATCCCACTTTTGGGCATTTACCCAAATGATCACAAACAAGACCATACTAAAGCTACCAGCACAACTATGTTTATTGCAGCATTATTTATTATAGCTAAGATATGGGTCCAACCCATGCCCCTCAGTAGATGAATGGATCAAGAAAATGTATATATACACAATGGAATTCTATGCCTCCATCAGAAAGAATGACATTGCCCCATTTTGTTAGGATTTGGAAAGACTTGGAAAAAATTATATTAAGTGAAGTAAGCCAGGCCCAAAGAAACATAGATCCCATGGTTTCCCTTATTTGCAATAACTAGTATATGTCTGAGACAAGCAGAAAAGATCAGATAAGATGAAGTCCCAAGATAGGGACACAAGTGGTTTTTTCTTCCTTGCTATTGTTTCTAATGTATTTATTAGGTACCATGTGATTTTTTTTGTTGCTTTTTATGTCTCTCCCCCATGGTATAACCCCTGTTTTCACTGTATTTGATGTTGGTATAATTTGGGGAGGGGAAGGGAAAAAATTGTTTAAATAGGGATACAGATCGACCCATTGCAACAATGAGATGTACAAGACTCTATGTCGAAAAATGAACTTTACAATTTAGGCGGGGGGGGGGGAGTGGGAGAGGGGTGTAGCTGAGGAGGTGGGAGGGAAGGGATGGTAGGGGAAAAACAAAGGAGGAGGCAACAATGCTGGATAAGAAATGCAGTCATTACCTTGCTCATGTAACTGTAACCCCTTTGTAGTATTTTCACAATAAAAAACTTAAATTTTTTTTCTATAGAAGACTCCAGTAAAATACCAATAATACCTTGAAAGCAGGGTAACATATTTATAATACCCACTTCTGTGCTGTCTTCTTCCCCTTGTAAACTGATTTGACAGTATGAGATTTAGGCAAATGAACAAGAAGAAAAGACTTATGCATAAAATATAGTCTGGACTATATTGAAAAGGGAAATCTTTTCCTATCTGACAATGTCAATATTTTGTTAGATTAGATTAGATTAACTACAATAAGGTAGTCAGTGAAGGATAAATACAATTCAATGATACATCTGTGAGATACTTAACACAGCCCAAAACATAAAACAGAAAGGTGATAGTCAGTGGTTGGCACACAGGGAAATGAGAAGTTGCATTTCATTTGTACAAGACAAGTTCTAGAAATCTGTTGTACAGCATTGTGCATATAGTAATAAGATCCCTGAAGTTTTTGCTAAGAGAGAAACTTTGTGTTAGAATTTCTCATCAAGAGAAAAAAAAAAAAATGCCAGGCGCTGGTGGCTCACGCCTGTAATCCTACATACTTAGGAGGCTGAGATCTGAGAATCATGGTTCGAAGACAGCCAGGGCAAGAAAGTCCGTGAGACTCTTATCTCCAATAAACCACTAGAAAACTGGAAGTGGCCCTGTGGCTCAAGCGGTAGAGCACTTGTCTTGAGCTAAAGAGCTCAAGGACAGCACCCAACCCCAGAGTTCAAGCCCCACGACCGACAAAAAAAAAAAAAAAAAGAAAAAAAAGAAAAAAATAGTGGAAGAATCATCAGGGAGAGGCTGGAAGAGATGTCTGGAGGAAGCTGACAGATATGGGTATATACTAATGAAAAATTTGTCTGAGATGATTATTTTCTTGACACCTGTTTGAGTTCCTCAGTGACGCAAATAGTGACGGAGACAAACACTGGAGACTTTCCACAGCTGATACTGATAGAAACCTGAGAGAATAAAAAAAGAAGTTACTTTTATGGATAGCTTCAGCACATATATTTTATGTAAAATACCAGACGTGAGACTCAGTCTGTTTACAAGGGGAGAAGATGAAGCTCCTATGATGAAAGAGTTTCCTTTCATTTGAACATCATTTTATGTATTTGCCAATGTTTAAAAGCAGTAGTGAAAGTGAGAGGTAGACTATGAAGACATATCATCAGTAAAAGTATCTAACCAACCCCAAAGGTCCAGTTTTTAGTTCTGTGTGTCTTGCTATGTGTGTCTTGCTGTGTATCTTGCACTACCTTGTGCATTAGAACCTGAGAGACTGAAAGATTTCCCTCAGAACATACTTTGAGTCACTGTATTTGCTCCAGATATGCTCTAAGGGATCATTTTTGCTCTAAAAAGCAAAAGAGCTGAATGTTTACATGATTTCTACTATAATAGCTGGCAATTGGGCGTCTAACAATAATGTAGATTATTGATGTAACAGATTGGTGACATAAGTAAGGCATATTCTTGAAGTCATTTTGATATATGACCTCATTTTTAATAAACAATTATGCATAATATGTAACCTAGAACAAAAGAATATTTTATATGCTTAATGTGTTGAATTCTATCAGTTACTTCAACTTAAATACTTAATAATTAAAGATGATTAAGAAAGTTGTTAATTTATGAGAACTTTTGAATAGCTAATTATGGGAACATTGATAGTTACTAAAATATTATTTCAACTTGGTAACTATTGAGGTAATATTCTGTGGATTTATATGTTGCTTTATAGATATTTAAATAATATATGATAACCATAAACAGTAGATGATATAACGCTAAATTTTATGGAATTGTTTTGGGTGTTGGCACTCATAAATAGAAATAAAATAACCTAATAATTTAATTTAACTTTTATTTTCATTAATTTTTTCAATTATTCTTTTCTCTTAATGGATTCTTCACTTTTGTGAGGAATAATTAAAAGTAGAAAATTAGCCCTGCTTTTTCAAGATTTTGAATAGAGAAAAATCTTCACATAAATGAAGAAGATCATAGTTCAAAGCTAGCCCGGACCAGAAAGTTCTTGAGGCTCTTATCTCAAATTAACTACCAAAAAGCCAGTGGTACATTGTCTCAAGTGGTACATTGCTAGCCTTGAGCAAAAAGTCCTCATGATTACCCGAGATCCTGAGTCGAAGCCCTACGACCAGCAGGAGCTCGTGTGCACACACACACACACACACACACACACACACACACACACACACACACACAAAGAAACAAAGAAGCAAAATAAAACAGTGCTAGTTGTTGGGAAATGGAAAGAAATGGATTTTTCTGCAGATTAAGGCCATGTTTAAATTTAATACTTTTGCTAACATCTGAAAAGAGACCTAAGTTGGTTCTTTTTTCCTATAGAATTGAAGATTTCCATCCAAATGTAATCCCTTGCTAGGATGGAAACCCAGGTGAATGGAGAGGCTGGAACAGAATGTCATGCATGCCTCTTCTAAGCATTTTGTCTACTGTCTCATAGTTTGAGCTCTTTGCCAAAGCATCTTTTCAAAGTGAAGTTTATCTTCTAACTAGTTAGGGATTATTAGGCAAAAAAAATAGTAATTCATGTCTCTTTGGCTGGGTATCTTCATCTTCAAGGATAAGCCTCGTGGTATAGTCACAGAATTAAATATTTAGCAAGCATTTAAAATAATTTTTTTTTTGCTGGTCGTGGAGCTTGAACTCTGGGCCTGGGCACTGTTCTGAGCTCTTCAGCTCAAGGCTAGCACTCTACCACTTGAGCCATAACACCCACTTCCAGCTTTTTCTGTGTATGTGGTGCTGAGGAATCGAAACCAGGGCCTCATGCATGCAAGGCAAGCACTCTACCACTGAGTCACCTTCCCAGCCCTGATAAAAAAATTTGTTTTTGATAAGTTGTCTTGGACAGTATGAGAAGAAAAGAGAGAAAAGGATACATTTGAAAGATGTCAAAATGGAAAAGGACTTGGAAATTTGCCTGCATCTACGGAATGCTGTTAATTTATTGAATTCTTTTTAGAATAAGAAATTGAAGCAGATCTCCACGTTGGCTACAGATATTTTGGATCTTTTGCTTGTCAGAGTATAAAAAGAAAGCTAAAGGAATATAAAAAAATCTTGGGAGGATCTTGCGTAAATAATAAATTTTGATAGAAATGGATTTTAGATATAAATATACCATGAGATTAATATAGAAATGAGTCCATATATTCCCTTATGTGACACAGAGTAATTCCTATCTATCTGTCTGTCTGTCTATCTATCTGTTTTGAGCCCCGATAGAGACAGGGCTGGCACACTGTCCTTTTGCTTTTTTGTTAAAGGCTAACATTCTACCACTTGAGTCACATGTTTTCTTCTGGCTTCTTGGTGGCTAATTGGTGTCTTGCAGACTTCCCTGCTTAGGCTGCCTTTGAAGTGTGATTCTCGGATCTCAGCTTCTTGAGTGAATAGGATTATAGGCATGAGCTACCAGTACCTGTCTAGCAATTGTAATATTTAAGAGATGGATAAATGTCAACAGCACAGTTCATTAAACTGACTGTAAGAACCTTCCACAACCATTTCTCAATGAATCGAACTTCCACCTTCTAGGTTAAGAAATGATCCTCTGTCTTATTCTCTACATTGGTTTTATATGGACAGTGTGCTAAGGATCCTAATTCTTCCACAACTGAAGTATCTTTGATTCCTCTCAATATTATTAGGTCTAGAGCCTCTTGTTTCAGAAGCCCAGACATCAGACTAGCCTCCAGCTCTTTTGTGTTAGACTTCTCTGCCTAATTTGCTGGATCTTGTCCTCATATATGGTAGTAGAGAAGGCCAAACCCTCCTCAGAACTGATCTATTCTGCTGAGAATTGACACCTTTCAATTCACAGCACAGACTCCTTCTTTGTAGTTCTTTTCTTTCTCCTACACCATGGTTAAGAATTTTATTGCCTAGTATACCTACTCCATTGCCAAACAAGGAACAATATGAACTGGACTTTCTATATCTATAAGTAAAAGACAGAGGCAACCATGAAAACGTTTTGTTTTTAAAAGTTGATATATTATTTCAATCATTCTATTACCATAAAGAAGGTAACCCTCCCCTCTATATTCTTGTGTGAGACACATTATGTATTGAAACATGAATGTGCCTCAGTTGCCTTTTTAAACTTAGTGGTCTGCCAGGACTAATCAGACTACATCATGAGAGGATTTTCCAAAATATTTCACTCTGTGCTATGCTTCTAAATGTTTACCAACTGGCTCAGTGGGGATAGAAGTGAGACCAGGTTTATGGCAAATGCTGATTATCACAAATAATGGAACATGGACAATTTCAAACTGATAGCATTAATTATGAACCTTATTGGTTGAAGAAATTTCTGAAATTTTTACCATTGGCTCTTATGAGTCAGCCTGAGTTGGCTTAGCCCACCTTTGACTCTAGCTCCAACCCTTCCCTCTATAAATAAATCATAATATCTGGAAATCTATCCAATGTGTCTATCATTTAGACACCTTGTAAGGCAATGTTTGTAACCCTGATTTTACATCCATCTCTATTTCTTAATATATCTATGACCTTGGGAAGCTTACTATGCTGCAATTTTCTCTAAATCTAAGACAGTGATATTAAACATTCCCACTTCATAAGATAATTATGAAAATGAAACAAAGATGGAAGGCCTTCATATTGTTGCCTGTCCATTAGTTATTATTCTTCTCCAAGCGGGGCTGCTTTGAGAAGACTGTAAAAACTAGAATGACACTTTTTTGTGTGTATTGGATTGTCAAAAGCAGCTCAGAATTTAAGATGAGCCTAGGTTAAGAATTTAGATTGAGGACAAATAAAAATTTAATCTAAATGACTAGAAGATTCATACAGCATTGTGTTATTTTCTTGCCCTAGTCTGGGATAAAGAAGTTGGAGAACATTTGATCAACTTTAAATATTTCCTGTGTCCCCCACCCCACATGGTAAACTTAGTTTAAAAATGCATGCTTCCTTGGCAGGGCATATTACATAAAGGCACATTCCATAAAAGAAGCTTGCTCTACAGAATCAGAACAGGCTAGGACTTTGATGAATACTGAAAGCATAAATCAGTCCCTTGCAATGAATTTCTGAAGAAGAGCTTAAGGGTTCAGATCTACTTCTCATGTCATTAAAAAGCTTGAGCTCTTAAGGAAACCCCAGCTCACTTTAAATCATAGAAATGTAGAGCCAGAAGGCATCTTAAAGATCATTTTTTATTCACCAAAAAGGGAAGAACTTGTTGTTAACTAGGTCTAAGGTTTAATAAGCAAGCTCTGAACAAGCCCTTGGCATTCACTCAAATGTTCCCTTCTCTCAGGTTTTCCCACTGCTTCAGCTGAACTTTGTAAATGGATTGTTAAAAAAAAATATTGAAAATTCCAGTTAACCACCTTAACAGATCAGTTGAAACAAAGGGAGAATTAGTACATAGGAAAATAAGGGAATAATAATAGAAAACTGATAGCATTTGGATCAGCTTAGAAATTATTCTTTTGAAGTCACATAGCATTTGCTATTATATGTACAGTTCAGCTCTAAAGCAACTTCTGGTCAGTATTAAGTTATTATGAGAGATGCATTCTGGGTAGATAATCCACATTCCCACAGCTCTTTGACTATGGAAAACTGTTTACAGAGGAAGAAGTGACATACTAGGAAGATACAATTACTATGTTGATTGTCTACCAGACTAGCAATTATATTTCTAGCTCTGGAGACTTTCCTTTATGGTTCAGAAATCTGGGAGTTCAATCTTGTAAAAAGTGCTTTAAAATTCTGTGCATGACCTGAAATATCAAAGCTCATGACAGATGTGTGAGTTAGATTTCATAGTGTGTTCTAGTCCTAGGATTAATACCTCATAGCTGTTTTACTCTGCCCTCTCTGACTTTAGATCTCTTGGTCAATATTATTAGACCATGTTGCTTACAGAAGTAAGGAAGGACTGTGTTATTGCTTAGGCATATGTTTGTGTACTCCTCTATGAACTCCATTTTGAGACTGCACTGTCTCTTTAACTTCACATTGGAATGGAAAGGAATGTTTTAGTCTGCATGAACTAAAAGGATTCTGATGTTCCGATGTATTTTAAAAATTATAACTCCAATCAGACTTTCAACAATTGAATTTTCAAATGTATTATCAACAGAAAATTAAGGAGAAGTTAGCCTGTTACCCAATTTTTGCACTTAGTCATTGTTAAACAAATGATAACGTTTGTCTACCTTTTTGTGTTGATGTGGGACAAGAATTAATGTGAAGAGGGGTATGTTGCAGTAGTGAATTGTTCTATGATACTTGAGGTATCATAGGTATAAGGAGATTTACTACAAAGGAATTAGCACAGTTAGGGTCAAATCGAATGCTTGAGAAATTAAATGTGCTTATGAAGATTGATGTCCATAATGTAATTAGATTTTTGTCTATGAGGAAGTTCACTGAATTGAAAATAATTTCCAGTAACTTTTGAACCAACATTAGTCTAGGCTATTCTGAACTTTACAGACTCATACAAACATTTTCAGGTTCTGTATGTTGACATTACTTAAGAGTTTAAGGCTATCTGAGGAAATCCTAAGTATATTCTTTTAGATTTATTTTTCAATACTTATGAGCTAATATCTTGTAGCACAGGCTTATGAAAGTAGCACTGTTATGTTGAATAATTATTAAATAATGTTTCAGCTAGGATGCATATTATAAGCTGGATTTTTTTGGGAAACCCTTATCAGTGTAGGAAGCAAAGTCTAGAGAACTTGTTTTTAAATAACAAAATCTTCAATTTATGCTTATAAAGCGCTTAGAGAGACTGATCACAAATATGTTTACAGCTTCACAAATACATGAGGCAAATCATCTGAGAGCTTAAAACAAGAAAAGGAAGAGTTAGCTCCTTCCCCACTAAGAACCAGGTCATGTATTCTATGAGCTAGGCTAAAACAAGAATTCTGTATATGGTAGAGCCAGCCTCAGAGTTTGAGATCTGTTTAAATATTCTCAGGGTAGATTCTCATTGATACTCCTTTGAAGCAGCAAAAATTCAGTTTGGTGAAGCTTAGAAAACTGAAACCAGACTCCTGTCTTTCACTTTGCACAAAAATCAATTATACATAGATCAAAGATCCTAATGTAAGACCACAGACTTTCAAACTTCTAAAGGAAAACACAGGGAAAAGTCTTGAAAATATAGGCACAAGTCATGTTTTCTGAACAGAATCTCCGTTGATCAAAAGATAATAAGAATTAAAAAATGGAATTTCCTCAGATTAAAAAGCTTCTGCACAACAAGAGAAACATCCACTAGAACCAAAATTTACAAGATGGGAGAAAACTTCCCATTATAAGAAATTAATATCCAGAATATGTAAACAGCTCAAAAATTAAACACCGAGAACAAATAAATTCTCCAGCTAATAAATGGGTAAATGCATTACACAATTTTCAAAAAATACAGATGGCAAAGAAATTCATAAAAGAATGTTTAGCATCCTTTGCCATAATGAAAATGAAAATCAAGATATTGCTGAGATTTCATCTCATCCCAACCAGAATGGCAGTTACAAAACAAACAACAGTGCTAGTAAAGAAATGGCAGGAAAGAGATCCTAATATACTGTTCATGGGAATGTAAATAGTGTCAGTAAAGTGGCACCATTAGAAACTAAAGATAGAACAGCTTGGTACTGGCACAAGAATAGACCTCAGGACCAATGGAATAGAATTGAAAAAACAGAAATGAACCTACAGACCTATAGCCATCTAATCTTTGATAAGGGAGCTAAAAAAAATATAATGGAAGAAAGACAGCCTCTTCAGTAAATGGTGCTGGCAAAATTGGTGAACTACTTGTAGAAAACTAAAGGTAGATCCTTATATATCACCCTACACCAGAATGAACTCCAAATGGGTCAAAGACCTCGGAGTCAAAGCAGACACTCTGAAAACATTACAGTATGGAATAGGAGACACCCTAGGTCTCCTTGGCGCAGGCCGAAATTTTCTCAATAGAGACCCAGAAACACAACAAATCAAAGAAATGTTGGATAAATGGGATTGCATGAAGTTGCAGAGCTTCTGCATGGCAAAGGACATAGCTAGAAAGATCAATAGAAAGCCCACAGATTGGGAGAAGATACTCACAAGCCATACAACGGACAAGGGTCTCATATCTAAAATATACTTGGAACTCAAAAAATTAAATCCCCCAACAACAAATCTCCAAAGAAACAACTGCCCAATAAATAAGTGGGCGAAAGACTTAAAGAGAAACTTCTCTGAAGAAGAAATAAGGATGGCCAATAGACACATGAAGAAATGCTCAACCTCCCTAGCCATAAAAGAAATGCAAATCAAAACAACATTGAGATACCACCTCACCCCAGTTAGAATGGCAAAAATCAAGAACTCTAATAACAACAGATGCTGGAGGGGATGTGGACAGAAGGGAACCTTACTTCATTGTTGGTGGGAGTGTAAACTTGTTCAACCACTTTGGAAAGCAGTATGGAGGTTCCTCAAAAGACTCCACATAGAGCTCCCCTATGACCCAGCAATCCCACTTTTGGACATTTACCCAAATGTTTACAAACAAGACCACACTAAAGCTACCAGCACAACTATGTTTATTGCAGCATTATTTACCATAGTTAAGATCTGGAACCAACCCAGATGCCCCTCAGTAGATCAATGGATCAAGAAAATGTGGTATATATCCACAATGGAATTCTATGCCTCCATCAGAAAGAATGACATTGCCCCATTTGTTAGGAAATGGAAAGACTTGGAAAAAATTATATTAAGTGAAGTAAGCCAAGCCCAAAGAAACATAGGTCCCATGATTTCCCTTATTTGCAATATCTAGTATATGTCTGAGTCAAGCAGAAGAGGTCAGATAAGGTGATGTTAGGAAAATGAACCCTAAGATATGTATTTTAAATGTTTTTTTTCTTTCATGCGTTTGTTTCTAACGCAATTAAAAGATGATTTCTTTGTTGCTTTGTATGTCCCTCCCCCACAGTATAACCCCTACTTTCACTGTATTTGATGTCGGTATAATTTGTGGAGGGGAAGGGGAAAAAAAAGTCGTTTAAATAAGGATACAGGTGGACCTGTTGCAACAATAAGTGCAAGTTGTCATGTCAAAATGGAACTTTACAACTTGCGGGGGGTGGAGGGTAGGGAGGATTGGGTGCAGGGGGAAGGGAGGATAGGAAGGGATGGGAAGGGTAAACAAAGGAGGAGCCTACAATGCTTGATAAGATATGTACTCACTATCTTGCCCATGTAATTGTAACCCCTCTGTACAGTATTTTCACAATAAAAAAAAGAAAAAAATAAATTAAAGATAGAACTACCATATTTATATACCACTCCTGGGCAAAAGAGGGACTTATGGAATCAGGGCTGTAAGCAATATACAGTTGAGACACTTGCACACTCAGGTTTACAGCAGGACTCTTTACAATAGGTAAAATATAGAAATAGCCTAGGTACCTATGAAAGGATGAAGAATTAAGAAAATGTGGTATGTATACACAATGGGTATCATGAGCTATTAAGAAGAATGAAATTTTATCATGAAACTATTCAACATGTTATGCAAAATAAGGCAGGCTGAGAAAGTCAAATATGGCCTGTCCTTTTGTCCTATGAAGAATCAACTCTAAAAATGAACTGGTTTGTAAAACAGGTATTTGTGAGTGGGTACCTGGAGGAAGGGAAAAGATGAAAAGGTAGGATGTGGGGGTGTGAACAGTCATGCATTCCTACACATGACTGAAAATAGAAAACCAAGAAGGAAGAAGGTTGGAGAGAATGATATTGATTGGTTCCATTGTATGTAGGTATGAAACCGTTACAATAAAGCCCCTTGTCTAACATGCTAATGAAAAAGCAGTAGGTAAAGCAAAAGAAAGAAAAGTCATAGTGATATAAACCTGTCATCCCAACACTCAGAATGCTAACAGAGGTGCAATTAAGAGTTTGAGGCCTGCCTAGGCTACATGGAATAACCCTTTTCGAAACCAAACACAAAACAGCTTCCTTCAAACCAACTGTCCCACATCTAAGGTCTTCCTCATGTAATCTGATCATAGACCAAAGTCTTTCTTTTAAGTGTCTGGTGGAATGTTGCAGCTGACACTCAAATGGAACTAGAGCTCTTAGCTTTTTTTACCCTCTGCTCTCCCAGAGAACATTCTTAGTACTCTAAGTGTAGGTTGAAGTGGATAAATGTGGTTTCTGGATGATGAGAAAACTATAGTTTTCCTTTTGTTGATCACGATGTGGGAAAAAAAAAGCTATGAAAGACTCTCAGAGCAAAACATAAACAGAACAAAGTTCGATCAAAACATAAACAGAACAAAGTTCTAACAAAACCTCAAGTTAGAAAAATGGCAACAGTTACTCTCTTGGTCTTGCAAAGTCTCCTGAAAGTCTGGTGATTTAGATTTCACTAGCCCATTGAAAATTTGTGTCAACTCTGTTTGGGTAGATCTTTACTCTTTTTCCCATCTTTTTCATTCCCTAAGTTTATGCCAGCATCTTATTTGTGCTAATGTTAGTTATTGTTTGGGGTAGGCAGATGCTTTGGGGCTTCTCAAAAATAGTGATTGGTTTTGGTTCTAAAACGCAGCAGGAATTTTGGCAACCAGCTAGATGAATAGAGAAAAGAGAAGAGAAATACAGTTTACCAGAGCTAAGGAAACTGGTAATAGACAGAGGTCCTGGAATGAAGCAGTTGAAAAGTAGGTAAATTTACTTAAAAACAAAACAGAACTCTGAGATGGATTTCTTGACCTCTTGAAGGGGAAGAAGATTAGAATTTGAAAGAGAATCCAAACACCTTGGAGTGTTCAAGCATGAAAGATTAAGTTTAACAATAGATTGGACTTCATGGCTGGAAACAGATACAGCCGAGGTATTAAGCCAAATTCTCCTCTATGAGCTCTCTTCGTTTTTGATTCTTTATCATTGAGACACAATTCATGTATTTGACTTTGTATGTTAATTTTAAAGCCATAGAATGATAATGCCTCTATTTCACAGAGCTATATCCTGCCACATGGTAAATGGATAGTGTTTCTCCCAGGGGACAGGGATATGGTCCATTTGTTTGTGTTGTTACAGTGTCTGGAACATGAAAGCTTAACTGTTGAAATAAAACATTACATTTGTACGAGGGTGTTGTTGAAGTTGAGCTATGATCTCTGAAAGGAAAACAAAGATCTTGGATAAAGATAGGGAGGAAGGGAATAGTCTCACATCCCCTCTCCACAATTAAACATGCTTTCATTTATCTTCCTTTGTAAACTTCAAGCCTTCTCTCAAACCATAGCCAAATATTCTTTTGCTCAAATAAGGTATGGCTGGAAATAAACACACCGAAGATGGAAATGTATTTGGGAAAGGTTGACAAAGGATATAAAAGAAGGCTCTAAAGTATTTATATGGCAATTTATCAGACACAAATGCCAAGCATTTAGAAACAGGTGGTGCCTGTGGCTGACAAAGAAATGTAGTCAATAAATTAAACACCAAGGAAAAAAGTATCTACAAGTAGCAGAGAAGTAAAAGGCAATGAAGAATTAATGGCACATCCAGGAAGAGTGGAGTTGAGCTAGAATGTGCAGATCCTAGTGTATTGTTTAAGAATATAAAACAAGTACTTCCTTTTCTCAGAAAAAGTATAAATGTATTTAAAATCCAGACATAATATTGGTGAACAATATTAATACGTATACAAAGAATTCTTTACAGAGCTTTCTTTTAATAGCAAATTTACCTTGTGTATTTAAAGTAGAATTTCTACTGCACAACTTTTTAAAATATCTGAATAGCAGCTTGTGGAAACTCTACAAATATTTGTTTGCTGCATATACAAAGTACTTGTATTAGGGAAGTAGTATGATGGAAAGAAAGGAGGCCTTAAGCAGCTTATTTAATTATTCTACTCTATAAAAAGAATCAGATGAGATAGATATTTCTAAGATAGCTCCCATTTATTTACCATATAGGTCTATAATTCTGCCACATGCAGGACAAAAATTTCCTGTGTAATAAAACCTTGCATTTTTGTACAAACAGATTTTTATGTACTAGAAGATGACCTAGCCAAAAAGAAAAAGAGGCTTCTTTATCTGATCCTAACATGTTCTTTCCCCTCTTTTCTATCTCTGACATACCATGGTCCCTGCTGTAATGAGGAGAAAGGAGCAGAGTTAGAGCAGGTTTCTGTCCACAATGCAGTTGAAAGTAGCAGTCATCTCTCAATGCTTTCAAGTATCTATAGTTTTGGCACTGCCGCAGCAGACTGTACTCTTGATTTTTACATTCTTGATACCCACATGAGTCTGTGAGGTAAGAAACTGCATTTCTCTTGTAGAATAATTAAAAATACAGTGACCCAAAAGCTTAGAAAAGAACAAAATAGCATTGTACAATGTTCATATTTCATTACAGAAATATACTGGATAGTAAATGAGTTTACTTGCCAGGCAATACTTCTACTTCTCTGTAATTTCCAAAGGAAGATACTTATTTTCAGAACCATTTTAGTCTAATAGGTTGTCCCCTAGATTTATGCAAGTTATTAAAGCATGAAATTTTGCTGGAAGAGAAGTATATGATTGAATGATAATGTATAGTGCTCTCTGGCAATGTGTGAAATGCTACCCCTCCTCATTGTCACTAGGCAAAGTGACTTCTCTGTCTCCAGAACATCACCCCAGAGTTCTTGGTTTAGGTGTCAGGTTAAGTTTTTGTAATTCAATACATACTTTTTCATGCTTTTCTCCACGGATTCAATCCATGCTTCATTAAGAGATAATCTCATCTCATTTTAATGTTCTGATGTCCATATCTGTATCTTCTGCTTCTTTGGATTTATAGAGGAATTTGGTGTCATGAATGATATTGAATGATAGGAAAGAAAAGGGATATCCTCGCTTTATTTCTAATATCAGATGAAATGATTTTAATTTATCCACATGTAAAATGATGTTGACTTTAGGTTTGTCATACATAACCTTTATCATAGTGAGGTATGTTCTTTTTATTTCTCTTTTCTTCAAAGTTGAATATGAATCTAACTACTACTATGGCTTATATTCTAGGCACATTTCTTAGAATACCTTTTTCCAATCTTTTGTTCTACATCAATGTTTGTTTTTGTCAGTAAGATGTATTCCCTATAGACAGCTGATGACTGGATCTTACTATTTGAACCAACACCCCATTCTATGTCTGATTGGAGAATAGAGGCTATTGAGAAGGAGTGGTTGCACTGAAAGGTAAAGTTGAGGAGTAAAGGTTCATGCCATGCAATCCTTTCTATTCAGGATCATGAGATCCAGAGCATTGTGGCTTAAAGCCAACATAGAAAATCCTATCAGTTTCTGTCTTTAAATATCCAGCTCAAAAGTAGGACTGGAGGCATGGCTAAAGTAGTAAATACCACCCAGGCAAGCCAGTTGAGAAAGCATAAGGGATTGAGTTTATACTCCAGTAATAAGAAATAAAAGGTATTCAATAATTCCCTGCCATTAAAAATAGTTTTAGATTCTTTCCTATTCCTCCTTTGCTTGTATCTTCATCTTTTAGATTTATTTTATTTGATATTTTCATGTTTATATTGATCTTCATCTTCTCTTTATAGAATTCGTTGTGCATCATCTGTAGAGATGATTTAGAGGTTATAAATTGCTTTAGTTTTTTTTCTTTATTGAATGTTTTTATTTGTGATTCAATTATGAATAAAGTTTCTCTGGGAAGAATATCCTGGGTTGGAAGTTATTCACTTTCAGAGTTTGCATAATCTCTTTCCTTTTAAGTTTTCTGTTAAAAAATCTGTTTTTATTCTGATAAAGTTTCCATTGTGACATTGTTTTTCTCTATTGAAACTTTCAGAAATCTTTAGATTTTTCTCTGTACTTAGGGTTTTCAGAATAATACATGATGGTAACCTTCTGTTTTATTATGGGCTGTTTCTAAAAATCCCTTGGGTTTGGATGAGCTTCTCATTTTTAAAGTTTGAGATGTTTCCTGCTATCAGTTTATTGAATATGTTCCCTATGCCTTTAACTAGTACTTCTGTTCTGACTGTGATTCCTAAGTTTTTGTGTTTTACTAGGGTTCTGAAGTGTAATATTGTTTCTTTTCCCTCCTCTGCCATTTCTACTATATCTACTTTATCTTCAAGACTTGAAAGACACATGTATTTTGAATGGCAATGGCAATTGCCAGGTATCTTAATCTTAGCAAATCATGAGAACTCATAGTCACAGTAATAAAACACAAAAATTCCCAGTTTCTCATGTCTCTCATGTCTTTATTGCTTATGAATGTCATAGTTTGATTTTAATTTTTGGTGTTATTGTTGAAAATGAAATTTTAGTTTTCACTTTTCTAAGTATTGGTGAGTCTGAGCTTATCTTCATATTTTTCATCAAGTAAGATTTCATCTTTTGTAAATTGCCTATTAATAGTTTTGGTACATTGTTTTTCAAACGAGAGGCATTCTTTTAGCTTATTAAATGCAGTAGCCCCAGGTCACATGCAAATATTTTCCTAGTTAGCCATTTTTATTTTTACTTGTTTATAGAGTCTTTGCTATAAATGTTCTAATTTTATGAAATCAAAACATGTCTCTTTAAAAATTGTTTTTGCTTTTTAATTTCTTTTGCCTTTGTGTTTATTAATTATTCTGTTAGGATTTGCATAAGATGCTTTTGTTTACAGTTAGGGAATTTCTTATTACTCAGATGGTATATATCTGTCTTCTTTTTTTAAAAGTGTATGTTATAATCTCTTGTTATGATTATCTTGAGTTGTTTATTTCCCTACAAAGTTCTTAGAGTTCTTTGCCTAATCTATGTATGAATTCTTTCTCAGATATATGTGTTCTAAAATTTTTCCCAGTCTTTAGTTTGGCCTTGTAGTTTTTTTAGTGATGTTTTAGAGGAAACAAAAGTGAGTTAAAAATCCAAGTAAATCACTTTCATTTTGAAGTTTGCTCTATAAGAAATCTTTGCTTGTCTCAGAAGCTTTATTTTTTAGAAGCTTTATAATTGTGAAGTTTATGTTAGTTTGTATTCAGGTTGAATATAATTTTCATGTTTTCCATTGCAAGCTGATATTTGCATATAATGTTAGGTAAAGGTCAAAATCCATTTTCTTTCCACATATATATCATAAGTTCAATATGACTTGTTGAAAGAATAAGTTTTTTTTCTCACTGAATTACCTTACTGATTTGGTCAATACATAAACAATAAAAATAAATAACCTCTTAAATCTCATCATACATGTGGTTCTATATTTTGATTTTCCTGTGTTTCATTTATTCAAATACCTTTTTATTCAACCTCCACTCTGTTTTGACAATTATAGCATTGTATAGTAAGTATTGAAATCACTATTTATTGGTTGTGACAATGAAATTAAAATGAACACAGATTTTAAAATTTCTTATAGCAAGTTTTTTCTTATATCTTAAACAATTTCTCATTATGCAAATGCATCAGAGTTTTTGTTGTGGCAAATACATTGACTATAGCTCTATTTTCAATAACTTTCTCTAAAAGGTCTTACACCCAGCCTAATTTTTCATATAACTTTGCATAAGTCTTCCCAAAAATCACACAGATAACTTCATTACAAACTACTTCACACATTTTTAAAAATTTACTTACACAAAGTAAATTGTTAAAATTAGATTTTGAGGACTATAGTTTCTCTGTCTTTAGGGTACCTAGTTATCAAAATTGCTGTTGATACATGAGCTCTTGCCTAAAATTTAAAACAATCACCTATTTATGTTTACTCTTTGCCTTCTGTTTCTTGACATTTAGGGTTTATTTCCATAATTTTAAAATCTAATATGAAAAAGTCAAGGCTCTTACCATGACAACTTCTCCTGATGTCAAAAATATATAAATGGGAGAAAATGATTTTCATATATTAACTATTTGTTTACTAATATCTGCTTATCATCATTAGCTTGGTTTCTTAATTTTCACTAAGCTCCTATTGATTCTGAATATTTGCTTATTGAGATGTCTTACAATATATATGAAGATAGTCTGTGAATCTGCTCTTCAGTAGAATGGGTGTGTACTTTAAATCGATTGCCAGGGCACTGTTATGAGTGCCCCCTGTGGAATCAGAAGGTCTGTGTTTTGTCCCTGCTCTGCTTCTCAAGTGTTTTATGACCTAGTAGACAACACTTATTCTTCCTGGGGTTTAGTTTCCTCATTTGTTGGCCCAGATGATCCTTGAAATCCTTTTGAGATATCTCAGGATTAAAACTTGGTCGAAATTTTTTATCACAAATAGTCTGCTAATGAACTCCTGAAATAGGAGTGTGGTTCTTCAGTTTGTATAGAAAATTTATTCTGAATGCGTATATTATGCAAATGATGCCAAATAGGTTACTTTAAAGAGTACAAGTCCAACCTATTTATAGCACCCAGCTTGATGGGTGACAAATGAGGCATATATTGTGTCAGTAAAAGAGAAATCCATGTGGGTATAAGTAAACCACTGCTACTGTATTTATTGCCTACCTAGAATAAACCAAATCTACCTTTTTTCCCAAATGAGAATGGGTTGCCATGTACTCTCTGACTTCCAAAAATAATTTCCCCATCCCTGATTTCTGATGTATTATTTTTAATAGTCTTCTTCTGGTTTAAAAAGTTATTTCCTTGAAACCAATAACTCTCACATCCACTAGAAATCTTAATCATGTATTTTAGAACATTCAGAGTAAATTTTATCTAGGCTGTTATTGAGTTATTGCTTCTATTGTTAGTTTACCAGGCAGAATTGTCTATGATGGAGAAGAAAGGGTTTATGTGTTCCCAACTTCTCACTTTAAAAAAAAAAATAATTAGCCTTCAAATGAAATCTTCCTATGAGCTTCCTGGGAATTTGGATTCTTTTCAAAGAATGCACAATCAAGAATAGTTCAAACTCCCCTTTCCTGGGTAGGACTGATACTTAAGTTCAAGTTACTCATATGATACCATTGACTCTTTCTGTATGATCTATTTTCTGTAATAGAATAAAGCACAGTACAGCACACTTTGTCAGAGTTCATCTTCTGTTAATAGCTGTCACATCTATTATGTACTCAAATAGCACCAGACCTTACTAAAGACATAGAGTAACTCTAAGAATATTGACCTTTGACAGAGAAGCAAGATCATGAGCATCAAGGTTATGTGACTGTGCTGAAGCTACACAGCAAAGTTGGAGCTGAGGGTTATCTTGGCCCTGGGCCTATGAAACCTTTGCTGTTTCACTAGGCCTTAGGTATGCCATATACAAGACTCAGTAATATTTCCATATGCTCATACTGATGATGAAACTTGTCTATTATGCTTCTTATCAGGCTGTTTGTATACTAGGTAACAATATTATAGCTTTATCCACCAATTATAAAAAGACTTCTTTTCCTAGAAATTACTGACTCATATTTTTGACTCATGTTCTATTATAGCTATTCATATTAAGGTTTTCCTACCTTCTATTAGACCCACCTACTGCAAATATGGGCACGACCACCCAGTTGTGATTGTACAGGATATGTCTTTGAAGTGAACTTAGTTTGACTCCCCATTATGGATTATTTTATTAAAAATTTAGCTTTTGATCTTTGGTCAGAGTTATAGAGCTCTGGGGATTATATGAGGAAAAAGGAATATAAGACTCAACGTGGTTGAACATTACCTGCACTTATGCACTTGGAATTTTTTTTCAGTTCCTTAAATTGCTGAAAGAGAAGAGATGGCTCTTATTATTGTTGTTAGCTATATACAATGATGTATAATTCAATTAAATAGTAGATATTCACATGGTATTTTGAGAAGCTAACATGAAAGTTGAAACATTGAAGTGCTACATACTATTTGGAATGTTATTCTTAATATAAAAGAATCTCATGTACTGAGGTCAAGTTCACTACTCATTTTCGGCATATGGTGATGTGAATCTACTCTCAAGCTCTTTACAGCTGATTAGAAAGAGATTAAAAAATGACTGTAGGTTTCTCCTGACTGGTGATTCTATGTCTGGTAATGGAGGATATAATTCTACTGTATCATGGAAATTAGCTTGAAAAGTTGGGGGGAAATTAAATATCTGCTTGAAAGCATTGGTGAACTGACAGGTTAGGAAGGACTTGTGGAATGAAGACATGGGAAAAGTACAAAGCAGGTAAACTCAGCACTTGGGCCAGTTTACCTTCTAAGGATGATGTGTGGATGATGAAAGAAATAGCAGAGAGGCTGAGATCATGACATTCATTTCTATGGCTCCATGAGACCAAAGGGACTGATGGAGCTATAGTGTAAGGATGACCAGCATGACAGACTGTATATGTATTCATAAATAGCATGCATACAGCTTTTACAATTCAGTTAGAAAAAAAGAAGTGTGAAAAGCCCAAGTTCTGATAGTTGTGTGAATGTAATCTTAGCAACTCAATAGGCTGAGGCTTAGAGGATCAGGGTTTGAAACCAGCCCAGGTAGAAAAGTCTACAAGATTCCATCTCTAATTTATCATCAAAATTCCAGTCTGGAGGTATGGCTCAAAATGACAATGCAAGGCCTTGATTTTCAAGACCCAATAGCAGCACAAGAGAAGTGGGTGAAAGAGACTTGAATAGTTACTTCACCAAAGAGAGTGTACAAAAGGAATGACAGTACATACCAAACCAGAGTATAATTAAGACGACTGAGAATATCAGGTGTTGGTGAAAAATAACTGATTGGATATGAGAATTGACCTAGTGTTTTTAGACTCAAAAACCCTGGCATCAGTGAAAAGTCCTTTAACTGAATCTGATGCTTACATTCTTGAATTTTCAAAAGAATATTTGAGACTGACAGAGGAGTAGATGTGTACCACTTCCTCACACCTTTCATTTTTAATTTTTAATCAGCATTTTTCAAGAATTTGGTGTATGTTGTTTTTAGTTACCTAGTATGAAGAATGTAGCATATGCTTAAATTATATACATTATCGTGAAACAGAATTTGGCTTTTCATTTTTAGCTGTTTAAAATTATGTTATAATGATTATATAGTCCATAATGTGATGGACTAATATATAAGAACACCTTGATCTTACCATCTTTATGTTTTCTTTCTCTTTGGCATGGACCACTTATCCCCTACACACCTGGATGGAGCCTGACTATGGCCAAGATAGGGTTAAGCAGCAAGTCAGTTTAGCCATTCCTGGTTTTAGCCCCCAAAATCTCCACCCATTTCCAGGAGGCATATATATGTAGGGTAGGAGCAGTCAGCTCAGATCCATCCATCTGCAATCATGCAAATCTACTTTTCTATGTGGTTTTCCTAGGAGTCTTCTCTTGACTACGCTGTAGTTACTCATCCTTACTCTGAAATTCCTTAGTATGTTCATCAATCAGCCTAAGTCACTTTATCTAGATACTCAGATTTTTATCTAAACCCATTGGCATTTTAGCAGGAGCTAAGCAAGCACTTAATCAAATCTTTCTACTTTCAGAATATGAAATGGCCCAGAAGTGATTAAATATTAGGATAAAACTATATTCAGGAAAAGACAACATGAGAATTATATCAACCCAAACTTCTGGTCTCCCCTTATTCTTGAGGTTGAGTGATGCCATTATTCTTATAGATTCTTAATAAAATGTCAAATGTCAGTTTACCAAAGGTAAAAGGATCAATTTGTTTCCTCTAAGGATTCACATCCCAGAGAAGATCACACATATTTTTATCATTGAAGAAAAACTCAGTGAAGGATAGCTTAGTCTTTTAAGATCATAGTGAATAAAGCTACTTTCCTTTAATGCAGTGAAGATTGGCCTAAGTTACACATGTTACCATTCATTACCTTTACTGATCTGGGTATTGCCCATAGTTTAGCTTCTCTGTAAGCAAAACGGAAAACAATCCTATAATAAAATTTCATGCAAATAATGCATTTGACAAGGAATGTTAGCCCAAATTTATTTCTTTAAATATAGCAGTTACCTAAAAATTACCTATTAATTTTACCATATACATTGTTTGAGAAGAGACATGCATGAACTAAAAGAAAAGACCTAATTACTATAAGCACTAGAGATTAGATAATTGTATAGAATTTTTATATTTATACATTGGCATAGATGTGTGAGATATTTGGACTCCAGATTTACTGGTGAATATAGTATAAAACAATATTTGTATAAATATTTTCAATAAACCAGTAATGTAAAACATATTATACTTTGCTGTAAACTGATAATGAGATCTATTCATAAGTTTTAGTAAGAAATGTAGGTTTGTCATACTTCAAATTGCTGGTGTCCATTGATTAGAAAAATACATTCTGGTTACTGTTGCTAAAGATAAAAAAGTAATAAAGCTGATATGCACAGTTATTTAAAGGAATTTGAGTTACTATGCATGAATTGAATTATTTTCTGGTACATTATTAGTGCCTGTTCTGCATCAAGGAGCAGAATTTTAATCATCAGTCCCACTTCCCCCTGAACTTTTAAAAAATGATGACTATTGTACCATAGCTTACTCTAGGAAACATATTAAACTGTTGTTCAATGTGTTTTGCATAGTTTGGTGACATACATTCAAATGCTAAAATGTTTGTGGGATTTGTACTGACTCATCAGTTTGGTCATAGAATAAAAGGCTGAAAAGAAAGTTACAATAAGTAGTAATCAGAAAGTTACAGCATGGGCCAACCTGGATGTTTGAAGGGAAATAGAATTTAACTCATGAAGCGATCTTTCAGGCTCTGAATTCGTCTAGCTGTAAAGTTAGGAGTCATAGGCTTGGGGATCATGGAGGAGTTTGTTGTATACATGCAATGATTCAGACAACTCAATGAGATGGGATCATTTTCCTCCAGTTCTTCTCCAAACTGTGAAACCTCACCCCTGGCAGGGCTCTGGGGCATATTTCTTGGTACTTCTGTTTAATTTAATCTAAAATAATGCTATTTTAAAATGTCTGGAACTGGATTAATCAACAATATTAGTTGGTAAAATGGTAGAATAATTTCTATTTAACAAAAGTCGGCTATAAGGCATTTTCCAAGTGTCTTAATTTGATTAGAAAACTTCATACATAACAAGAGTGATGTAGTTATGGGGGGGCTGGTGAACAAGATATATGTTGACAGGTGGGAGCAAGACAATTCTTTCAATATTTTTGAGAATCTTGTTTTTTCAAGTCAAGTAACTACATTTCCTACTCAGAAATTAAATAACTTTTATTATGTCATTGGTGAAAACCTATGGTGTTTTTGAGGAAGAGGGAAGAACAACCATTGAAATATATCCATCCTTAATGACTTAGTTCCAATATTTTCTTCCCCTTCCCTCCTTCCTTCTCTTCCTTCCCTCCCTTCTTCCACCATTCCCTCCCTCCCCTACTCCTTCCCTTTGTCTCTTTCTTCACAGATTTCCAAGCTTGGGCAGAGAATGTAGACAGAGATCTATAGCCTGGTAAGTCCCCCTTTTATGAGCTATGGCATATATAATGTAATATTGAAGTCAACTTTTCAATAGAATTGAACATTGTGCAATGAGCCTCTGTAGTCTTGTAGAATGTAAATGTACCTTTAGGTCTTTAGGAAGCATGCGCTACAGCCAGGGTCAGATCTGCTCCCCTGACAAACTTATAAAGGGAAAAATCTGTAGTTTATTCTTTGCCAAGGAGGCTATGGAGCAGCATTTCCTGGGGGGCCATGCTGGGCTTGGCACTGGCATTGTGTGCAACTATGTTGCTAGTGAAATAAACCAGAAGCCGAAACATTTTTGGAGAATAGTCTGTAACTGTACATAATGAACCATAAAAGAACATGATTTCTCAGGAGGACAAACATTTTTAACATTTCCTTGTTGAAGTGTAGTAATTAAGTTGCCAATATGAGAACTTTCTCATTAATATATAAATTTAAGTTATAAAATGAATTAAAATGTCAAGATATAAATTAAGTCCTACAGCTTTAGATGGGAAGAGAAATATATGATCTGACAGTGAACTATCTAAAGGTTATCACATTCTGGAGACCCTCCCAGTCCCCTGAACATGCTCACTTTTAGCAGAATGATGGTGAATATTTTCCTCCTTATGTTGTCCTATCAAGAAATCATCCTGGGCTGGGAAGGTGGCTCAGTGGTAGAGTGCTTGCCTTGCATGCACGAGGCCCTGGGTTCCTCAGCACTATATAACAGAAAAAGCTGGAAGGGGAACTGTGGCTTAAGTGGTAGAGCGCTAGCTTTGAGCTGAAGAGCTGAGGGACAGTGCCCAGGCCAAGCGGGGTTCAGGTCCCACGACCAGCAAAAAAAAAAAAAAAAAAAAAGAAGTCATCCTTATCCTTAATTCCTTTCCAGTAAGGTGAGTGCACGTTTCTGTTCTTCATGGTTGACCTCCTTTTCCCTCACTCCGATTGCATTCGTGGTCAGTTCCCCACACCTTACGACTTTGCTAATGTTTGTCAGTTTAATGTTTGTCAGTTTAATGTTTGTCAGTTTTGTCCCCAGATTAAACTGAGACATTTGAAAATGGGGAATTCAGTCTTAACCATTTTTCTTCTCTGGTTCTCAAACAGTAGATTCATCTACAACTTAGTTTATTTAGTCCTTAAAATTTGTTCCCATTTTTAGAAATACAGAAATATCCTTTACTAAAAAGAGTCAACAGAGACACTAAGAGTCTTTGGCAGGTTGACTGGTAGAGTATGACTTGGATAGATTGTCAAAACACTCCATAGCCTAGCATACCTATTGGATATAGGCCAGAATGAGATG
Organism: Dipodomys merriami; assembly: GCF_024711535.1. NCBI lineage: Eukaryota > Metazoa > Chordata > Mammalia > Rodentia > Heteromyidae > Dipodomys > Dipodomys merriami. The sequence goes on from NW_027206119.1 coordinate 496,520, forward strand.
ATAGATTGGTGACTTGCATAGAAAACTATAGATGGTACCACTTTCCAAAGGTAACTGATTAAATTGCTGGCAAAAATCATTAAAATTTTTTGCCATCTTAGTTTCTCTGGCTTTAAAATGGAATAGAAAAGAAAGGGAGAAAAAAGAAGAAACAAAATTATAGCCAAACCGACTTAAAAGGCTTAATGGAGCACACTGGCCTATTCTACTATTCTAAACAATATAATTGATAACAGGTATTCATATAAGCTCTACCAGCTGTAACCATAAGAACAAAGAGAACTTTCAGGATCAAAGTTGGGGTCTTGACTGTGCTTTTTATGTGAATGGAAGCTTTGTGAGTCTAGGTCCTAAGAACACAATGAAATACTGTATCAGCAGCATAGTACGAATCCTGGGAAATGAAAAACTAGAGTCATTTTTTATAAAACTACTTGACATTTCTTATAATAAAGCTTTACTTTCTTTCCCACTTTCATTCATAGATGTGAGAATTTACATAATTGAAGAATAAAACCATTTTCATTGCTAATTAGGAGATGATTGATGGCCAGAGTTAAGGCAAAAGTATTTGGGGAAGCATAGTTTGTTATTACTTAAAATAATGACATGTGTTGTTTAGATTAGTTCTGTACTGTTCCCTTAAAGTGAGTAAATCACTTTATTTATGAATTTAGAACATTACTTCTCAAAACTATATTAAAAGGATTACATTTAACTGATATTTGATTTACCAGGTTTCATAATCAGAGTTGGAAGCAATTAAAAATACATCTCTGATGCATTTTGTAGTAGGTATTTACTCCACTTTAAAAAATATTCAGAAGAGAGGCATTAGGATTCTCTAGAGGTGTAAAAGAACCAAGAGCAAGCAAGAGTGAAAATATACCCCATAGAAGACTGATAAATTTATCCATAAAGTTTAATGATTGTTCTAAGAACATATTTACGATTGTAGAGACTTCTAGAAATGGGATAGAATTTCCAATAATGAGACAATACGGAGTAATTTACCTAATAAAGTGACTTAGAGGCAAGATGGCAATTTGAGTAGAGGTTCCTGTATGAAACTATAACCATGATGAGATCCAGATGAGGCCTCTGGTTAGCACTGAAAGTGGGGAAAGTCTCTGTTAGGATTCTTGGCCACTGCACCAGGAAGTCGCCTGAACCATGATCCATCATTAACAATTGGATAGCAGTGGAACAGGATGTTCGGTAAAATGTGTCTAGAAACAGCACCACACTTATTCTCTGGTTCATTTTGCTTTTATTATTTCCTTCCTACTTGCCTACCTGCTCATCTCATCTCAAAACGAGACATAATCTTCCATCTTCATTCCTCTAGCTCGAGAATCATAACATGGCCAGTACTTCAGGAGAACAAAATCTCTCAGAGACTGATGAATTGATGCCAATAAAAACATCAAAATCCAGTCATGGGAACTAACAGTAGGAATTAAGGCTGAGGGGGGCGGGGCATTCTTTTTCAGTGTTTATACTTCCTAATTAAGATACTTCACCAAGGAGCAAGCCCTTGGGAAGCCAACCCAGCCATCAAACTTCCTTGTGAGTTTGGAGAGATAGTAAGAACAGGCAGTAGTTCAGAAGTGTGTGGGGTGAGACTCTCCCTATCTGCTCCTCCCATAGCTGATAAATCATCACCTCTCCTGACCAAGCCTGGAGAACAAAGCCTGCCTCTCCTGCACCACACCAAACAAAGCTGTGTTTATGACAAGGGTTACTCTTGTGACTTCGTTCCATATTTTCATTCTGACTGACTTCTTTTCTGCATAAAGCCTCTTAGGGGGATTATTATCACTGAGAAGCTAGAAACAAGATAGTTTCCTAGGAAACCAGTTGGATACTAGGAAAAAAGGTAGGAAATGCTCTACCTCCTTTCATTGTAAGATAGTCTTTTCTGAATTTATCTTGAACAGAGAGTCTGTATTTGTGAATTAGGGCAGTGCCCTGAACCAGGTAGTGGCTTCCAGCCAAGGGAACTGAGTATACTTTGCTGGGGTTAAGCTTAATGGAGGGCAGGCTGAAGACATCTCTAGGTATCTGAAAGATACCCCCAGGCAGGGAAGAACTGAAAAGGGATATTCTTTCTGTTTCCTTTTTTTCCCCTCTTTTTTTTCTTCTTTTTTTCTTTGTTTTTTTTTCTTCTTTTTTTTTTCTGTTTCCCTTTTGTTCATTAAATTGACAAAAATGTGTAAGTCTTCAAGGAAGAGAAAGGTACTCTTATCTGTGTATTTCACGGAGAAGGAGAGAGGAATGGCTCGATAGTTGCCTCCTCTCAGACACCCTGACACTAGGGCAGACCTGGGATGTATCTGAATTTTCTACTTCAATATTTTTGTTATTTTGATAAAACTAGATTTAGTAAATGTGTTTTATAAGTATGCTCAATAACCTATTGTTCCTTTCATGGTGTTTTTAGGAGGTTGGCTTATTTAAAAATGGAACAAGTTGCCTTCCAACTCTCTCAGCAGAAATGTAAAACAGAATAGTGTCGCTTAGTCACCTCTGTGTGGATACTTTCTCTTGTTGAGTGGTTTTGGTGTTTATGTCATGATGGTTTATCACCAAAAAGTTTGATATACGATTTTGTTTGCTTTATTTTCTCTTTGTTTTGGTTTCTTCACTATGGTTACTTTATACTTAAATCTGTTTTATAAATTAAGACTTGGCAATTTGTCAGTGAGAAGAAACCATAAACTACTAAAGAAAGGGAGAGAAGAGGAAATGGAAGTAGTAAAACATCAAAATTGAAACATATGGAGACCATATTTCCTGAGTAAGTATGATCTGAACATTGTGTATCCATCTGGACTCAATAGCATGACATATTTTATACAGTGTTATTCCTCAAATACTTACATGTGTGGATTCAAGTCTAGTAGAGGCATTACAATAAGGAACCTTCTGCATTATTCCCATTGTCATGAGGTGCTGCCTACAGGTTCTCTTCAGGAAGGGAAACCCTTTAGCTCTTCTTCTCTAGAGAACATTAGAAGAAAAAGGATATCTGTACCCCCATTTCCTGTGACAGCTTCTACAGTCTTTAATGAGAAAAGTCTCCAGTCAAGTTCAGAATGTTTGGCAAGATCCGTTTTTCTAATGTAAATACTTTAGGAAAGCACACTTGAAGTCACCAATGGCTCAGAACAATATATCCTATTTCACATTAACCTTCCTAAGCACTGAAATCTTGATTAAAGTCAGGCTTGATTCTTACTGCATCTTGGTGCTCTCTATACTCAACAGAGATTTATGCAAAGTTATGCATTTGAAAAAAGAAGTTGAATGGGCAGAGCACAGAGGGGTGTAAGGACAGTGAAAAACTGTGATAACCATGATGATGAATATAGGACATGATAGATTTTCCCAGACTCACAGAATGAATAAGAGCAAGAGTGAATCCTAGTAGATACTATGGACTCTGGTGATCAGGATGTGTCAGTTAGGTTCTTCAGTTTTAATAAATATCTGACATTGTCTCAGAAAAGAGAATAGGGTAAAGGGGGAGGATCTGCCTGTGTAGGCTGGAAGGATGTGAGAAATCTCTGAACCTTTCTCTTGATTTTGCTATGAATCTGAAACTGCTCTAAAAGAACGGAGGTCTTTACAATAACAGGAGAAAGTGGTACATGTTTTTTGTATGAGTAGATTTCTTTTTGACTGTAGGTTCTCAGTTCCTTTCATAATATTATGTATGTGTACCTTTATATTTCAATGGTTGGGAACATTTTTGTGATGCTAACAAATATTTCCATAAAGAGTAGCCTTGTCAAACGTGTTCTTTCTCTATTTGAATTTGCATGACAACCTCAACTTTTATCCTGCCTGTATTGAAAAGAAGACTAGAATGATACTGAAGGATTAAGAATTGTGTTTTAGATTTTTCTCTCGCTACAGGAACGCCACATGCTTGTATTTCTACTCTTTTTATGTGAAACCATTACAGGCTGTTCAACACATAAAAAGCATAGACTATTGTGGAGATAGGAGGCTTAGGTTTTACGAATCTGAAGAAAAACATTCTTTGGCGTGTGTTCTCTTAAATTGGCAGCTGAAGTTCATTCCTGGGGACTATTCTGCTTTGATGCTTTCATGGGTCTGTAAGCCATTCTGGAAACACAGGTTTCCTCACTCATTTTCCTGATTTCATTCCCTCCTCCACAGTCAGAACAGTGAAAAAAAACGAAAGACACAGTGTTGGTTTTGTAGAAGGAAAAAGGACTTTGCTCCTGGATCTCTGTCCTTTATCTCCCAATCCTCTTTAATAGAGGAGTTAACATCCTAGCCCTGTCAGTTCAAGCTACTAAACAGCGAAGAGGAGCATTAGAGGAGATTTATTAGTTAGCCCAAGCTGAAGCCAGGAATTAGAAAGGACACATGGATCTCTAGGGTAAAGAATTCATTTTTACTTTTAACTCAAACAGGTTCTTGGGAATTAAAGTAATAAGGAGGAAAAAAGATCTAATTTTCACACCATATTTCCCAGCTGCCTCTGTGATTGGCCAAGAATTATCACAAGCTCTTCCTCTCTCCCTACTCCTTACGCCATCAAATTCCAACCATGAGAATTTCTCTCAGGGTTTGGGATCCCAACCTGTAATATATCCTCCAGCTTCACTTCTTACTGAAAGTAAATTGGTAGCTTGTAGTGCTCTTCCTCCTTGTATTACCAAGAAAATGGAGTTCTGTTAAGTAGCCATGTCTGATGTCTCAGAAATGTGTTCTGAGACACTTCTCTGCAAGGCAGCAGCTGGGCTCAAAACAAAGCAATTCTCCCTTCCTTATAAAGAGCTTCCAAAAAGCTTCACCTATGTCAGCACCTCTTGTACTCTCTGCAGAGATCCTCCATGACCGTATTTGCACAGAGATTCCCTTAGTTCTTCCTTACTAGTGTTTGTGGCCGACTTTCATGGATTATGCAGGGTATGAAAGGGCCTTCTCATTGATTTGAAGAGTGGATGTCTACATGCAAAGGGTATCTAACGTCTTGTCTAAATGTCATAGCAGGAAGTCTGAACACAGATATGACTCACAGTTGCACAAGCCTGCCCAAGAGAGTGGTGGAGAGGGATCTGCAGTCAGGTTATCTTGATGTGAACCTGCACACTTTGCATGCTTTCATCACATCTCTATGTGTGTTAGAAGAGTTATTTAACACCTCTTTGTTCCAAATTCCTCAGAAGGAATATCATGAAAATGTGCCTAAAAAGATTATTGAAAATACCCCAGGTGGTTTACCTGCAAGTTTATTGTAGAACCATGTCTAGCAAATGTTAATAATTATTTAAACATTGACCATCTCCCCCACTCGCCTTAGCTTCATGCCTATTTCCCTTCTTAAGCTCATGTTGTGGATCTTCCGTTTCCTTCATATATGTTATTTCCATCTTAAAAGTATCTGCAAAGTAGACATTGCTGAAAACTAAGCAACTTTCCCAAAGAACATGGAAGGTTAAGCACTGGAGCTCTGAGCATGGACCATGATCCCCATTCTTGCTTGCCTTTAAAAGCAGTGCTATAATCACGGTGTATAGTTCTGTAGAAATGGAATGTACAGCTACCTGGTTTGCGACATTGCTTCTCCTAGGACCACCCTCAGGGTAGCAGACTTAGTATGTGACTTATGATTACTTTCAGTTCCTGGCCTTTGGCCATAGTAGACTCTACATCATCCTCAAGGAATGACTAATGACTGTTGCAGAATATTGTGATGGTCAATTCTGACCTCAAAAGTATTATGGAAGTAAGGAACACCCATTCATTAGTCACAGGCCATCTTAGCAAGGCTAGGAAATTAGAAAAAATAAAACAACCATATATATATATACACACACACACATATATATCTGAATCATATATATATATATATATATGTATATATCTGAATCAGATTCATTTGCACTTCCTACAAGCAGAACTGCCTACAATAGCAAATTATAACTAACAATTATATGATTAATTTCACCAGTAAGAACAATGTTATTTTATCTACTGTAGAATTTAAGTGGTTTCACTTAGCTAGTCTTTCCTACTTTCATTGTTCCTCAGTAATTTGGTTCAGTGGGCAGTAAAATATAGGGTACTAAGAGTCTCAGTTCACTTTTTGTTTTATCTGCCCAGCCATAGTTGGGAGAGGAATATACCTATTTTGGTTTTACTGTGTTCTAAGTGTGATCCTATAGTCATCAATTCCATCATGGTGGGTGGAAATGTATTTTCCACTGTGCATCAAGGCTGTTCTAAGTTGTAGAATGAAACCCTATAACTGCTTGCTGTGCTGAAAATGGGTCTCATGGTGTCATATATGTTACTGCCTTATAAACTAAATTACCAAGGAATAATGAAAAATAACAATGACCGGAAGCACCAGTCCAATATGACCAAAAACTCCTGCTCCAAAGATTGGCTTTTTCATTTTTAGACAAAAGGGTGGCATGTGATGACTCAGAAATATTCTTTTGTTATTGCATTTCTATTTTGTGCATCAACAATATTCTATTGATATATGGCACATAGCAGAGCTATTAGAAGACAAGTATTGCAATGCCTCTCTTGACTCCAAAGCAACAATTTAAAAAGACTCATGAACTAAAACTTGAGGGCAAAGAACAAAAATTTTATGTCCTGGGATCATTTTTAAAATAATAAAGTGTGTACTTGGAGTTGCAATAAATTGCAAAAGCAAGACAACAAGCTAATGCTTTTGTCTTTTTAGAATTAGTTTTGTTGCTCTGAGTTAAAATTGCACAAGAAGCAAAGGATAATGTGTGCAATTGCTTGGGGACATGCAAAAACACCCAGCCAAATTAAAAAACATTAATTATATTGTTAAGAATTTGTATGGTATTTTACTTTTTAGGTTTTAATTTTTTTAGTCTTTTCCTAAGAACCTGATTGTGTTCTCAATGAAACAGTTCTAAAGTTCTCTTGGTAGGTTAGCCTGGTATGTACATACACAAATTAAAATTGCTCTAGAAGAGGTGATTATGTCAAATGTATCTGTAACAAGCCAGGGGATATATTTAAACTGCATCTTTCTTTGCTGAAAGAATTTGAGGAAAAAATTGTCATAACTTTTTGGGTTTGCTCCAAACAGTTTAAAAAATGCTTACTCAATTCAATCTCTGCTTTTGTTCTTTGCTGATCAAGCTGATCCATGAATTACTTTCCATATATTGATTTTCTGGTAAAGTGAGAATCTGCAAGGTGCTCCAAAATAGATGGGCAGGGTTTTAACGTCCATCAAGTAGTAGCTGGTACTGATGCAGTTTTTGAGTTACAAATGCCATATTGAGGGCAGTGAATACACTGTGCAGACTCTTATGGATGATTCTAGAAGTTTCTGTGAACATTCTGGCTAGTGACTATCCTAACCTAGGTATTCCTGGGAGAACAGCACCAAGAATCTGCATCCCTCACCAGTGGCACCTTCAGCACAATCAGATGTTGGATTTGGCTTATTTGTACTCTAGTGTAATGCCAAAAACACACAATGTGAGGAATTTGATATTTATTAGCAAAATAAAAGTGAGGCGACTTTGGTTTCAACCCTGAAAGACTAACCTCAAAGGTAGAAATCAGTATCAAGTGTCCTCAGTTTTTCCCTTGTATATTAGAGGTCTTTTGCTTTAAGTCCTATTACTATTACAGGTACATTCTGTTCCTTAAGAAAAAAGTCTTGATTTCTTCAAAGATAGTAGAAGTATGCTAGAGTTTTCAAAAAGTGACTTTTTTCCTCCTTGTAATCCAAGTTATTAGACAGGAAGATATAAAGAAATCTCAGTTTGAGACCAGATCAGACAAAAGATAATGAAATTATCTAAAATACAAGCTGGGTATGATGATATCCTAGAAGTAGATAGAGAAATATTCTGGTCTGAGCCAGGCACTGGTGGCTCATACCTGTAATCCTAGTTACTCAGGAAGCTGAGATCTGAGGATCACAGTTGAAAGCCATCCCCGGCAGGAAAGTCTCCAATAAATCACTCAGAAATCTGGAAGTGCCACTGTGGCTCAAGTGGTACCCTGTTAGCTTTGAACTGAAGAGCTGAGGGACAGCACCCAGACCCAGAGTTCAAGCCCCACAACCAACAACAACAACAAAAATATTCTGGTCTGAGCCTGGTCCTGGACAAAATATAGTATCCCCTTAATGTAGTCATATGCACCAATAATGTTACATTTGATCACAAGTAACAGAAATCTGATTTAAATGACTAAAATGACACAGAGGAATCATACAAGGTCCTAGATCAGAAACAGGGCAACCTTCTGATTGGCTGATCCAGCAGCTCAAGGATGTCATAAAGGTTCTAAGTTCTTTCCAGATTTCTGTTCTTTCCAGATTTCTGTTTGCCTTTAGAAATATTTTATGATCCATTCATCTACTGAGTGGCATCTGGGCTGGTTCCATATCTTAGCTATGGTAAATAATGCTGCAATAAACATAGTTGTGCTGGTAGCTTTAGTATGGTTTTGTTTGCTATATCATTCAGGTAAATGCCCAAAAGTAGAATTGCTGGATCATAGGGGAGCTCTATGTGGAGTCTTTTGAGGAACCTCCATACTACTTTCCAAAGTGGTTGAACACCAACAATGCAGTAGGGTTCCCTTCTGTCCATATCCCCTCCAGCATCTGTTGTTTTTAGAGTTCTTGCTTATAACCATTTAAACTGGGGTGAGGTGGTATCTCAGTGTTGTTTTGATTTGCATTTCCTTTATGGCTAGGGAGGTTGAGTATTTCTTCATGTGTCTATTGGCCATCCTTCTTTCCTCTTCAGAGAAGTTTCTCTGTAAGTCTTTAGCCCACTTATTTATTGGGTTACCATGGAAGCAACAATGCTTGATAAGAAATGTACTCATTACCTTGCTCATGTAATTATAATCCCTCTGTACGGTATTTTCACAATAAAAACTTATTAATTAAAAAAAGAAAAAGAAATATAGATTTCACCCTAAAACTAGAACCCTGTGAATTATAATTTACTGCCAGTAGCAAACAAATCTTTTTGCTTTGTCAACCATTTTGGCCAAAGAGACAGAAACAAACTGTTTCCATAGCTTTCTTTTCCTGCTGAGAAGTGTCTGGAAATTGGCATCTGATGTCTCATTGACCTGATTCAAATCATATGCCCATACCTGAACAGATGGCTGTTTCCTGTGAAATGCATGAACTGTTGGTCTACATCTGGCTTCTTGATACTTAAGATTAGTCAAGAAATTTCCATGATTGGCATAGAAGCTTTTAGTACCCATCCTGAAATAGACTTAAATATAACTTCATGATGTACAATTAGGAATAGCAGCTTGACCTTGGAGAAGCACAAATGTATTTTCTTATTAGCTGTCCACAAAGGCTAATGGCTCACTTCAATTGTATCTAGCTTTCTTTGGGATAAGGGGATTTTATATAGAATTGTAGTTGATAGAGACCAACTATGACCTTTGTGTTCCAATGGATGTCCTTGATGCTGGCTGTTAGTATCATTGATCATAACTAGGTACTGTGAAAGGTGGGTCTTAATTGAACATCTGTATTGAGGGTCGATGACCATTGCTGTTAGTTATTCTTCAGTGTGGCCACCATTACAATGTATAGAGACTGGGCAGTTTGTGAGATATTAACTGACTCCTGGTGCTCCTGGATATTAGCAATGGACTGCTAGCTGGAGACTAGGCCATCTCTGCATATTGACTTGGCTTCGGTCTACAGTCTCTTCATGGTGAGAGTTCTTGTATCAAGGTCTACCAATTACCACATGTTTTATATTGCTTTCTCACCACAACTCAATGAATGTCATTTATACTCTCACTTTTCATATATCACTCAAAACCAATTGTTTATTCCTGGAGTCGTTTTTCTCTTTCCTTAAGACTTTTCCAGGCCCAGATATTGTGAAGCACCAGTAATTCCATCTATTTGAGGGGTGAAAGTTGGAAGATTGCAGTCTGAGTCTGCCTGAGTCAAAACAAAAGCCTGTACCTGAAACAAATAAGCTAAAGCTAAAAGAACTAAGGAAAGGCTCAAGTAACAGAGTGTTTGCCTAGCAAGCACAAAGCTCTGAGTCTAAACCTCAACACCCCTCCCAAAAGACCCCCCAAACCTTACATGTTTATTATATACGAATATTGATTGAATTACATATTTCACGTTCTTTCATAAAATGTAACCATTTCTGTCCCCTTTATTTCCAGTAAGTCATACTATCATTCTTTGAAAACTTCATTTACCTAGAGCATTGGAAAACTGGGCTAAAAATATGCAATAGTAAATCAATATGGTACCATCCGTCATTTATTCTTCATTAAAGGTGATGAGACAACTAGATAGATTATGAAAAACTCCAAGAATGTAATTCTGACTTTCCTGAGATAATCATCTTACACAAATTTTCTTTGAATTTTAGAAAATTTTTAGAAATTAAACTCATTCAAAGTTTAATTTAAAAGGATTACCTAATATGGCTGACTTATTCCTCACATCATTAGCTTCATTTTAAAGCCATTTTTGAAATACTTTATTGGTGCAGCATTATTTTATATATTTAATAACAATCTTAAATAGGGGTTAATCATATTCCCAGTCCCAGGGGACTGGGAATGTGGCTTAGTAGTAGAACACTTGCTTAGCATGCATGAAGCCCTGGGTTTGATTCCTCAGTGCCACATAAACAGAAAAAAACAGAAGTGGCACTGTGGTTCAGGTGGTAGAGCAAAAGATGCTCAGGGATAGTGCCAGGCCCTGAGTTAAGCCCAGGACTAGCAAATAAGCAAACAAACAGAATGTTTATAAACTATTATCTCAAGTATCTGTAACCTGTGCTGGCAAGTATAATTATTTTGCTGACTCTACAGAAAATTTGAACAAAATGTTCAAGGTTGTATGAAGTGGTAGAGCTGTTGATCAAACAAATATAACCTAACTCCAAAGCCTGTATGTGTGCCAGAATCAAACTATTGGTATTTACCACTGGGAAAGTCCTCTGCTAAAAATCTAAAGTTTTCCTTGGCCACTACAAGCATTCATGAAGAAAGCTCTTCCTTGGAAGGAATATTTATTCATGGAGAAAACATTTAGGTAATTATAAATAAATTTTCAAAAGATGACTACACAATTTTAATGCCAAGGAAGAATGCTAAAAGGGACTTTCATTTTGTTTGAAAAGATACTTATTATTATGTAATCTATAGCCTGTTGATTCAGGGAGATATCCATCTCACTTTTGTTGAAGGACAACATTACTCTTTCAAAATTATAGGCTAATTAGTTTCTTAGACACTCCATCTGAAAGGTAACTTGATGCCAATTAAGTTACCTAATTGATATAGTGTAGAACTAATTGATAAATCGCAGACTTAATTTTCTCTGGCTGTAGTTCATGAGAGGAGAAGGAAAATACATTGAGAATGTGAAAAGCAGCTTCTGAGAGGTAGCTAGTGTTGGTAGGAGCTGGTCTGAACTTCCCAGCAAGGCCTTGGTGCTCTCCTGTTAAACAAGAACAACCCACAGAGCACCAGCTTCAGATAAAGCTGCTGTGGCCATGATGAATTAAAACACAAAACAATACTACCACGATTGTGTCTATATACAAACGCAACAAGGTAATTATATAAGCCAAGAAATACAAAACAAGCTGGGCACCAGTGGTTCATGTCTGTAATCCTAGCTACACAAAAAACAGAGCTGAGGATACAGTTTGAAGTTAGCCTGTGGCAGGAAAGTCCGAGAGACTCTCTTCTCCAATTACACACCAAAAAAACAAGCCTACGTGGGGCTGTGGCTTAAGTGGCAATGTGCTAGCCTTGAGCATAAAAGCTCAGGAACAGCCCCCAAACCCTGAGTTCAAGACCCAAGATGGGGACCAAAAAAATAGAGAAAATACCAGACACTTCCCTACAATAGCTCATGTCACAACTTTAACCTCATAGTGCTCTCCTTTGATGTAAGATCATATCCCCAAATTAGAGAATTACTTATGCTTCCTGACAGCCTTCAACCCAATACACAGCTCTGCTTCCAGAAGTTTCCCAGTCAGGCCCTCAAGCCTGCTAACTGCAGTAAGTTCTTCCTAACAACTTCTTCATCTGATGTTGTCCTGTGGTTTCCCATGGAACATGGTATCCTCATGGCAAAGCAACAAATCTACTTTGTTCAACTACAGATATGTTACTGGTTTATTTTTACTAGAAGGTACTGACAAAGTTTAGGTATTCAACTAGAGAAGGAAAGATTTAACTACACTTCCACATCTTTGTTTAATTTTTGCCAGTCATAGGCTTGAACTCAGGGCCTAGGCACTATCCCTGAGCTCTTTTGCTCAAAGCTAGCTCTCTACCATGTGAGGCACAGTACCACTTTTGGATTTCTGGTGATTAATTAGAGATAAGAATTTCCCTTCCTGGGCTGAATTCGAACCATGATCCTCAGATCTCAGCCTCCTGAGTAGCTAGGATTACAGGTGGGAACCAATGGCAGCTGGCTCACTTCCACATCTTTAGTGATACTTTATCACTTGAGAAAAAAAAATTGGTGTAGTAATAGTATATAGATTAACTGTAGGATGACTACAGAGGAGGCTCTTCCTCTCAATCGCTGATACTGATTTACAATTATATATATTATGTTATATACTATATAATTATATATCATATATGATATATTAGCTAATATGTAATTTATTCTATAATTATATATACTATATACCATATAATATATACTCTATATTCTATATAATTACACAGTACATATATAATATATGATATACTATATTATTCATAATATGTAGTATACAGTATGATATAAATTATATACAATATGTAATATATCATATACTATAGTATAACAATGATTTGTTATAATATATAATATATTATAAAATATTACATATTTTGTGATATCCTTCAATATATAGTAGATATACTATACTATATATTATATACTAATGTAAAATGTTATAATATATTGTATATACTATAATATATACTACATATTATATTATACATACAATTATATGTAAATTATTCCTTACTTCAGGTATAGATGTAGTAAAGATTTGGATGGCCTTCTATGGATATTCAGTGACAAACTAGAGCTATAGCTTGAATATTGTTTTAAAGTACAGACTGTGAATCCAAAACCTTCTCTTCCTCCCTAGGATTGAAGGAATGTATTTGAGAAAGAGCTTATTTGTGAGATGGAAATGATGATACTACTCAGTTTGTAGCGATATTTGCAACTGAGTGAGATGATATGTCATGTCTTAAATGCTCAATCAGTATCAGTTATTACAGTGGTTTCTATTATTACTATGACCTCGACATGGCCTTATCTTTCAACTCATGGAAAAAGTTACCTATTAACTATTTCAAAGTCAATCATTGTTGTTTGCCCTCACTGTTAAGAGAGTTTTAATTAATTATTTGATTTAATAAGTCTGTAGGACATAAAAGTTATATGGCTTAAGATGATATTTTTCCATGTCTTTTACAGAGTTACACAACTTCTCCCAAATGAACCTCTTGCAATCTCTCTGGGATTAGGCAGAGTGGGTTTCTGTTGGCACAGGAGCACTTAAGAGAATTTTCAGCTCTTTTAAGAAAATTGCAATTCCATCCCCAGCTGAGCTCACTCAGCAAGGAAATGGCTCTGGATTTCACTGGAACCGTGGAGTACTGCACTCCAGCTAGTTACCAGGGAGTATTATCTCAAGGTCTCGGCTGTTTACTGTGGATTAAAAACTCAGGGTGAATTCTTGTGTATAATGATCCACTCAGTCTTCTACATTTTTCTAAAATCAATCCTAGATTGAAGGCAAAGCAGAGGACAGCTGAATACTTGCATTGTACTATTTCATTTTATAGAAGATTGATTTCATAAGTTGTGCTTTTTAATTGTTTCCTTAGCTTGAAACTGAAGATGTCCCAAACCAATTGTTAATTTTACCTACACACTACAGTGTGCAGGAAAATAGTACTCAGTACTTGTTGAGTGAATGAATGAATGAATGAATACCCAAATGAAAAAATGATTCAATGAGTTCACCATAAGAATGATTTGTATATCCTTTGGATATCCTTTGGAACACATTTACTGATTTTTTATGCATTATTCTCTTGGGTGATGAGAGAAAGTTCCCACCTAACAAGGGACTAAGGTTAGAAACAGCTCATGAGTATTGGTTAAATTTTATTTTAAAAATGATAAAGTAAAATTTATTTTTGTTGTTGTGTATCTAGTAGAATGTACAGTCAAGGTGTGTCATAGGCTTATTAGTAAGCAGCTGTTCAAAGAGGTTACAATTCCACAAGTCAGATTATGTGAGCAATGCATCTTCATCAATGTCACTTCGTCCATTGTTTTCCCCATTTCCCCCACTCTCATCCCTACCCTCAAGTTACATAATTCAAGTTGTACATAATGCACATTGAACATAATAACTGCATTTACTGAATTTATTCACCCATTCATGTCCCCCACAATAGAATTTTAACACATGTCTATATCCAGATCTCTATAACAATAATTGGGGAAGTGCTCCATCACCCCCAGAGCCTTCCCCTTGTAATCTTATCATCCTTTAATCTTGATCAACTGATCTGCCACTATAGTTTAGTTTGTGTAATAGATTCATACCATACAGTCTTTGACATAGGCTTTTCTCAATACAGTCTAATGCCTTCAAGATTATCCATGTAGTTGTGTGTCTTTATTCTTCCTTTTGTTTCTAAATATTGTTTCTTTATATAGATACACCAGTATTTATCATTCTTTGTGGAAGGACACCTCAGTTGTTTCCAGTTCTTAGCTGCTGTGATTAAAGTTATCATTTTTATGTTCTATTTTATATTTGGAACTTAGTTTCTGGTACTTCTTGTAAATGTATGCCATGAAAGTAAATTCTGATATCAATACTTTAGTAAATACAACTAGTAACCAGAATGTAGGGTCATATGGTATGTATTTAACTTTCTAGGAAACTGCCCCATTGCATTCCTCAGCATTTATAGTGTTTTACATTCCCACCCAGGATGTCTGAGAGTTCGAGTTGCTCAGAATGTTTACCAGTGGAAAGTATTGATGCCATTTTAATTGTAGATTAACAGATGTGTTACAGAATCTCATTATAACTTTAATTTATATTTCACTGATAGCTAAATTTTCAGGTAGTATGTAACTGATTTTGTGTATCCGCCTTTATGGAATCTTTTTCTCATTTAGGAAATTAAGTTGTGCATTTTCTGACTGCTGAGTTTTGAAAACTATATAGTATGAATTAAAAAGTTCTTTGCTAGACATGTGATTTTCAAATATTTTCTCTAGCTTATGTTTCCTCATCTTTATAATGTTTTCCAGGGAGCAAACATTCTTAATTTTGATTCTGTCAAATTTAACCTTTTTATTATATCTAAGTAATTTTGTTGTCTCTTTCATTGTAGAACATGTTTGACATTTTTCTCTTGTTTTGGCTTGAAAGTTTGCTTCAATGTTGTAGAGCTTTGCATTTGATATTTAGATTTAGCATCTATTTGAAATTAATTTTCCCATAAAGGTTAAAGTTTAGTTGACATGTTTTTCTGTTATATTGAATGATCAATTGCTCTAGTACAAGTTTGCTGTAAAGGCTATCATTCCTCCATAGAATAGCTTACGTAGCTTTGTCAAAACTGAATTAGCATATTTGTTGAGTGTATTTCTTCATTCCATGTTCTGTTTTATTGATCTATATGTCTATCCTTTTTTTCTAATATTACAATGTCTGTCTAGATATCATAGTTATGTAGCAAGCCTTGAAAAGTGGTACTATTGATTACTTCAACTTCATTTTCCAAGATTGCATTGACTATTCTAGCTCCTTTGCTTGTTTTGTGTAAGTTTCAGACTTAGCCTTTCTGTATAACCCAAAAATTCTGCAAAAGTCTTTATTAAAATTATATTATATTAATTTAGAGGAAAATTAAGGTCATAAAAATAGTATGGAAACTGATAGGGAAGAATATGTTTGAAATACTTTATACAAAAATATGAATTTGCATAATGAAACATGAAAATTATTTAAAAAGATAATCATTGTGGGGTAAGGGTAAGAAGTTAGTAGAGAGGATGATTATATGAAAATGAAACCCCTTTGTGCAATTAATATATGACAATAAAGTAGAAAAAAATCAATTCTGCTCTCCAGTTCCCTATCACTATGGTATATTGCTCCATTTATTTGTTGAGTTTATTTCATTTGTGTTTTATTTATATATATTTTGTGTATTTTTGGTCATATCTCTAATTGAATATAACTAATTGATGTAATTTAAAAAATTACAAATAATGGAATTTAACTAATATTAACTAAGCATTGCATCTTTTGAAGCAATTATATTAGATATTATTAAGATTCAGATTTTAATTATTCATGACTAATATAAATGATTGATTTAGTCTGTTCAATTTGAACACTAAATCTTTGCTGGCCTAGTTTAGGAGGTTTGTTGTACAGTTTTGTTTGCATAAATTTTATTCAAATTTAAGTTATATAAAACTTTGATGTTTTACGTTTTCATCCAGTTCAAGATAAATGTTAAATTTTCTTGAGACTCCTGATAGATCCTGTCTGTAATTTTACATGTTATATAAGCTTACACTTTTATTATTTCACTTGTTCAAAACTGGTTGTGAAAATTTTAATAGCTCAGCATAGCTCTTTCTTGGTGTATATGTGAACATAAGAAACTCCTGTGGATTCTCCTATTCTATTGAGCAAAGTGTTCCATAAAGTTGATTAGTTCTTAGCTCATGATGTTGTAGAATTTTTTTATGTTCTTGCTAATTTCCTATCTGATTGCTGATAACTGTTAAGAGAATGGTGTTAAGGTCTTCAAATGTATTTGTTGATTTTGCATCCTCTCCTTTAATATCTGACAGTTTTCCTTCATGTATTTTATTTATTTTTTATTTATTTATTTATTTTATTTATTTTTTGTAAACACACTGTACAGAGGGGTTACGATTACATGGGCAGGTTAATGCGTACATTTCTTATCAAGCATTGCAGCCTCCTCTTTTGTTTACCCTTCACATCCCTTCCCAGCCTCCCCCCCAATCCTCCCCCCCCCCCCCCGCACCAACATTGTAAAGCTCGTTTTCAACATGACAACTTGTACTTCTCATTGTTGTAACAGGTCCACCTGTATCCTTAAACGACATCACATTATCTGACCTTTTCCGCTTGACTCATACATATACTAGATATTGCAAATAAGGGAAACCATGGCACCTATGTTTCTTTGGGCCTGGCTTACTTCACTTAATATAATTTTTTCCAAGTTTTTCCATTTCCTAACAAATGGGGCAATGTCATTCTTTCTGATGGAGGCATAGAATTCCATTGTGTATATATACCACATTTTCTTGATCCATTCATCTACTGAGGGGCATCTGGGTTGGTTCCAGATCTTAGCTATGGTAAATAATGCTGCAGTAAACATAGTTGTGCTGGTAGCTTTAGTGTGGTCTTGTTTGTAAACATTTGGGTAAGTGCCCAAAAGTGGGATTGCTGGGTCATAGGGGAGCTCTATGTGAAGTCTTTTGAGGAACCTCCATACTGCTTTCCAAAGTGGCTGAACAAGTTTACATTCCCACCAACAATGAAGTAAGGTTCCCTTCTGTCCACATCCTCTCCAGCATCTGTTGTTAGAGTTCTTGATTTTTGCCATTCTAACTGGAGTGAGGTGGTATCTCAATGCTGTTTTGATTTGCATTTCTTTTATGGCTAGGGATGTTGAGCATTTCTTCATGTGTCTATTGGCCATCCTTCTTTCTTCTTCAGAAAAATCAATGGCTTTTCTGAATGCCAACAATGAGAAAAGTGAGGCTGAAATTAGGAAAGCAACTCCATTTGTAATAGCCCCCCCCACACACAAAAAAATACCGAGGAATTAACTTAACCAAAGAAGTGAAGGACCTCTATGATGAAAACTTTAAAATCTTGAAAAAGGAAATTAAAACAGAACTTAGAAAATGGCAAAACCTCCCATGCTCCTGGATTGGAAAGATTAACATCGTGAAAATGGCAATACTTCCCAAGGCTATCTACAAATTCAACGCGATACCTATCAGAATTCCAACCTCATTCTTCATGTATTTTAAAGCTCTTCTGCTAGAACAAAGTCAGTTAGTAGTATAACAATTTGTTGGTGAATTGGCTTTTTTATAAAAGTCTCCACTTTATTCCTAGTTATCCTCTTTAGTCTGATATTAATTGATATTAATATAGTCACTCTAGCTTTCTTTTATTATTATTTTGCATTACATTGTCATTTCCATTCATTTTTATCACAATATATTGTTGGAGTTTTTATAGCTAGCATATAGTTCTCTTTATAAAAATCAGTCTTGAGGGGCTGGGAAGGTGGCTCAGTGGTAGAACGCTTGCCTTGCATGCTCGAGGCCCTGGGTTCAATTCCTCAGCACCACATAAGCAAAAAAAAAAAAGAAAAAGAAAAAAGCCAGAATCGCGCTGTGGCTCAAGTGGTAGAGCGCTAGCCTTGAGCTGAAGAGCTGAGGGACAGCGCCCAGGCCCAGAGTTCAGGCCCCACTACCGGACCCAAAAATAAAATAAAATAATCAGTCTTGATAATTATTTTTAATTTTTATATCTAAACAATTTACATTTACTATTATTATGATATATTTAAATTTAAGTCTGGAATTTTATTTGTTTTCTGTTCTTTTCTCTGTTTTACCTTTGCCTTTTGAAAGGGATTACATTGATCAAGATATATTGTGTTCATAAACTGTATAATGGCAATTCCTTTGTACAACTACTTAAAGATAATTTTTAAAACTATTCTGTTCCATCTCCAAAACAAAAAAGTTTGAAAGCTGGAAAATCAGAAAAACTAGTGGTGTAATTTAGTTCAAAATAGGTAGAGGGTTGACACTGGTAAGTCCCGTAATCCAAAGATCCAATTTTCAGTAGCAAGGAATGACAGGTGGGACAGGTAGGGGATGGGTGGTGGGAGGTACAGAGAGGGGGGGGAGGGAGGGAGGGAGGGAAAGGGAGAGATGGAAGGAAGGAGGGAAGGAGGGAGGAAAGGAGGGAGGAAGGGAGGGAAGAAGATCTTGTTTTTGTTTTATGGAGTTCCTCAATAGATTGAGTGGGGTGGGTTTCTCTGCTCAGTAAACTGGTTTGGATGCTAATTTTTTCCAGAAACACTACAAGCAGATCCAAACAAATCTAGAATAACGACTTGCCACTTTAGCAATATGGGAATCCATTCCCAGTCAAGTTGAGACATAAAATTCTTGACCTGTTGCATTATTCTTTTCATGTCTGCCCCTTTTTCTTTAAGAGTCTCATATATCCTTATCTTTGCCATAGTTCTAATGAGATGACTATCTCTTAGTCAAAATGGGTCATGTGACTTTCTTTGGTTCTTAAAATGGGGTGAATGTGAAGTAAGCTACTTGAATGCACATAGTGGTTTAACTTGACTTTCTACTTTTGCTATCTCTTTTGGAAACAAGATGTCAAGATATGGGCCACTCTTTTAGCCAATTTTCTACAAGAGAAGACATATAGAACTGTACCAAGTAGGGTCTCAGCTGACCGTTATACTTGAGAAATCAGTGCATGGTGTTGAGTAAGCATTTAAGAATTACAGAACTTGAAAAATTTATTATGGTAAAAAATTTAAGGAGAATAAATCATCTGATACCTCAACTAGGCTTTATCGGGTCAGAGCAGCAGGGAAACAGCTGGAGATACAGGAATCACTTGTGCAAGGCTGTTGAAAGTAGATGGTGGAAGTAATAAGGCAGGGTCTCCTAGGACCTGGAACTTCAAGCATAGACATGTCTGAACAAATGCAGATCAAATGGATCACAAGACAAGACCCAATATGAATATGCACTTCAGGATGACATAGGGTTTTTTGTGTAGGTCTAAACTTTATGGGTCTTAGTATAAGTTAACTTGGATGCTACCAAAGCTGGATGAAAAACCATTAATCTCTTTTTATCTTGATTCTATTATACATAAACAGGGAGAAATAAAAAAAGCCAATAAAAATTGGATTATCCATTCTCAAAGGACTATTAAAAAGCAAATTACACTCTGGTTTCTTTTTATATAGGACAAATAGTTTCCCTTTGTAAAGGAAACTCTTCTTTTTCTTGTATTTTTTTTAAATTAAATTTAATTTAATTTGTGAACATACTGTACTGAGGAGTTACAATTACATGGGCAGGATAATGCGTACATTTCTTACCAAGCATTGCAGCCTCCTCCTTTGTTTACCCTTCACATCCCTTCCCAGCCTCCCCCCTCCCCCCCAATCCCAATCCTTCTCCTTCCTCCCCCTTTAACCCCCCCCCCCATGTTGTAAAGCTCGTTTTGGACATGACAACTTGTATTTCTCCTTGTTGCAACAGGTCCACCTGTATCCTTAAACAACTGGTTTTTCCCCATCTCCTCCACAAGTTATACTGACATCAAATATAGTGAAAGCAGGGGTTATACTGTGGGGGAGGGACATACAAAGCAAAAAAGAAATAATCTTATAAATGCGTTAGAAACACATGCATGAAAGAAAAAAACATTAAAATACATATCTAAGGGTTCATTTTCCTGACATCACATTATCTGACCTTTTCCGCTTGACTCATACATATACTAGATATTACAAATAAGGGAAACCATGGGACCTATGTTTCTTTGGGCCTGGCTTACTTCACTTAATATAATTTTTTCCAAGTCTTTTCCATTTCCTAACAAATGGGGCAATGTCATTCTTTCTGATGGAGGCATAGAATTCCATTGTGGATATATACCACATTTTCTTGATCCATTCATCTACTGAGGGGCATCTGGGTTGGTTCCATATCTTAGCTATGGTAAATAATGCTGCAATAAACATAGTTGTGCTGGTAGCTTTAGTGTGGTCTTGTTTGTAAATATTTGGGTAAATGCCCAAAAGCGGGATTGCTGGGTCATAGGGGAGTTCTATGTGAAGTCTTTTGAGGAACCTCCATACTGCTTTCCAAAGTGGTTGAACAAGTTTACATTCCCACCAACAATGAAGTAAGGTTCCTTTCTGTCCACATCCCCTCCAGCATCTGTTGTTGTTAGAGTTCTTGAATTTTGCCGTTCTAACTGGAGTGAGGTGATATCTCAATGTTGTTTTGATTTGCATTTCTTTTATGGCTAGGGATGTTGAACATTTCTTCATGTGTCTATTGGCCATCCTTCTTTCTTCTTCAGAGAAGCTTCTCTTTAAGTCTTTCGCCCACTTATTTATTGGGCAGTTGTTTCTTTGAGGATTTGTTGTTGGGGGGTTTAATTTTTTGAGTTCCAAGTATATTTTAGATATGAGACCCTTGTCCGTTGTATGGCTAGTAAAGATCTTCTCCCAATCAGTGGGCTTTCTATTGATCTTGCTAGCTATGTCATTTGCCCTGCAGAAGCTCTGCAACTTTATGCAATCCCATTTGTCCAACCTTTCTTTGATTTGTTGTGTTTCCGGGTCTCTATTCAAAAAATTTCGGCCTGAGTCAAGGAGACCTAGGGTTTCTCCTATTCCATCCTGTAATGTTTTCAGAGTGTCTGCTTTGAGTTCAAGGTCTTTGATCCATTTGGAGTTGATTCTGGTGCAGGGTGATATATAAGGATCTAGCTTTAGTTTTCTACATGTAGTTAACCAATTTTGCCAGCACCATTTACTGAAGACGCTGTCTTTCTTCCATTCTATTGTTTTAGCTCCCTTATGGAAGATTAGATGGCTATAGGTCTGTAGGTTCATTTCTGGGTTTTCAATTCTATTCCATTGGTCCTGAGGTCTGTTCTTATACCAATACCAAGCTGTTTTGATTACTATGGCTTTATAGTAGAGTTTGAAGTTTGGTATTGATATTCCTCCAGCAGTGTTCTTTCCATTGAGGAGCGTTTTTGCTATTTGGGGTCTTTTATTGTTCCATATGAATTTTTGGATTGCCTCTTCTATTTCCTTGAAGAATGAGGTTGGAATTTTGATAGGTATTGGGTTGAATTTGTAGATAGCCTTGGGAAGTATTGCCATTTTCACGATGTTAATCTTTCCAATCCAGGAGCATGGGAGGTTTTGCCATTTTTTAAGTTCTGTGTTGATTTCCTTTTTTAAGATTTTAAAGTTTTCATCATAGAGGTCCTTCACTTCTTTAGTTAAGTTAATTCCTAGGTATTTTATTTTTTGTGGGGCTATTACAAATGGAGTTGCTTTCCTAATTTCAGCAACACTTTTCTCATTGTTGGCATACAGAAAGGCATTGATTTTGGGGGGGTTAATTTTATAACCTGCTACTTTGCCAAAGTTTTGAATCAGCTTGAGTAATTTGGGGGTGGAGTCTATGGGATTCTTTAAATACAAGATCATGTCATCTGCAAAGAGGGAGAGTTTTATTTCTTCTTTCCCTATTTGGATCCCCTTTATGTCTGCATCTTGTCTTATTGCTGTAGCTAGGCATTCTAATACTAGATTAAAGAGAAGTGGAGAGAGTGGGCATCCTTGTCTTGTTCCTGAGTTAAGAGGAAATGGCTTTAGTTTTTCACCACTGAGTATAATGCTGGCTGTAGGTTTGTCATATACAGCCTTTATTGTATTGAGGAATGTTCCATGGATTCCTAATTTTTCCAAAACCTTCATCATAAAGGGGTGTTGGATCTTGTCGAATGCTTTTTCTGTATCTATTGAGATAACCATGTGGTTCTTATTCTTGCTCCTGTTGATGTGATGAATAATATTAATTGATTTGCGTATATTGAACCAGCTTTGCATCCCTGAAATGAATCCTGTTTGTATGATTTTTTGGATGAATTGTTGAATTGATTGGCCAAAATTTTGTTGAGAAGTTTTGCATCAATGTTCATCAAAGAAATGGGTCTATAGTTCTCTTTCTTTGATGAGTCCCTGCCTGGTTTTGGGATGAGGGTTATGATGGCTTCATAGAATGTGTTTGGTAGTGAGCTTTCTCTTTCAATTTCATTGAAGAGTTGGAGGAGAATTGGTGTGAGCTCTGCTTTGAAGGCTTTGTAAAATTCCGCTGTAAAACCATCTGGTCCTGGACTTTTCTTAGCTGGGAGGTCTCTTATTGCTGTTTCTATTTCAGTGCTTGATATGGGCCTGTTAAGATAGTTTAACTCATCTTGGTTTAGTTTTGGCATGTCAATATTTTCTAGGAAAAGGTCCATTTCTGTCAAGTTCTCAAACTTATTATCATAAAGTTTTGAGAAGTATTCCCTTATAATGTTCTGAATCTTGGTTGTTTCCGTGGTGATGTTTCCATTCTCATCTTTGAGTTTATTAATTTGGGTGTGTTCTCTTATTTTTCTGATAAGATTTGCTAAGGGTCTGTCAATTTTGTTAAGTTTTTCGAAGAACCAACTCTTTGTTTTGTTGGTTCTTTCTATAGTTTTTTTGGATTCTAATTCATTTAATTCTGATTTAATTTTGATTATTTCTTTCCATCTACTGGATTGGGGTTTATCTTGCTGCTCTTTTTCAAGGAGGTTTAGATTTGTCATTAAATTGCTAGTTTCAGATCTGTCCAATTTGTTGATGTAGGAGCTCAGAGCTATAAACTTGCCTCTGAGTACTGCCTTTGCTGTGTCCCAGAGGATCTGGTAATTTGTGTGTTCATTTTTGTTGAATAGCATGAACATTTGAATTTCCTTTCTAATCTCTTCCATGACCCACTCATGATTCAGCAGTGTGTTGTTCAGCCTCCATGTGATACCGGACTTTCTTTGGTGGCTTTTGGTGTTGAGTTGTAATTTTATTCCCTTGTGGTCAGAGAGGATGCAAGGTATAACTTCAATGTTTCTGAATTTAGACAAGTTTGCTTTGTGGCCTAAAATGTGGTCTATTTTAGAAAACGTTCCATGTGCTGCTGAGAAAAACGTGTATTCGGATGCTGCTGGGTGAAATGTTCAGTAGATGTCTGTTAAGTCTAGTTGATCTATGCAGCTGTTTAGATCTGCGGTTTCTCTGTTAAGTTTTTGCCGAGTTGATCTATCTAGTGGGAAGAGTGGTGTGTTAAAATCCCCAACAATTAATGTCTTTGGATCTATATGGGATTTGAGGGAAATAGTGTTTCTTTGATAAATTTGGGTGCTCCATTGTTTGGCGAATAGATATTTAGAATTGTAATATCCTCCTGAAGGAGAGATCCTTTAATTTGTATGTAGCGACCTTCTTTATCTCTTCTCACGAATTTTAATTTGAAGTCTATTTTATCTGATATTAGGATTGCAAGTCCCGCCTGTTTATGGGGGCTGTTTGCTTGGTAGATTTTGTTCCAGCCTTTAACATTGAAAATGTGTTTGTTTTTACGGGCAAGATGTGACTCCTGCAGGCAGCACATAGAAGGGTCTTGTTTTTTAATCCAACTAGACAGTCTATGTCGCTTAATTGGAGAGTTCAGTCCATTAATGTTAAGAGATAGAACTGAGAGGTATTTGGGAGTTCCTGCCATGTTATCCACCTTCTTGGGGCTGCAAAAACTGGGTTCTTCCTATGGTTCTTGGATTCTCAGTTTGGGTGCAGTTTCTTTGCCTTTATTGTGGTCTTGTTGGTTTTCTATGTGTAGGACATCTTTAAGAATCTTTTGTAGGGCTGGTTTGGTGGAGATGTATTGTTTCAATTTTTCTTTGCTATGGAAGGTTTTTATTTGGCCTTCAGTTATGAAGGAGAGTTTAGCTGGGTACAGTATTCTTGGTTGATAGTTGTTTGTTTTTAGGGCATGGCATACATCATTCCAGGCTCTTCTTGCTTTGATTGTCTCTGCTGAGAAATCTGAGGTGATTCTAATTGGTTTCCCTTTATAGGTGATTACCCTTTTCTCCTTGACAGCTTTAAGGATCTTTTCCTTGGTCTGAATTGATCCTGTGTGGATTATAATGTGACGGTGGGATGTCCTATTCTGGTCTGGTCTATTTGAGGTTCTAAAAGCTTCTTGTATCTGAATAGGCCTATCTTTTTGTATGTTTGGGAAGTTCTCTGCTAGGATCCTGTTAAACAAATTTCCTAGACCATTAACTTCTGTTTCTAGATGCTCCTCTACACCCATTATCCTTAGATTAGGCCTTCTGATGGTGTCTTCCAGGTGTTGGATAGATCTATCATATTTCTTGAACTTGTCTTGGATGGTTGTATGTTCTTTCTATATAATATCTAGGTTGTCTTCAATCCCTGAGATTCGATCTTCTGCATGGTCTAACTTGCTGTCAAGACTCTCTACTTTGTTTTTTATCTCTTTTCCTTCTAATTGGTCAGCTTTGATGGCTTCAAGTTCTTTGTTGAAGCTCTGTTTTAGGTCTTGTATGAATTTCTTTACTTCCTTAATTTGGTGTTCAGTGTTTGTTCTCAAATCACTTAGTTGATTGGTTATGGTTTCTTTGGACTCCCATTCCTTCTGTTGGGTTCCATTCAGCATTCCCTTTGTGGTCTCCCTGACTTCCTTCAGCTCTTTGTTAATGGATTCCATGAATGCCTTTAGTGATCTTTGTGTATTCTCTACCTGGTCTCTCAATTCCTGTATTACTCTTTGATTAGCTTCCTCCCCTTCGTGGGATTCCTGCAGTTCTCTTTCCTCCCGTTCGTGGGATTCCTGCAGTTCTCTTTGAGTGTTCTCAGCCTGCTCACGCCATTCCTCCCTATCTCTTTGAGTATTCTCAAGTTGTTCACGCAAATCCTGTATCCGTTTTTGAGTAGCTTCCTCACGCTTATGATATTCCTGTATAAGTTTTGGGATGCCTCCTCTCTCTCCCTTTCACTCTCATGCAGAGTCCTTTGTAAGTTGTCAAACTTCTCATTTATTATGTTTGCCAGCAGTGTTTGTAGAGCTATTTGGGAACTCTCCTCTGGATTATTCATTATCTGTTCTGACCCCTGATTATCAAGATTGGTAATTGAGATATCCGGATTTGCCATTTTTTTGTGTTTTTCCGGATTACTCTGCCCATTTGAGATGAAAATAGCACCAGTTTTGTGCTAGAACACTATCTTAAGGCAACCATCAATCAAAGTTTGCATTTGTACAGTCAATAGTCTACAGATACAATCTAGTTCAACAGATACATCTATTCAACATCAAACAACTATATGTTAATGGGCTTCGAACCGCAGAGAAGAATTTGGAAAACCAGAAATTATTAGGGTTAGGGAGAGATGTGGGTAAAAAATATAGGAATAGATTGGTGTGGGGAGGCATGGGGAGAGTTAACTATGTCCTAATCCCAATGCAGGAAATAGGTTGGGTAGGATGCAAGTAGAGAGAGAGAGAAAAAGAAGAAAGGGAAAGGGAAATGAAAAGAGACCAGAGAAAAACAGAAAAGTAAAAATTAATATTATTGTGGAGATTAAAAGACCATCTATTTAGAGAGGAATGTGAGTATATTAAAAGAAGGGAAAGGACATAGAGGAGAAGTGAAAAACTTTAAAAAATGCTTAAAATATTATATAGGTATAAAGAGGTAGTACTGCTATTAAGGAATTTAAGTCTCAGAGGTTTTGAATTGAGTAATAAATTTGTGGATTAAGTGTGTACACAATGGGGGATAGGGTCTACTAATTAACTACTGGTTTAGTTGAGGATGTGCAAGACAAGAGTTAAGTCACATAAAGAAGATCAAAAGAGAGGATAAGGTGAGAAGGATAAGAAAGGGGGAAAAAAGATCAGAAGTTCAGTAGAGCTAGACAAAAAACAAAAAGATAGTTAAGAAAGAAAAAAAAGAGAAAGAAGACAAGAAAAGAAAAGAAAACGCACATTCATGTATTCCTAAAATAAAAATTATAAGAGGAAAAAAAAGTTACTGGAAAACAATTATTTTTTCAAAAAAGGCAAAAATTAAAGATTAATAAAAGTTTTAGAAAAGGAAAAACAATTTTTTTATATATATAAGGTACCAAAAAAAAGAAAAAAAGAAAAAAAGAAAGAAAAGAAGAAGAAGAAGAAAAAAAAGTTCTTTGATTTTTTTTTTTATTTTTTTGGGAGGGGTGGGAAGAATCCTGTATCTCCCTTTTGTCTGTAACCAGCCTCTTGTTGGAGTCTCTGGTCAGCTTGAGGTCCTGTGGCTTGATTGGTTTCTTAAGTCAGTTTGTTCGACCAGGCAGAAAAATGCTCTGCTTTACCCAAGATTTTGAGATCCCCTCCCAGATTAGTTTAATGGGAGGGTGATCTGCTTTGAGAATCACAAAAGAGGGGCATGCAGTGGTGAGGCTAGGTTCTGGGTAGAGTTGAGGCCTTTCAACAATCAGTAGCTTTTCCCTGGGTCTATTTTGTGAAAAAAATCTCACAGAGCCCAGCCTGGAGCCATTCTCAGGGTTTCTGTTTTTCAATTGATTGTGGAGGCTGCTAGAGGGAGGGGCAGCCTCTGGCTCTGGTTACCCAGTGAGGAAAGCCACTCCAATGGCTGGTGCCTGAGCTGGGTGACTTTTCCCTGGATGGAACTGAGTCTGGCAGGTCACTTCGCCGTTAAGTTCTTGTGACCTGCTAAATGACTCGTTTTATTCCAAGGCCTGAGTTGGAGCTGGCAGCTCCTCCGAGCTTTGACGGTATCCAAGATGGAGATCAGCAGTGCTGGGGGGGGAGGGGTGGCCTTCCCTCCTCTGCTCCCTGAGAAGGAGTGAGGACGTCGGGCTTCTACTCATGCTGAGTCTTGGATCCTGGGTCATCTCTGGTCTGCGAACTGCAGGATGAAGATGTCCGCTCCTTGTCGGTTCTTGCTGGTGTTGAGTAGAATCCTCTCACCTGTTGCGTCTGGCTCCTTTGTCCCGGATTCTCTGTGTGAGCACTCAGGTATGGCCATGGCTGCGGTCGGCGCTGCGACCCTGCCGCCGCCGCCACGGCTGCTGGCAAGCGCTCAGATGTGTCTTCTTGCCTTGGCTTTCCCTCTCTTGTCTAACTCTCTGTCCTGTGATGGCACACTTGGTGTGATTCTCTGGCTTAGGACTGTTCACTGGAACTCTAAAACTGCTTTCTATGGGAGAGCTTGTTCAGATTCCAGCTTCTCCTCGGCCATCTTCCTGGAACCTCCGGGCAGTGTCATTTGTAAAGGTAACTCATAAGTGAATTTATTCTCCCATTGTTTTTTATATTTTTCTGTATTGTTACATGCTAACATGATTTATATGTATCCATAGAAGGAGCCAAGGCATTATATAGAAAATTATTGAATAAAAATACAACTCTCTCTCTCTGTGTCTCTCTGTCTCTCTGTCTCTCTCTCTCTTCCTTTCACTCTCTTTTTCTGCCTACCTACTTACCTACATACAGGTATATATGTTTTGAACAAATATAGGTGTGTGTATCTTTTTAAAGTTATACTTCTGAGATAATTTTAGACTTACAGGAGAGTTGTTGTTGCTACAATGCTATATGTTTAAAGTAGACATTTCATTACAGTAGTCTTTTTATTAGTACTCCCTTTTGGTTCCTGGATCCCATTCAGCATCCCATCTTGAATTTTGTCATCATGTCCCCATAGTGTCTTCCACTCTAGGACAGTGTATCCTATGTAACAGAATGCTGATGTGCTAAGGTGGTGTTTACTAGAATTTTCTACTGTAAGCTTATGGTGTGTTTCTTTATAATTACTAAATATTTGCTATAGATAACTTTTGAGACTAGGTAACTGTCTTATTTCTGCTTGAACTTCTGCCAACTTCTTTTATCATACCATTGGTAAGAGTTTACTTGTGCCACATAAAACTACGGTAGTCCGATAATGGTTTCCTATCTTCCTTATAATTAATGATTGAATTCTTCTATAAGGAAGAGTTGTTGCTTCTGGATTTATATTTGGGGCTGTCTAATTATCATTAAGTAGTAGTATAAAGGAGTTGCCATTCAACAAAGCAATTGATGAATGCAGTGCTCCTTGAACAATGTCACTCTTTCAACATTCTCACCCTCCCCTTCCAACCTACCGTTTCCCTTGCTTTTCTTCATTTTAAAGATATGTATTGATCCTTTCCCCCTTACAAAGCAGTTTATGTATACAACGCATTTGATCTGTGTCATCCCTTTAACAGCTTCACCCCTTTTCTACTCACCCCTTCCCTTATTTGGTCAAGTCTGTGGCAGATACATATTTTTAATTATAATAAGATTCAAGGTAGGTACAAACTTTGAACTTAAAAGATGTAAACTATATTAAGTGACTCCAAATTCCAATGTTAAAGCAAACTGTTAGTAACCTGTCTTAGAATTTATTTAGAATTTTTGTTTCAATTTTTTAACTGTATTTTTTTTGTCTTTTCTTTTTGGATACTGGAGATCCAACCCAGGACGTTACACTTGCAGGCAAGCGCTTTGCCACTGAGCTACATCCCAGCCCCAAATATACTTAATTTAATGAGGAAAATTGTATTTTTATGAATCATATATATGAATTGGGTCCAATGTTAAGAAGGACTTCAAACTGATTTTTTTTTTTTTTTTTTGCTGGTTGTGGGGCCTGAACTCTGGGCCTGGACTTTGTCCCTTAGCTCTTCAGCTGAAGGCTGGTGCTCTACCACTTGAGCCACAGTGCCACTTCTGGCTTTTTTCTTTTTGCTTATGTGGTGCTGAGGAATTGAACCCAGGGTCTCATGCATGCAAGGCAAATGCTCTACCACTGAGCCCCTTCCCAGCCCCAATTATTTTTTTTTTTGAGATTTCAAAAAATACAAATTGATTATTTGACATTTAATGGTAGTAGGGAACAGCATAGTAAACAGAACCATCAATAACTCGGGCATGTATATCTGATATCTACCATGCTGGGAGTGTACAGACTGTCCTGCGCACTTCCGCTTTGCTATCAGATGCCTTCAGATTCCTTCTGAGCCTTATTTGGCCTCTGTCTAGCATTCTCAGCAGCCAGTCCTTTAGTGTCTTTTCCTTAGTCCTGGTGAGAACAAACTGTTTTCCCATTGCTGCTGCCTTCTGCTACTTCTGCTCAGAAAGGAAAGTAAAAATACTGCATGTTTTGTTCTTCATGTACTAATGTTGGAAAAGTATTGTTGATTTTTCAGTGTTTAATGATCCAGAGTTGTCCATAAAACCTGAGAACCATTGAATTGGAATAGAGATTTTTTTTTTCAGTTCAGTCAATTTAGAGATTCAGACACACAGACTTAACCCAATTTCAAAGCTAACTAGTGATAGATCAAAGCTTGGGGGATGTGAGGAAATGTAGACTGCCTAGTATAATCCAAGAGTGATCCTTAAATACACCAGATTATAAACAGGAAAGATAGCTTGATGGTATGGCTCTTATCTCCTCATTTTTTATCCTTCCCTGCTCTTCTTAATCATATAGTTTAGGTTAGACCATGTGTCAACAATCCAAATTTAAGAGGCTCTTTACGAATAATTGCCTTTTTATTTATTTATTTATTTGCTTATCTATATATATTTGATCACATTCATTCATCTATTAACATTTCTTGATTCTTCCGCCTTATCTTCTGCTACTTCCCTGTTAGTTCACCTTTTACTTTGATATTCTTTTCTTCCTAAATTCTATAGAGGAGAAACAGCATGCAACACTTGGTGCCTTTGTAAGACTAGATTTCTATAAATATGATTATCTCCAGTTCCATCAATTTTCATGCAAATGACATAATTTCATTACTCTTTATACTTGAAAAAATTTCATCTTGTCCATCTGTCACATTTCCTATTCTCATTTGTTGATGGGCAACTAAGGTGATTCCATTTCCAAGGAAATTTGAGATAACATTACAAAACATAAAGGAAAAGGTTGATCTACTTCACTACACAAACACTCCATTATTTTGTTCTATGAAAGGTTATGTGAAAGGCAAAATACTGTTCAGACAGCAAAGGGTTAAGAAAAATGATATATAAAGGACACTAAAATCAATATAGAAATGAATCTAGTTGAAAATGAGAAAAACAGTAAATTGGTGGTGTCAGAAGAAATATAAATAAACGTTGATAAATATGGTTTGCCTGGAAATGCAAATTAAAACACTGATATAAGCTTCTTTTCATCTCTCCAGATAGCAGTGATTTATTAGGCTTCCAGTCCTGGACAGTGTATAGGAGTAGGGATGAGCATTGCTGTGAAGTCTGGGAGGAAGACAATTTGGGAAAAGCTTTCTGGAAAACCTTTGAAGGTTATTACTTAAATCGTGACTTTGTTCACCTAGTGATTTTATGGTTCCATTGATAGAGTTTCATTCTTTAGAAAAGCACAAATATGTAGTACTTAAGAATTAGAGCTTGACTCAGAGGCTCATGACTTTCTTTACAGATAGAGAGCCACCTCTATGCCACTCTATCTGTAATGAGAGGCAGATTGAGGGAGGACTGTGATTTGGGGTCAGCCTGGGCAAAAAATTAGTGAGAGCCCCATCTCAATGAATAGACAGGCATGGTAGCATTCCTGTAGTATCAGCTGTGCTGGAAAGTGAAGGATCACAGTCTGAGGTTAGTCCTGGGGAAAATAGGAGGCCAAGAACAAACAGCTGAAAGTGTGAATTAAGTGGTGTAACTTCTGCCTAGCAAACACAAAGCTCTGCGTTCAAACCTTAGGATTATTCTAGTACTGTCCTACAGAAAAGTGTTTACTCTAGCACTGTCTGCCAATAACAAATGAAAATACATGGATATCAAGTTATTTTAGTTTTTGTTGATGGTGGAACTTGAACTCGGCCTGGGCATTGTCCCTGAGCAATTTTGCTCAAGGCTATAAGTGTTTTACTACTTTGAGCCACAGCTCCACTTCCAGTTTTGGGGCAGAGCCAGTTTTTGGCTTAGAGCCTTGATTTTTAGATCTCAGCCTTCTGAGTAGCTAAGCTTGCAAGCCTGAGCCACCTGTGCAGCAAGAAGTTGCTTGAATTATATTTGCTATGCATAAATAATAAACACTTTGATACCATTTTAAAGCTTGAGGTAGATAAGAATAAATGATTTCAGTATACTAATAAGCAATGAAGCAATAGTGGGTAATAGGTATATTTGGATTCTATTACAAACATTGTGTCTTCTGTGCATTCATATGTTAGAAATTGCATGCACATATAGTTTGTCTTAGCAAATACATTGAGTTTACAAGCCAACTTAACAAAGGAAATTGTGGAAATTTAAGAACCAGTATGATACTCTTTTTTTTCACTTCACCATAACTAGAATTTTTGCTGTGTGTTAGTTCAAATTCAATATTATATCAACCCATACAATGTGCAAAGGTACTTCTATAAATTTTTAATGACTTAAAATTGACAAATAGCACAAATATACAGTCACTTTTTTATTATGAAAATACTGTACAGAGGGGTTATGATTATATGGGCAAGATAATGAGTACATTTCTTATCAAGCATTGTAGCCTCCTCCTTTGTTTCCCCTTCCTATCCCTTCCCATCCTCCCCTACCCCACCCACCCAATCACCCCCACGAAAGTTGTAAAGTTCGTTTTCATACTTTTGTCACTTTTCTCAATGTAAAAATTGCTTGTGAGAGCTCACCATTCACTTACTGTGCTTTTTATAATTCAGAATGGGCTATTCATATAGTCACATACAAAGAAAATCAAGGACAAAGAACAGTGTGTATGACTAATTTTTAGGGTCAGATGGCTGTATCCTTCTAGCTGGATGACCTTGGGAAGGGACCAGTCTCTTCATCTGAGTTAAGTGGAATGAGACAGTTTCTGTCTTGTAAGGAAGATGGATATGAGTTACTCAGTGGAGTGTCCAGGGTACAGGATACTTTCAATAAAATTAACTTACCATTCAAAAAAATTGACTAATAGCTGAGTCTAGTGGAAAATATTTTTTCATGACAAATAACCAATCTAGTTACCTGGGAAAGCACCCAGAAAATATTTATTTTTTGCAGAATATACAACTAAGTACTTGTTGGATAAATAATGAAGTAAATAGGATTAAATTGATATATCTTAGTAGTTAAGAAAGGAAATGCTCAAATGTCTCTACCCATTTCTTTTCCCCTTCCACATTTCCTCAAACTAACTTCAGTGTGCTGACATAGATATAGATTTGTTACAGAATACCAGCTGTAAACATGACCTCTGAGGGAACTCAAGCACAGTGCTTAATATTGATGAAGGATGCATTATTTCATGAAGAAGAAATTCCAGAGGAAACTGTCTCTGGAGCCCAACAATCTTGATTATGGAAACCAAATGACTACTAAATCAAGTAGGATCTTGAAAGGCATTTGGAGATCTTTCATTTTGAATAAAATCATGCCTAATTGTCCAGCACTACTTAAATAATACCTACCTTGACAGTTTTAAAAATGTATTTTTGCCATTAGCTATATTATAAAGGTTAGTGAGCTTAAATATTCATATAATCAATTTAAGAAGCAGACTGAAGTGTGTTTTATATCTGAACAGAGCATACACTATTAAGCTTTAGACTTGATACTTAGAAACTCTTAACTCCCAGAAGGGATTTTCTTTTCTTCTTTTCTTCTTGGCATAAACCATAGAAACTTGGTCCACTCAACTGCTATTTTCATGGATATTAGAATTTGAAATTAGATTTAGTAATCTAATTTCCAGTTGTTCTGTACAATTAGTAGAGTTGTAAGATGTAAAAATGAGAGGAATGTGGCCCTTATTTGTATATGTAGATGGGCAGTGAAGAATACCTATAAAAAAGAGGGAGAAAGAGACAGAGACAGAGAAAAAGGAGGAGAGGAGAAAAAAAAACAGAAGAACTATGAGGGAAAATAGAAGGGAGTAAAAGGATGATAGGGAAAAATCAGCTATGCAGACAGAGGAAAAGGTGGAGCAAAATGGCAGAGAGAAGCTTTCTTTGTCAGACTCCATGAATGAAAACATACTGAGAAATAGTAGAGATTATATTTAGAAGATCAAATTTGAGGAACAGCCTGCTAAGATAGGACATACAAAACTATGGCAAAATAGACAGATGGCAGAGAAAGCTGGGAAACATTTTATAGCTTCAGCCCTATCTCTCCTACAGGAAGGGAGGTGCCGGCCTCCACCACAAAGTCAGTCACGTGACCTCCTGTGCATACTAGCAGACACAGCTGTGAGACAAACCCATACCTCCTATAAACATCCAAAACCCAGATGCAAGGATTTGGTGGGTTAGTGAATTCCCCAATGTGATAGGCAAGGATGAGACAGAATAGCCACCTATATCTAAAAAGGAGCAATGAGGCACCATCTTGTGGGAGGGATTCCTGCTTAAGACTGAAGTGCCCAAGGTACCAGGTTGCATTAGCTGTCAGTGCAAGCCACTTGTACTTTGCCAGGTTCCTAGATTGAGTCACAGAGACATGGAAACAAAGAGGCTGTGATTGGTATGATCTTCAGTACCCAGAAGCAAAACAGTTTCCAGGTGGCTGATAGCTATTAGATGTGGACACACAGAGAGAGAAGAGACCCCCTCCTCAATGGAAGTATCTTCATAGTCTGAGAGCTAACTATTCCAGAAAACAAAAGACTTAGCATCTGCTAGTAGAGACCTCTGATTACTGAGTGATTGCTGGCTGGCAGCCTGTGGCAGAGCAGGCTTTGGGACTCAGCCACAATCCAGGAGGGCCGGAAATTAAGGAACATTTGATGATTGGGAATGGAACACACAGCCAGGGCCCAGGTGGCAGACTGCTATTACACACAGACACAGTCAGACTCTTTCAGTCTTCTCAGTCCAAAGCCACATCCAACAGCATCAGTTCCCAAGGCCATGTCAGGGAACAGAAGGGTTTTCCTCCACCCATAGATATCCCAGACTGGAGAATGATCAGCTTACTTTGACTTAGGGCAAAATACCTATGGCCAGAGAGTCTTTGGGACTGAGGCCACAACTGGAGAAGGACAGAGAACAGTTAGGATTTATGCACTTCTAGGCCAACCAGGCATGGTATTTTGGTAGAAGACTGATCTGAGATTGAGAGAGGGAGGAAATTTTGACTCAAGCAAACCATATGCTCCCTGGGAGAGCAAGAGAAGCTGTTGATAGCCTCACTCTATCATGAGATCATTTTATCTTCAGAAGGATACTTCAGAGAACCAGGCACTCCGCTGGTAGAGAGCTTAAGTTTCAGGAGCTACCAGAGATGTCAGTCTGTGGGAACTCTTTGCAAGCAGCCTGTAGCCAGGCAGGTGAAGAGACTAAGCCATACCATGGGAGCTTGGAGAAGAAAGAATAGACATCCAGAGAAGTGGTCTTGGAAAAGGAGAGGATAAGATGTTAGCAAGTTGATAATTCAAAGAAATAACAGGAGCTAAGCTGTGAAAAGCTTGATCCTCATAACTACAGAAATAGCACTAAGCCCAGCATTGGCAAGAATGCTCAACACTTAGAAGTTATCTGGTGACTTCCAGGGCTTGCTACCATGGAGGGCTGGGAGCTCTGAATACAGAACATAGGGCTCAAATGAGAGCCTCCCCCAACTCTGAGCCTCAGCCCTATCACAGGGGTCAAGTTGCTGGATAGTACTTGTAGGCTTAGAACCTGAGTCTTTGAAATCTCCACTATGGGTGGAGAAGTCAGTGAGTTACTTGTTCCTCCTATTATCAGACATATCAGGGGACTGCTTCTGCCTTAAGTTTCACTTGCTTAGCAAGTGGGACCTTAACTAGCCCACAAACAAAAAGGAAGCTATAAAACTATCACTATCTTCTAGTTTTCAAAGAAGAGATGTTTCCAAGGTTGAAGCAGTACAGAAGGGGATACCTGATTTGAAATCAGCCTGTCTTCAACTCACATACAACAGTAAATCCAAACACAGAAATGAAAGCAACTCCAGTGAGTTCTCTCAGTGATGTGATGGATCAGGCCTAATGCTCTCATTTCAGTATGTAGGCCAAAGCTTAGCCACTAAGCTAGATATCAGTCCAGTGGGAACAAACTCTACTGCAATCCTCCCACTACACAATCTGCTGGATAACTAGGAACACTGTGATTTCAAGACTACAAGTAATCAAAAGGCCCAAGCAATGATTTGACCTCAGATATATAAATCTCGAAGCAGAAATCCAAATATGCAAAAAGCCACCATACCATCTCTAAGGATGAATGAACCTTCAGTAACTGATGCTAAAGAGAGGGAAAAAGAAAACAGTCCAAAATACTCAAAAGCATGACTATAAAAACGACCAATGAAATGAGACAGTGTGTGTGTGTGTGTGTGTGTGTGTGTGTGTGTGTGTGTGTGTTTGTGTGTGTGCATGTGTGTGTGTGTGTGTGTGTGTGTGTGTGTATGTGTGTGTGTATATATAATCCAAAGAAACAGCTGAACAATGTAAGGAAGACAGTTCAGGATATAAAAGATAAATATAAATCCAGAAGTCCTGAAAAAGAATCAAAATTCTCAATTTGATTTGAAAAGCTCAGGAAGTCAAATAAAAATCTTCATGGAGGAGGCAATAGTGCTTGATGAGAAATGTACTCATTACCTTGCCCATGTAATTGTAACCCTCTGTTCAGTATTTTCACAATTTAAAAAAATCTTCATGGAAAGTCAAGTATAAAGTAGTTCAAATTGAAGTGAGAATATCAGGGCTTTGGGATAGTTTGGATTATTAGACCAGGCAAATGACAAATTAGGGAAAAGAAACATGAGTGGAACATGCAAGGACTTCTGAGACACTATTAAGAGGCCAGATGTGAGAATCATAAGCCAAAAAGTTGAGAAGCGGTCAAAGGTAAAGGGAGGTCAAACATTCACTAAAATAATAGGTAAAAAATGTCCTAAATCTTGAAAAAAAATCCATTCAGGTTCAGAAGCCTTTTAGGATACCTAAGAGATAAGGTAAGGAAAGAAACACCCACAGACACATCATAGTTAAAACATTAAGTGTGCAGGAAAAGAAAATTATACTGAAAGCTTCAAGAGAAAAGTTCCAAGTCAAATACAATGGTGAGCCCAGCAGAATAACAGCAGATTGCTCACCAGAAACCTGACTGTAAACAACTGCCAACCCAAATTAATGGGGCAAGCAAAACTATCATTGGTAACAGAAGGA
The DNA here is from genome assembly GCF_024711535.1 of Dipodomys merriami. NCBI lineage: Eukaryota > Metazoa > Chordata > Mammalia > Rodentia > Heteromyidae > Dipodomys > Dipodomys merriami. The sequence continues at coordinate 533,551 of NW_027206119.1, forward strand.
TAAATTAAAACTTTCTATAACAAGCAGAAACAAAGGCAATTTATGACCGGTAAACTAGTATTACAGAAAATCCTCATAGAAATTCTAATGAGGAAGATAAATATAACCATGAAAATATGGAAGGAAAAAGTAACCCACCAGGTTAGCAGATAAGCAATGAAAGAAAGAGCCTAACACTATGCTGCTCAATAATAACACTGAACACTAATTTTCTCAGTTCTCCAATCAAAAGAAATAGACTGGTGAGTTGGATTAAAAAGTATCACGTGACCTTTTGGTGTCTAGGAGAAATGCATCTCAATGACATAAACAAATATTAATTTAGAGTGCAAGATTAAGAAAAGATCTTTAAGAAAATGGACTCTGAAAACAGACAAGAAGACAACAAAAGAGACAAAGAAGGTAACTTTACTTCATAAAGGGAATAATCCATCAAGAGGAAATACCACTGGGAGAAAACGAGGGAAGAGGTGACACTATTCAAAAAGAAATGTACTCATTAACTGACTTATGTAACTGAAACCCCTCTGTACATCACCTTTACAATAACAATAGAATTTTTTAAAAAAGAAGAAATAACAATTGATAATGTCTGCCTGCCAAATGGCAGTGCATACAACTTCATTAAACACTAGTAGTCTTAACAACAGGTCAACTCTAACACAGTAATCATGGGAGGCTTCAGTATCCTACTCTTTTTTCCAACCAGGAAAAAAAAAACTAACAAAGAAAGTTCAGGATTAAATCACACTATAGACCAAATAACATGTGACAGACATCTAGATATTATTTCATATAACAGCTTCACAATAGATATTCTTCTCAGCAGTCATGATACTTTTCCAAAATTGATCATATTTTAGGACATACAGCAAGACTGAGTAAATATAAGAAAATTCAAACAACTCCTTGTATTTTTTGAGACCATAATGGAATAAAACTACAATTCAATAGCAAAAGAAAAATTCAAATACAGAAAAATTCAAACACATAGAGATGGAACAATAGTGAGTCATTGAAGAAATAAATGGGGAATCCAAAAAGCTCATGAAAATGAAAATTCAACATTCCAAACCTATGACCCACAACAAATGTTGTACTAAGGGGAAAGTTTACAGCTATGAAGACCTACAAAACCCCTAAAATGATAACAACACCAACAACAAAAAACAAAGAGCAATTTCAAATGGCCTAATGATGTACCTTACAATTCTAGAAAAACAAAAATTTTCCAAACCCATAATTAGCAAGATGGAAAGTTAGTAAGGATTAGGACAGATATCAATTGGAGATTAAGAAATCTTCTTTCACAAAGAATCAATGAAACAAAACAGTTGGTTCTTCAGAACAATAAATAGGTTAAACCCTTAGTCAATCTTACTAAAAAGAGCAACACCCTGCACCTGCTGCCGTCTGTCTTGTTCTGAACCATAGAGCTGAGTATCAATGGACTCAGCCACTCCAGCCTCAGAACATTTCTATTGTTTCAGTTTTACATTTGGATTTCACTGCAGGCACAACACAGCTGGCTGAATTGGGGGACCCACAGTGCACATTGTGTGTGTTTTTTTCCTTTCTTCTTTTAGACAGCGATGTACACATCACAATAGTTCAAATTAGAAGTCACTTCAGAATTCTGTGCCGCAACCTCCTTATTGGACAAGAAAGCCAGTTCTGAGGTCTGAAAAGACTTATTCAAGGCTAAGTGATAACCTAGCAGAAAACCAGGACCATAGCCCTTCCAGCATTAGTCTCATCCCTATATACACATTGCCAGCCAAAGTGAACATCTGTGTTGGGCTTCAGCCAAGAGAGAGAGAGAAAACAGCACTGGGGAAAATGGGAAATTTCATGAAAAACAGCAATTTTCATCAGCTCACATCATGGGAGGTGGTTTCCAGATCTTTGGTCCTTATTTCAGAGTGTTCATCTCTGCTCCCAAAGCAAGAATAACTTCAGTTCCCCAGCCTTCATTTCTAGGGTGCGTATAGTAAATAAGACAGAAGCCCAGAGCTTAATTGGAACTTCTTTTATACAGCCGAGTGGAAGGGGGTCACTGAAATGTCAAAACATTTTCTGTGATCTGGGAAACTTATATTTTCCTAAAACAATCGCCAAATTTTCCAATCGTGACATTTACATTGCAGAAGGAGCTTGCAGGGAATTAGAAATCACACCGGCCAGTTTCCCCTGCAATCATGGAGATAGTAAATTCCCACTGAGGTTTTGCACATTCTTCTTTCATTTCTTTTACTCATTTCAGGCTTTATACATGACTTTTAAGCTACTTCCTGAACTGTACTTTTTCTATACACAATTTTCTGTCATGAACTCCAGAATTCAAGTTTTGACAAATGACTAAATTTATTAGCTTTAAAACACTCAAAGGAATATTCACTCTTGATAAAATTAATAATCAAACTGACAACAATGTGATATTAATGGGTGATAATTTAACATACATTATTCGTTTTAGTATTTTCAATTAATACTTGTGGGTATATAGATCTACTTAATCATTCCCTCTCTTCTGTATTAAAAAAGATAGTGAATTAGGCTGACTTTTATTATTCAAGACGTGATCATTCAGAGCAGTGTTATTCTGAGATATGAAATTTAGTTAGCTTCACAAAATCATTTTTGTAGTTAAAGTATATTTAATGTACTTACGAAGTATCAGGTGAAAGAGTTAACTGTGCTTACTAACCTTAAGCAAATGTTTGAGTAATGTTACATGTATTCTCATTGCTTATTAGAGCAACCCCATAAATAGTATTTCCACCTTCTTTTTTCTTTTTATAGTAAATATGCTTGTCTCAGAGAGGTTGAGAAACTAAGAAAGTCACCAATTTACTATCTGGCTGAGTTGGAAACTAACCCCATGTTTCTGACTCTAGCAAATTTGTGTCTTTTTCTCTGCCAAGGGACATCCAGCAAACATTCAGCCAGTTTATTCATTAATGAACTAATTCATTAAACATTTATCAAGTCCCCCCAATGCATGAACCCGACAGGCTCTGTCAGTATAAAGATGAATAAGATGCAGACCCTATGCTAGGAGCAGGAGGTTTCCACCTGCTTAGAAACATGTGACTACCAATATAGTGGCTACTATTGTCACCAAGCTGTATATACAATGTTAACCATTATAAGAAACACTTTATTTGCTCGTCATAATTTTTACTTCTTTTCCCACTGAGGTCATTTTGTTGACATTCTTTGGATTGTTTTGTGTAGTGGCAAATAGTAGAGCTTATCTTCAACCATTTTCCGTCCTTTATGCTGGACCTAATATGCTGGGCCTAATAGCCCCAAACTTTTAGGTTTTAGCTTATTTGTTTATCTTGATTTCTCATAAGAGGGATTTATAAAATAAAATTAGCCAAGCCAATCTGACATTTCTTCCAAAAGATGATTTGTGTCTAGAGGATGATTGAGGGGATCTTTTGTCTCTTCAGGAAACCAAAGAAAGCAACACTTTTGCTGAGACGGTGCCTTACCATATATATTATTGTTTCACTATTCCTTGAAACCTCTTAATTTAGATATTCTTAAGTAAGACATTGCTTTGGAAGTAGACATTTTCTTCAGGCTTTTGTTTGTTTGTTTGTTTTCCAGAAAGGCTTGTTGAGATCCTTCTGGCATTCAATAAGATACTCCTTGTCTAGCTTTCTTATATTGCTACAAGCAGTGGTATATGAAAGGAAAGGGAATTTATTTGAAGGAAGCCTATTTTACTTCATTATAGGAATTCCAATTCTCTGAATTGGAGATAAGAGTTTCTCTACAGTGTGTGTGTGTGTGTGTGTGTGTGTGTGTGTGTGTGTGTGTGTGTGTGTGTGTGTGTGTGTGTGTGTGTGTGTGTGTGAAGCTTTGGGCTTGAACTCAGGGCTTGGGCACTGTCCCTGAGCTTCTTTTGCTCAAAACTAGCAGTCCACCATATTGAGTCACAGCTCTACTTCTGGATATTTTGTGTGTGTGTGTGTGTGTGTGTGTGTGTGTGTGTGTGTGTGAATCTTTGGGCTTGAACTCAGGGCTTGGGCACTGTCCCTGAGCTTCTTTTGCTCAAAACTAGCAGTCCACCATATTGAGTCACAGCTCTACTTCTGGATATTTTTTTGTGTGTAATTTATTGGAGATAAAATTCTTATGGATCTTCCTGCCTGAGCTATCTTTGAACCACAAACCTCAGATCTCAGGTACCTCAGTAGCTAGGATTACAGACTACAAATAGGTCCAATGAGATGATATGTGTAAAATTATTTTGTGAGTTCTATCAGAAAAGGTTGAGGGTCTACTAAGAGAAAATTTCTATTTTGCATTCCCAAGTAGCAAAACATGTGGTTTGGTATTAGTTGGACCAAAAAGTTTCAATTCTGAAATAGATTCTGACTGACTGGCACCTTAGTGATGAGGATGACTTCCTTTGGCATATTTGTTTCATGGGTGCAAATGTTAAGCTTTCTCTTGGCAGGATACACTTGCCCTGCCTTTCCATGGCACATCTATTTTAATAAAAGTGTTTTACAGAATAATTCTGATTCAATGCAGCTAGGTTCCAATATTTGGTCTCTCTAGAATGCCAGTGTAATTCAGACAGTCACAACAAAAACAGCCAAATTAAAAGTCTAAAAGCTTTTTAAAACAAGTCTTTAACTTTCTACAAAGCTACACCCCTGACTGTGAGAATGACACTTTGGCAGTGTTGCCATAGTCCCAGATCTGTCATACTGTCCTTAAACACTGTTAAAACTTGGTACCAAAGTGATTTAGAACCAAAGGATTAAATCTGAGCCTTGATGCTGTGACAATTTCAAACAACCACATGAAAGGAGACAGGCGTGTATTGTCAGCACCCACAACTGTTGCACACAGTGCCTCAGGAAGGGCTTAATTAATGATCTTAGGTGGACTAGACCTTGGAGAAGAGAGTGGCTCAGGCACCGGTAGATGGAGATGGTGAGAACAAAACTTTCTAAGGAATGGGTATTGCCTTGGGGAACACGTCAGTATTTCTTCCTGGTTTGTTATTATTTCCAATGATTGTACAAGAGCTGTCAATTTTGTGAGTACATACTGGAAAAAAATAAAGGAAAACATTGAGCAATTGGTATTAAAAAATTACCACATAGACTTCATTTGAGAAGGATGGAAAAAGCAGAAGATGAGAGAAGTGTATTCTATTTCTAGGTAATGGCAGTCTACCAGTAAAGTTTTATTGCTATGAAGTCAATATGGTTTGAAATAACAGTTATAACAGAGAATGATAGAATGCAATAGAAAAACTCTTCAAGCTGCAGATGAATTCTTCAAAGCATAGCAAACATCAATGTAAACAGAGACGGAGCAGATATTGTTGGAAGGTAAGGAGATGAATTCTCACCTTGGACTCAAGGTTGTGTTTGAGGGTTACACTGCAACTCTTCAGGAAATGTTACCTTTGATTTGTCCAATTCCTTCTTTCCTTATTTTTTCCTCCTTCCCTCCTTCTTCCCTTCCTTTCTTCCTTCCCTCCTTCCCTCCTTCCTTCCTTCCCTCCTTCCTTCCTTCCTTCCTTCCTTCCTTCCTTCCTTCCTTCCTTCCTTCCTTCCTTCCTTCCTTACTTCCTTCCTTCCTCCCTTCCTCTCTTCCTCCCTTCCTCCCTTCCTCCCTTCCTCCCTTTCTCCCTTCCTTCTTCCCTTTCTTCTTCCCTTCCTCCATTCCTTTCTCCCTTTCCCCTCCTTCCCTCCCTCTTTTCTTTTCTACCTCCTTTGCTCTCCTTTCTCTTCCTCCCTTCCTTCTTGGTAGTATTGGGGTTTGAGCTCAAGGCCTTGACTGTTAAGCCTACTAGTAAGTCATATCACCAGCCATTTTTTTCTTTGGTTACTTTTTGAATAGGCTCCCATGTTTTTCCCAGGTGGGCCTGAACTGCAGTCCTCCTATTTATAACTCTTTGCATAGCTGAAATGGCATTGTTATTTAAGTTGGGATCTCTCAAAGCCTTTGCCTTCACTGGACTTGAACTATGATCTTCCTGACTTCAACCTCCCATTTTGCTGACAGATGGGAATGACAGGATGAGTCAATTCATCCATCTGGAGATTTTCATTTCACTCTCACATCACTTTTAAATTTCTAAGGCATTCATTTTCCTCCCAGGGTCTTATATTTATACATTTTTTGCTCTTACTTTATGGATAAAGTCTACTAGCAATGACTGCTTACCCAAAGCTCTTACTTGCCTACTGAAATGTTTCCATTACCCTGAGTTCACATTGTTTAGAATCTCTTAGACTTTGTTGTTTTTTAAAATATTTTTTATTGTAAAGATACTGTACAGAGGGGTTACAGTTACGTAAGGTAATGAGTACATTTCCTATCGAGCATTGTTACCCCCTCCTTTCTTTTTCTCCTACTATCCCTTCCCTCCCCACCTCCCCAACTCCTCCCTCCCCTGCCCCAAGTTGTAAAGTTCATTTTCTTTTTTTTTTTTTTTTTTTTTTTAATTGTATTTTATTTTATTTGAGAACATACTGTACAGAGGGGCAACAATTACATGGGCAGGATAATGCATACATTTCTTACCAAGCATTGCAGCCTCCTCCTTTGTTTACCCTTCACTTCCCTTCCCCGTCTCCCCCCTCCCCCCACCCAATTTTACCCCCCTCCCCCCACCCAATTATACCCCCCTCCCCCCCCACACCGAAATTGTAAAGCTGGTTTTGACATGACATTTTGTACTTCTCATTGTTGCAACAGGTCCACCTGAATCCTTAAACGACTTGTTTGTCCCCGTCTCCTCCACATGTTATACTAACATCAAATATAGTGAAAGCGGGGGTTACACTGTGGGGGAGGGACATACAAAGCAACAAAGAAATAATCTTATAAATGCATTAGGAACACATGCATGAAAGAAACGAAAACATTAAAATACATATTTAAGGTTTCATTTTCCTAACATCACATTATCTGGCCTTTTCCGCTTGACTCATACCTATACTAGATATTGCAAATAAGGGAAACCATGGGACCTATGCTTCTTTGGGCCTGGCTTACTTCACTTAATATAATTTTTTCCAAACCTTTCCATTTCCTAACAAATGGGGAAATGTCATTCTTTCTGATGGAGGCATAGAATTCCATTGTGTATATATACCACATTTTCTTGATCCATTCATCTACTGAGGGGCATCTGGGTTGGTTCCATATCTTAGCTATGGTAAATAATGCTGCAATAAACATAGTTGTGCTGGTAGCTTTAGTGTGGTCTTGTTTGTAAACATTTGGGTAAATGCCCAAAAGTGGGATTGCTGGATCATAGGGGAGATCTATGTGAAGTCTTTTGAGGAACCTCCATACTGCTTTCCAAAGTGGTTGAACAAGTTTACATTCCCACCAACAATGAAGTAAGGTTCCTTTCAGTCCACATCCCCTCCAGCATCTGTTGTTATTAGAGTTCTTGATTTTTGCTGTTCTAACTGGAGTGAGGTGATATCTCAATGTTGTTTTGATTTGCATTTCTTTTATGGCTAGGGATGTTGAACATTTCTTCATGTGTCTATTGGCCATCCTTCTTTCTTCTTCAGAGAAGCTTCTCTTTAAGTCTTTCGCCCACTTATTTATTGGGCAGTTGTTTCTTTGAGGATTTGTTGTTGGGGGGTTTAATTTTTTGAGTTCCAAGTATATTTTAGATATGAGACCCTTGTCCGTTGTATGGCTAGTAAAGATCTTCTCCCAATCGGTGGGCTTTCTATTGATCTTGCCAGCTATGTCATTTGCCCTGCAGAAGCTCTGCAACCTTATGCAATCCCATTTGTCCAACCTTTCTTTGATTTGTTGTGCTTCCGGGTCTCTATTCAGAAAATTTCGACCTGAGCCAAGGAGACCTAGGGTTTCTCCTATTCCATCCTGTAATGTTTTCAGAGTGTCTGCTTTGAGTTCAAGGTCTTTGATCCATTTGGAGTTGATTCTGGTGCAGGGTGATATATAAGGATCTAGCTTTAGTTTTCTACATGTAGTTAACCAATTTTGCCAGCACCATTTACTGAAGAGGCTGTCTTTCTTCCATTCTATTGTTTTAGCTTCCTTATCGAAGATTAGATGGCTATAGGTCTGTAGGTTCATTTCTGGGTTTTCAATTCTATTCCATTGGTCCTGAGGTCTGTTCTTATGCCAATACCAAGCTGTTTTGATTACTATGGCTTTATAGTAGAGTTTGAAATTTGGTATTGATATTCCTCCAGCAGTGTTCTTTCCGTTGAGGAGCGTTTTTGCTATTCGGGGTCTTTTATTGTTCCATATGAATTTTTGGATTGCCTCCTCTATTTCCTTGAAGAATGAGGGTGGAATTTTGATAGGTATCGCGTTGAATTTGTAGATAGCCTTGGGAAGTATTGCCATTTTCACGATGTTAATCTTGCCAATCCAGGAGCATGGGAGGTTTTGCCATTTTTTAAGTTCTGTGTTGATTTCCTTTTTCAAGATTTTAAAGTTTTCATCATAGAGGTCCTTCACTTCTTTGGTTAAGTTAATTCCTAAGTATTTTATTTTTTGTGGGGCTATTACAAATGGAGTTGCTTTCCTAATTTCAGCCACACATTTCTCATTGTTGGCATATAGAAAAGCCATTGATTTTTGGGGGTTAATTTTATAACCTGCTACTTTGCCAAAGTTTTGAATCAGCTTGAGTAATTTGGGAGTGGAGTCTATGGGATTCTTTAAATACAAGATCATGTCATCTGCAAAGAGGGAAAGTTTTATTTCTTCTTTCCCTATTTGGATCCCCTTTATGTCTGCATCTTGCCTTATTGCTGTAGCTAGGCATTCTAATACTAGATTGAAGAGAAGTGGAGAGAGTGGGCATCCTTGTCTTGTTCCTGAGTTAAGAGGAAATGGCTTTAGTTTTTCACCATTGAGTATAATGCTGGCTGTAGGTTTGTCATATACAGCCTTTATTGTATTGAGGAATGTTCCATGGATTCCTAATTTTTCCAGAACCTTCATCATAAAGGGGTGTTGGATCTTGTCAAATGCTTTTTCTGCATCTATTGAGATAACCATGTGGTTCTTATTCTTGCTCCTGTTGATGTGATGAATAATATTAATTGATTTGCGTATATTGAACCAGCTTTGCATCCCTGAAATGAATCCTGTTTGATCATGGTGTATGATTTTTTGGATGAATTGTTGAAGTCGATTGGCCAAAATTTTGTTGAGAAGTTTTGCATCAATGTTCATCAAAGAATTGGGTCTATAGTTTTCTTTCTTTGATGAGTCCCTGCCTGGTTTTGGGATGAGGGTTATGATGGCTTCATAGAATGTGTTCGGTAGTGAGCTTTCTCTTTCAATTTCATTGAAGAGTTGGAGGAGTATTGGTGTGAGCTCTGCTTTGAAGGCCTTGTAAAATTCCGATGTAAAACCATCTGGTCCTGGACTTTTCTTAGCTGGGAGGTCTCTTATTGCTGTTTCTATTTCAATGCTTGATATGGGCCTGCTAAGCTGGTTTAACTCATCTTGGTTTAGTTTTGGCATGTCAATATTTGCTAGGAAAAGGTCCATTTCTGTCAAGTTCTCAAACTTATTAGCATAAAGTTTTGAGAAGTATTCCCTTATAATGTTCTGAATCTTGGTTGTTTCCGTGGTGATGTTTCCATTCTCATCTCTGAGTTTATTAATTTGGGTGTGCTCTCTCCTTTTTCTGATAAGGTTTGCTAAGGGTCTGTCAATTTTGTTAAGTTTTTCGAAGAACCAACTCTTTGTTTTGTTGATTCTTTCTATAGTTTTTTTGGATTCTAATTCATTTAATTCTGATTTAATTTTGATTATTTCTTTCCGTCTACTGGATTGGGGTTTATCTTGCTGCTCTTTTTCAAGGAGGTTTAGATGTGTCATTAAATTGTTAGTTTCCGATCTCTCCAATTTGTTGATGTAGGAGCTCAGAGCTATAAACTTTCCTCTGAGTACTGCCTTTGCTGTGTCCCAGAGGAGCTGGTAATTTGTGTGTTCATTTTTGTTGAATAGCATGAACATTTGAATTTCCTTTCTAATCTCTTCCATGACCCACTCATGATTCAGCAGTGTGTTGTTCAGCCTCCATGTGATACCGGACTTTCTTTGGTGGCTTTTGGTGTTGAGTTCTAATTTTATTCCCTTGTGGTCAGAGAGAATGCAAGGTATAACTTCAATGTTTCTGAATTTAGACAAGTTTGCTTTGTGGCCTAAAATGTGGTCTATTTTAGAAAACGTTCCATGTGCTGCTGAGAAGAACGTGTATTCTGATGCTGCTGGGTGAAATGTTCGGTAAATGTCTGTTAAGTCTAGTTGATCTATGCAGCTGTTTAGATCTGCGGTTTCTCTGTTGAGTTTTTGCCGAGTTGATCTATCTAGTGGGGAGAGTGGTGTGTTAAAATCCCCAACGATTAATGTCTTTGGATCTATCTGGGATTTGAGGGAAAGTAGTGTTTCTTTGATAAATTTGGGTGCTCCATTGTTTGGCGAATAGATATTTAGAATTGTAATATCCTCCTGAAGGAGAGATCCTTTAATTAGTATGTAGCGACCTTCTTTATCTCTTCTCACGAATTTTAATTTGAAGTCTATTTTATCTGATATTAGGATTGCAAGTCCCGCCTGTTTATGAGGGCCGTTTGCTTGGTAGATTTTGTTCCAGCCTTTAACCCTGAAAATATGTTTGTTTTTACGGGCAAGATGTGACTCCTGCAGGCAGCAGATAGAAGGGTCTTGTTTTTTAATCCAACTAGACAGTCTATGTCGCTTAATTGGAGAGTTCAGTCCGTTAACGTTAAGAGATAGGACTGAGAGGTATTTGGGAGTTCCTGCCATGTTATCCACCTTCTTGGGGGCTGTGAAAACTGGGTTCTTCCTAAGGTTCTTGGATTCTCAGTTTGTGTGCAATTTCTTGGCCTTTGTTGCGTTCTTGTTGGTTTTCTATGTGTAGGACATCTTTAAGAATCTTTTGCAGGGCTGGTTTGGTGGAGATGTATTGTTTCAATTTTTCTTTGCTATGGAAGGTTTTTATTTGGCCTTCAGTTATGAAGGAGAGTTTAGCTGGGTACAGTATTCTTGGTTGATAGTTGTTTGTTTTTAGGGCATGGCATACGTCATTCCAGCTCTTCTTGCTTTGATTGTCTCTGCTGAGAAATCTGAGGTAATTCTAATTGGTTTCCCTTTATAGGTGATTAACCTTTTCTCCTTGACAGCTTTAAGGATCTTTTCCTTGGTCTGGGTTGATCCTGTGTGGATTATAATGTGACGGTGAGATGTCCTATTCTGGTCTGGTCTATTTGGGGTTCTAAAAGCTTCTTGTATCTGAATAGGCCTATCTTTTTGTATGTTTGGGAAGTTCTCTGCTAGGATCCTGTTAAACAAATTTCCTAGACCATTAACTTCTGTTTCTAGGTGCTCCTCTACACCCATTATCCTTAAATTGGGCCTTCTGATGGTGTCCTCCAGGTGTTGGATAGACCTATCATATTTCTTGGACTTGTCTTGGATGGTTGTATGTTCTTTCTCTATAATATCTAGGCTGTCTTCAATCCCTGAGATTCGATCTTCTGCATGGTCTAACCTGCTGTCAAGACTCTCTACTTTGTTTTTTATCTCTTTTCCTTCTAATTGGTCAGCTTTGATGGCTTCAAGTTCTTTGTTGAAGCTCTGTTTTAGGTCTTGTATGAATTTCTTTACTTCCTTAATTTGGTGTTCAGTGTTTGTTCTCAAATCACTTAGTTGATTGGTTATGGTTTCTTTGGACTCCCATTCCTTCTGTTGGGTTCCATTCAGCATTCCCTTTGTGGTCTCCCTGACTTCCTTCAGCTCTTTGTTAATGGATTCCATGAATGTCTTTAGTGATCTTTGTGTATTCTCTACCTGGTCTCTTAATTCGTGAATTACTCTTTGATTAGTTTCCTCCCTTCTGTGGGATTCCTGCAGTTCTCTTTGAGTGTTCTCTGCCTGCTCACGCCATTCCTCCCTTTCTCTTTGAGTATTCTCAAGTTGTTCACGCAAATCCTGTATCTGTTTTTGAGCAGCTTCCTCACGCTTATGATATTCCTGTATAAACTTCTGGGATGCCTCCTCTCTCTCCCTATCACGCTCATACAGAGTCCTTTGTACATTGTCAAACTTCTCATTTATCATGTTTGCTATTAGTGTTTGTAGAGCTATTTGGGAACTCTCCTCTGGATTATTCTTTATCTGTTCTAATCCCTGATTATCAAGGTTGGGAATTGAGATACCCGAATTTGCCATTTTTCTTGTGTTTTTCCGGCTTACTCGGCCCATTTGAGATAAAGATTGCACCAGTTTTGTGCTAGAACACTATCTTAAGGCAACCATCAACCAAAGTTTGCATTTGTACAGTCAATAGTCTACAGATACAATCTAGTTCAACAGATACATCTATTCAACATCAAACGACTATATGTTAAAGGACTTCGAACCGCAGAAAAGAATTTGGAAAACCAGAAATTATTAGGATTAGTGAGAGATGTGGGTAAAAAATCGGAATAGATTGGTGTTGGGAGGCACAAGGAGAGTTAACTATGTCGTAATCACAGTGCAGGAAATGGGTTGGGTAGGATGCAAGTAGAGAGAGAGAGAAAAAGAAGAGACGGAAAGGGGAATAAAGAGAGACCAGAAAAAGAATAGAAACGTAAAAATTAATGTTATTATAGAGGTTAAAAGACCATCTATTTAGAGAGGAATGTGAATATGTTCAGAGAAGGGGAGGGACATTGAGGAGATGTGAAAAGCTTTAAGGGAGAAGAAAAGATCAGAAGTTCAGTAGAGCTAGATAAAAAACAAAAAGATAATTAAGAAAGAAAGAAAAAGAGAAAGAAGACAAGAAAAGAAAGGAAAACTCTCATTCACGTAATTCTGAAATAAAAATTATAAGATGAGAAAAAAAAAGTTACTGGAAAACAATTATTTTTTCAGAAGAGGCAAAAATTAAAGATTAATAAAAGTTTTAGAAGGGAAAAAATTTATATACATATATATATATATATATAAGGTAACAAAAAACAAAAACAAGCAAAAAAAAAGAAAAGAAGAAGAAGAAAAAAAAAAAAAAAGAAAAAAAGAAAAAAAAAAGTCTTTTGATTTTTTTTTTTTTTTTGGGGGGGAGGAGTGGGAAGAATCCTGTATCTCCCTTTTATCTGCAACCAGTCTCTTGGAGTCTCTGGTCAGCTTGAGGTCCTGTGGCTTGATTGGTTTCTTAAGTCGATTGGTTGGAAGAGGCAGAAAAATGCTCTGCTTTACCCAAAATTTTGAGATCCCCCTCCCAGGTTAGTTTTCTGGGAGGGTGGTCTGCTTTGAGAGTCACAAAAGAGGGGGATGTGGTGATGAGGCTAGGTTCTGGGTAGCATTGAGGCCTTTCAACAAACAGTAGCTTTTCCCTGGGGCTTTTTTGTGATAAAGCTCACAGCGCCCAGCCTGGAGCCATTCTCAGGGTTTCTGTTTTTCAATTGATTGTGGTGGCTGCTAGAGGGAGGGGCAGCCTCTGGCTCTGGTTACCCAGTGAGGTTAGGCTGGCGCCTGAGCTGGGTGACTTTTCCCTGGATGGAGCTGAGTCTGGCAGGTCACTTCGGCGTTAAGTTCTTGTGACCTGCTAAATGACTCATTTTATTCCAAGGCCTGAGCTGGAGCTAGCAGCAACTCCGAGCTTTGTCGGTATCCAAGATGGAGATCACCGGTGCTGGGGGGGGGGAGGGGTGGCCTTCCTTCCTCTGCTCCCTGAGGAGTGAGGATGTCGGGCTTGTACTCACGTCGAGTCTTGGATCCTGGGTCGTCTCTGGTGCCGAGTCTTGGATCCTGGGTCGTCTCTGGTCTGCAAGCTGCAGGGTGAAGATGTCCGCTCTTTGTTGATTCTTGCTGGTGTTGAGTAGAATCCGCTCGCCCGCTGCGTCTGGCTCCTTCGTCCCGGACTCTCTGTGTGAGCGCTCAGGTATGGCCCCCGGCTGTGGTCTCTGCCGCTTGCGACCCTGTCGCCGCCGCCGCCGCCGTGGCGGCTGCTGGCGACCACTCGGTGCTTCTTTTTGCCTTGGCTTCCCCTCTCTTGTCTAACTCTCTGTCCTGTGATGGCACACTTGGTGTGATTCTCTGGCTTAGGACTGTTCACTGGAACTCTAAAGCTGCTTTCTATGCGAGAGCTTGTTCAGATTCCAGCTTCTCCTCCGCCATCTTCCCGGAACTCCCTCGTAAAGTTCATTTTCAACATAGTGTCTTGTACATTTTATCGTTACAATGGGTCATTCTGTATCCTTATTTCCGCATTTTTAAAATTCCCTTCCCCTCCCCAATTAGAAAAACATATATACATTTGTTTTTCTAATACAGTTTCCTCAAAAGACTTGTGATTCTTGGCTCTTCTAGTGTATAAGCAAGACAAGAACATTCTGGTTAATAATTGCATAAATGTTAAAGTCTTATCAATGATTAGCCTGTGGCAGGCTCCACCCTGTCCCGAATGTGGGTTTTCTCTAGGTTTGCCAGTATTTCTGTCTAAAAGCCTTTAGACCAGCTTTCTGAAAGAAGGGAGCAATAATTTCACTATTTACTTGATGCCAATATTTTCAATATAACATACAATTCCTCAGCCTTGCCTACTTATTGAGTCCAGAATATCTCTGACTTAGTCTTTTTAGGAGAGTAAAATTCTGAGGGTTTTTGTTAGGGGAAAAGGGGAGTTGTGAATAAATTTTGTACAGATTTTGATCTCCTTATTTTAATAATCTACTTTGCCCTCATACTGGAGTCTATCCACAATCATTGAGCTTTTCTCTGGATCAGCCTAACACTCTCCACTGTATGAAGAAAAATTGTCTTTCTCAGTGCCAGTTTGTCATACTATTAACACCTTGATTTTAGATTTCTGTTTCCATTAATTACAAGGGAATGAGCATTTGTTCTTTTAAGTTACTCAGTTTGTATTGCTCTGTTGTAATGTCATAAGAAATGAATTTAAATGCACAGCAACATTGTCACCTTTCATTCAATCCCTAACACATGGGCTCCAAAATTCTTAGATGCTGTTTTTGTTGAAGATTTTTACAGAGCACTATGTCATGTTTTCCATTTTGTGGAATGAGTATCATTCAAGACAAGGTTATACCTTAACTCAAAGGTAGAAGCATTTCAAAATTTCAAAATTGTTTTTATTTTTTCACATTTCATATTCTTGTTCTTTTCAGGTTTATGCTAAAAAGAAACCCTTTTTGTATTATCCATGGGGTGTGGGGAAGGAATTAGTAAGCATATCTGTTCACTCTGCCATCTGTAATTGGTCCCAGTGTTTTATTTTTTAATGTGGCTATAAAAAAACAAAGTAATGTGTGTTGTTAAAGATAATTTTAATTAGATTATGAATTATAATAAAAATAATCCAGATGCACACTTTCTGTGAGCAATTAACATTTTTTTATTTTCTTAAAGTCTTTTCTAGAATTAATTAATTTTTACATGGTGGAGGCCATATTGTTTTTATTTTCATTCAATTATATGAAGGTTTTCCTTTATATTAAAACTATTCATAAGCATTTTTATATGCTCCATTATATTGTTTTCAATAAATTGCTATTTATTTAGCTATTTCTGTACTATTGGGCAATTAGAATGTTTCATTTCTTTAGTTTCTTAAAAGAAAAACAATAATTTGGGAGTGAAAAATAAGTATATAAAGATATTTCTGTATTTTGAAAGATTAAATTTCAGAAAATAAAATGATTAAGTCAAAATTATGAACATTAAAAACATTCATATATGCATAGATGAAAATACATATGTATATATTACATAATATATTTTCCATTTATATGTAATATTATATATAACTACTTATAGGTAATTATTTATATATAATTATATTGCATATAATTGCATATAATTTTCATACATACAAATTTCTAAGAGTGGTTCATGCCATGCCTAGCTTTTCTTCCATCCCTGTCCTCAAGACCAAGCTTGCCTTTCACATTCTCAGGGCTGTAAGTCAAAGGATGAATGGAGATTCCCAGGCAACAGCTCCCCCTTCACTCCCACACCTAACTCTGGCTTAGAGCAAGCATGTTTGTTGATATGACAGTCTACTAACACTTTGAATAAAATCACCTCAGGCATCTCAAGGCTGGGAATTTTCTTGGCAACATAGTCTGTGTATGGAGAAAAAAATTGGAGGTTCTTTGTCAGGGAATGAGGTCACATGTCTCAAAAGCATGGGAATTAGGCGATATGGGGAACAATAGGGAATCAGTATGAAGTGGTAAAAGGTAGGAGCTTGTCCTTGTTTTAAAGGAAGCAAAGATAGATTGGCAAGCTAACAAGCACTACCTGTTTTCCTGTATGTAATAAAATAAAATGGAACCCACCAAATATAATAGGCAAAGCTATTAAATACTAATCCTTGAAATTTATGAATGATTATTTAGGAAAAGAATATTTGTAAATGCCATGAAGTTAAGAGTTCTGAGACAGGAAATTATTCTGAGTTATCTGGATGGACCCTAAATGCCACCAAAAATATCCTTGAGTGAAGAAGGTTAAAGGAAGGTAATATAGATGCAATGTGAGAAAAAACAATGAGAACTCAGAGCAGAAAAAGATGCTGCCACAAATTAAGGCATGCTGTTAGCTGTCAGAAGCTAGAACAAAGAACAGGTTTTACCTTGATTCTCCATAAGAAGTGAGTACTATTGACACCTTGATTTTAAATTTCTGTTTGCATTAATTGCAAGGGAATGAGTATTTGTTCTTTCAAATTACTCAGTTTGTATTGCTCTGTTACAATGTCATAAGAAATGAATTTAAATGCACAACAACATTGTCACCTTTCTTTCAATCCTTAACACATGTGCTTCAAAATTCAGAAAGTAAAATTCTTAGGTGATGTCTTTGTTGGGGATTTTTACAGAATGCTAGGTCATGTTTTTCATTTTGTGGAATGAGTGTCCTTCAAGACAAGGATATGCCTTAACTCAAAGGTAGAAGCATTTCAACATAGATTATTCCAAGTCTCTCTAAGCAAAACAAAATAGGGAAAAGACTCTAGAGCCTTGACATTATATTATTTCTTAATTCTTATCTCTACTGCTTTGTGACAGTGTATCTTGAGCATATTTCCTAACATTTCCCTCTACCATGTATCCTTTGTGGATGTATCCTTAGTGAATATTTTTATTGGTCTAGCCCATCCTTCATTTATAGTTTCCTTTAATGTGGCCTGGGACCTCTGGATCTCTGAGAACACCATAAAGATTTACAGGATAAAGTATGTAAGTTTTCCAAACTTTGGATCATTTGATGCATTGAAAAGTGTTCATTGACTTTACATAATCTTTTCTAAAGCAAAGAAATGAATTGTAAATGATGGCCATTTATGCATTATGGCTGATCAATCAGGCAATTTTTAAGTCAGGATAAAATTTTATGTGTAGCTCTTAGAAATCAAATGGATTAATTGGTTTAATGAATATAGTAGTACTCCTTATCTACAGGAATATTAAAAGGTGCACATTAAAGACCTGAAATGGAGGATAGTACTGTAGTCTATAAACTCCATGTTCTTTTTCCTATTTCTACATACCTATTATAAGGTTTAAACTTTGGCACATTAGTAGCACACATGAATTCGAAAACAGAACAATTGTAATTATATTTTATAATAAAGTATGAATCATTTATATCTGGAAGTCTTCATTTAGTATTTTATGATAGTGTAGAAACTGAATCTGTGGTTAAGAGAGGGTATTACTGTGTTTCTTCCTATCTACTTGAACTCAAATAATAGGAAAGTGGGGGGCAGGGGGTAAAGGAACATGGTTAGGAAGATTGTACAAAAATAAGGTTTATAGTCTTATATTACTATTTCAGTCTGGAAGGGTTTACTTTTAGAATAAATTTTATCTCCCTTTCTGTACATGAGAAATAGATTGAAAACAGAGATAAACTACCTTTGTTGTGGATTTTAAAGAGTAGAGCTGTGAACACTAATATTTCCATGAACTGCAGCAGACCATTCTTAATTTGTCAGACTGGATGGAGGCCAACATTTGCAGCTGTTCTTTCTTCTGGACTTTGCAGAAACAGTTTGTCAGGGGAATCAGTATTACTCTACATTTCTTAGGGAGAGGGGGAGGAGGTCCTTTTGAATTAGTTTGAAATTAGAATTAAACCTACACTGCCTTTTACAAACATTTTATCACCCATGCCATCCCACCTCCCACCCCAGGAACATCTGCAGAAGGTGGAGTTAGTTTCAGCAAAAACATAATGATAACCATGGACAATAAGAAATGTGATTTGAGGAGCAGATGTGTTATTGCTGGGAGGTCTATCAGCTGATTCTGTTTCTTTGTTATTTTATGACCCTGGGGGAAGATGATAAATAGAGTCAGAAATGGAAGACTGAGAATGTGCAAGTCAGCATTCAAATGCTGGATAGTTATAAAGTATTCAAACAAGGCCATTTTTGCCTGGTGAAGTAGGGGTGGAATAGAGTCAGAGGTATTTTGATAAAACTGTTTAGCAACCCTTTCTCTTGACAAAAGACTCTGCTTCATAGATTTGCTGATGTTTCATGGTAAGCTGGCTGATTTTAAACTACTAATGTGATGTAAAGTGACTCAAAACATTTCTAAGGATTTACCATTTGACTCTGGCAACCTGGTTCCTTGTCCTGGTAGAGTCAGGTACAAGCTTTCTGTTTTGCCTCAAATCCCGTATGTATATATGGGATACAATAATTATTATTATCATTGGACACTTTTTCAATCATAGTATATGATTATCTTTGTTTGGGAAGTGTCTGTGGACCCATAGTATTTCTTCATCCAGAAAGAGAATCCTCTGTCTTCAGAAACAGACTTTAGAAACAGCCAATGTCCTGTTAGGTCCCTTTTAGGTAGCACAGCCAAGCAAAGGAGTGAAGAACCTCCTTAAAACCATCAAAAGGATTTGTACTTATCCTTTGTAATATGTGTTGATGGACTACAAAGCCAATCCATCTCCTATTCATGTAAAGTTTCATCATAACCTGGTTCACCCATTCACATTCATATTTCCATAATTGATTAGGAGTCCACCCCCAATGAACTTATCTTGATTACTTCTGAAAAGATAGTTACATTCAGATGTGGGGAGTTACAACTTTAGTATGTCTTTTTAGAGGACAAGCATTTAAGAATCAGAACTGAGCACAGAAGAATTAATCAAGCCAACCACATTCCCTGTTTGGGGACGCAGGTGTGAAGGCAAAAAAGGAATTCATTTTGTGGAGGGATGTCATAGATCAGGCCAGTGTCAGCCAAAGTCATATACAAAATGAAATTATAAAGGAGTGCAAAGGTATAAGGTGATGGGGAGAGAGAAACAGTGAGTGATAATGCAGAGAGAAACAGGGATGAAGGGAGATGCATGCAAAGACAAAGAATATTTTTGTTGAACGTCTTTATTTTCCACTCCTTTTTCTTCAGATGATAACTGAAGGGGCTTTTTATCACTTGAAAACAAAAGAATAAACTCCTAAAAGTCCATTCATAGTCCATGAGACTTTGGAAATTAGATTTAGAAAGGAAGGCAGGAACAGGGAAAAGGAGCAAGCAGTGAGCAGAAGCTGCTGGTTCCTTCATCTCTTATTTTGTTTGTGCCTTGCTGCTAATCATTGTTCTCTACTAGGGATTACGATAGGCAGCATTTCTTGGTAAAATCCCACTGACCTTCAGATCCAGCTAGAACAAAGGCTGAGAAAAACCTCTCATTGATATTACATTCCTTTATTAAGCCATGCATCTCTCATTCTCTTGGGCTTTGCTGGATCATTAGAAAGCAGTCTCTCATTCTCTCTGTCTCCTGTTTTGCTCATCAAATTCACTTTTCAGTCTTAATGAGAATCTCCTTTTCAATGCATATTTTGCACAATATGATTGTCTGCAAGGTCATTAAAGCCCAAATATTGCACATTACCTAATATGCCCAATGTGTGTGTGTGTGTGTGTGTGTGTGTGTGTGTGTGTGTGTGTGTGTGTGTGTGTGTGTGTGTGTGTGTGTGTGTGTGTGTGTGTGTGTGTGTGTGTGTGTGTGTGTGTGTGTGTGTTGGTGCTTCTTAAAGGCACTTACCTTGGATATACCCAGAACTTACTATTCGGGATAAGGAGCCCGGTTTCTGGCATAGGCGCATCCTCTTCCTCATCAGTAGAGGTTGTTGTCATTCTCTCCTAAAGTGTCTGCATCTATTAGTTACCAAGTTAAATATTCATGCTAATATGAACACTTCCAACAGTTGTGCAATATTCTTAGGAGACAGCAAAATAAATGGCATGCAGCCTCAGCTTTTCTTCCCAATCAATAGAACCAATTATGTGGATTTTCAGCTTTCCAAGAAGGTGGCTTTAGCAGTTTCTCCAATTAAGTTTCCAGTGTCAACCGCCAGAAAAATTTAAAAACAATTTAAAAATAATATGAGCTCTCTTTAATGTATTTGTTTTCTTGTTACTTTTAGACCTAGGTGATAGGAAAATTGTTTAATCTGAAGAGATTTCAGGGTAGAAATGTTTTGCTTGTGTTTTCTGCTGATGATGTCTTTATTCTTAATTGTGATTTTCATTTTATATTATTAGGGCTAATATGAATCTTAAGGGGTGTTTGCTACTTTTAACTTTGCCAAGCAATTTCCATCCAAATAACTTTGTCTCCCAATCTTAAATAATAATAATAATAATAATAACAATAATAATAATAGTAATATTATTATTATCAGGAGTAAAGGTATTCTGCTTTCTTGAGAAGTCTTTTACAAATTGCCAGAATTTCTTTTATGTGCACCTTGACATATCTTACTAGTTCAGCTGTAAAAATCTTTATGATCATGTTACCTGTCAGGATCTGAGAATGATGTATGAATATTTTTAGGTAGGAAGATACATCTTAGAGGGAACTTTTTCTATGTTGTTGCCTTGTATATTTAAATCAGTATGGCTCTGCTTGAAATTGAGAAAAACAGTTCTATATGTCATAAAATCCAACATTATGCAGTGAATAGTGTGGTGATTCATGACTGTCACATCAGCAATCAGGAGGCTAAGGCAAAGGGATTACAAGCTCAAGTCCAGCCTGAGTTCAGTGACTTCGTGGGCAATATAGGTTGAACCTATCTCAAAACAATAAATACATGAACAGATAGATAAATAACTGCCAATGTTATGTTATACAAAATTCTATATGATGGATGGAATTCAAATGGTTTCTTAAGGCTCATATATTAAAGGCTTGGTTGCCAGTTTTAAAGAAGAAATACAATCACGAGGGCTTTTGCTTTGTGAATGGCTTAATCCATTGATGGGTTCATAATAGATATCATTATTGAGAATGATAGAAATTAAGTGATCAGCACCAGTTGGAGAAAGTAAGCCAATGAGAACATGCCTGTAAAGGGTGTATCTGGTCCCCAGACTTTTCTGGCTTTCTGTTTCATGACTGTCATGAAATGAGCAGTTTTCTTCTGTCCTGCCACGGTGTTTCTGCCTTGCCAGAGACCTAAAAGCAAAAGGGGAAGATGGTCATAGACTGAGTATTTGAAACCATGGGCCCAAATAAATCTTTTCTTCCTTAAGTTACTTTCCTCAGGTGTCTTGTTACAGTGAAGAAAAGCTATCTTCCATACCATATAACCAAATATAAGAATAAACTCTTTTTGGAAATTTAGATTTATAATACAGAAATAACAGGAATTGTTTTCAACAGAAAAAATTAAAGTGTGCCAGTGGTTTTCTTACATTTATGGACTTTATGTTTTATAAATATAAATTGTCATATATTTTCTTTTTAAAAATTTATTCACTGCAACTTTAACATTAAATGCAAAAAAGTAATAAGTGTAAAGAAAACTTCAGACACAATGAAGCCCAAGCTTTTCTTTTCACTAAGTTACTTTGAGGATAGAAACTGAATAAAATGGGGGTTATGGTAATTACCTCTTAGAAACTCTTGTTGTTGTTTCTTATTCTTTGTACATATTTGATGCTATCCCGTTAAGAAGCAAGAAGTAATTGCCACATAATTAAGTTTTCTCTTTCAGCTGCCACGGTCAATTTATTTTGTCTTATGTTTTTAAAAGTTACTAGAAAATACATCCAGACCTACTTTTTGAAAAACAAAGCCTGGAGAATCAATCAAGTACTATACCAAAAATTTCTTTCATTATGAATTGTTACCATTTGTGGTTATTTTTCTTTTATTGTGAAAATACTCTACAGAGGGGTAACAATTACATGGGCAAGATAATGAGTTCATTTCTTATCAAGCATTGTAGCCTCCTCCTTTGTTTCCCTCTCCCATCCCTTCCCATCCTCCCCCCTACCCCCACCCACCAAAGTTGTAAAGTTCGTTTTCCACATAACGACTTGTACATCTCATTGTTGCAATGGGTCCATCTGTATCCCCATTTAAACGATTTGTTTTTTCCCTTTCCCTCCACAAATTATATCAACATCAAATACAGTGAAAGCGGGGGGGGGGGGGGTTATACCATGGGGGAGGGACATACAAAGCAACAAAGAAGTAATCTTATAAATGTGTTAGAAACAATCGCATGAAAGAAAAAAAAACATTTGAATACATATCTTAGGGTTCATTCCCCTAACATCAACTTTTCTGACCTTTTCTGCTTGACTCAGACATATACTAGTTATTGCAAATAAGGGAAACCATGGGACCTATGTTTCTTTGGGCCTGGCTTACTTCACTTAATATAATTTTTTTCCAAGTCTTTCCATTTCCTAACAAATGGGGCAATGTCATTCTTTCTGATAGAGGCATAACAACAGATGCTGGAGGGGATGTGGACAGAAGGGAACCGTACAGCATTGTTGGTGGGAATGTAAACTTGTTCAACCACTTTGGAAAACAGTATGGAGGTTCCTCAAAAGACTCCACATAGATCTCCCCTACGACCCAGAAATCCCACTTTTGGGCATTTACCCAAATGTTCACAAACAAGACCACACTAAAGCTACCAGCATGACTATATTTACTGCAGCCTTATTTACCATAGCTAAGATATGGAACCAACCCAGATGCCCCTCAGTAGATGAATGGATCAAGAAAATGTGGTATATATACACAATGGAATTCCATTTGTGGTTATTTTTATCTTATTTGGGGAGACAAAAACAGCGTCTCTACTTAGTAAGCAGATTATCCCTTGCTTCTGCCATGACTAGCTAATAGTCATAGACAAGATACATAATCCCTTTACCTCAGTGTCCTCCTGTAAAAAATGGAAAATTTTATATTCTCATAGGGTTAAAAGAACGACTTGTAAAAGTTCATATTATGTAACAGTTTTTGCTAACCTATTCTTCATGGTAAGTATTTGGTCATGGATACATATGGGCAAACTCATCTGTAATGTGTCCTCCGTAAGGCAACTACATTGCAAAAGATAAAATGTAAAACAAATGAACCCTCTTGGGGTACAATATTAGGTCCTGCAAAATGATATCTATCTCCTGTTGTATAAAATCCATTTGATCTCATTTTCTGTCTATCAAAACAGACCGCCAAGGATTGTGCAGAACTTACAAGTCATGTTAGGATCAATTGCCTCTCTGTCTTCCAGGAAAGGAGAGGGGAAAATCTATTGTTCATCATAGGAAGCAGTAAATGAAACAAATGCTATGTCTACAGAGATGTGATAAAACATTAGACAATGTAGTTAGTTTGATATTCTGCATATCATCTAAAGCCTAGAAATTACTTTTGGAAAACAAAGCATATTGTGCTGCTCAGATGACATAACTCTTTGTAGGGAGTGAACATTACTAAATGTTTCTTTGAACTATTTCCATTGAATGTTACCATAATGGATCTTGCTTTTGGAAGTGCATCTTAGGTAGGGTAGAAGAGGGTAAGATGTCTTGTTTTGGATTTACTCTGAGATACACAGCAGTAAACTCAGTACAGTCACTGTAATAGCATTTTGGAGCACAACCACAGACATTAATATGCAAGGGACATTGAGACTCAATTGGACTATTCAAAGAAACACTTTGGGCTGGAAGGTACAGGAATTTGTGTTTATTTTTCTGTTTCAAAATGATAACCACCTGCTGTCTTGCCAGAGTCTTGTTTCTTCCAGTCAAAATAATGTAGCTCTTAAATTTTTACTTCAGTATTAAGAAGCAAAATATTAAGAGAAAAAATTCTTTTCTTTTTTTAGTTTTTGTTTGTTTCCTAAGTTAATCACCAAACCCTAGGGGTAGAAAAATGTAATTCAATCATCATAAATATAGCATGAAACACTTTTAGGAATTTTCTAGTCTATAATTCAATCATATCATCCTCTCCTAGTCAAAATGAGGCTTTTGCCACCAGCACAGACAAGATATCTAAAGTTTCCTTTTTATAATTTTACATTGATAACAGTCATTTCCAAAGATAGCATTTAAAAATGAAGTGCTTTTTTCATACTTCCCCAGAGATCAGTGAAATTGCTATGTGCAAATATTTATAAAAGCTTTAATTAACACCCTATACTCTCATGTAGAGATCTGTAAATAAATGTTAGATTGAAACTTGAAAAGTATTTTTTGAAATCATTACTGGGTACAATACTTTTAATTAAAGCTTAGCATTTCACTCTATTTTTTCTAGGAACTTCTGTAACTCTATATTGAAGTTTCTGCTTTGTCTTGTCTGCCCACAATTTTCTCACTGCCATCTTCCTATTGCCTTTAATATTTACTCATCCTATTGTATTTAGACTACTCACGACTTTTCCTTCCGGATTTTTTTTTTTTTTTGGTCTATCGTGGGGCCTGAACTCTGGGCCTGGGTGTTGTCCCTCAGCTCTTCAGCTCAAGGCTAGCACTCTACCACTTGAGCCACAGCTCTACTTCTGGCTTTTTCTGTTTATGTGATGCTGAGGAATTGAACCCAGGGCCTCATGCATGCAAGGCAAGCACTCTACCCCTGAGTTGCCTTCCCTGCCCTCCTTCCAGATTTTTTTTACTCTTTTATCCCACTGTCTTATTTTTTGTATCTGTTTGCCAGTACTGGGGCTTGTACTCAGGCCCTCATACTCTTGCTTGGCTTTCTCAACCCAAGACTGGCATTCTACAACATGAGCCAAACCTCTACTTCTAGCTTTTTGGTGGTTAATTGGAAATAAGAATATTTTAGCTTTGCTCATAATAGCTTTGAACTCTGGTCCTCATATCTCAGCTTCTTAAGTAGCTCAGAATACAGGCACGAGTCACCAGCACCCAGCTTCCCCTGCTTTTTCTTGACATCATTATCTACTTTAAGTGTAATGATATTTTTTTCTTTCATACATTTTTTATCTTTAAGAAGTTATACAAAGGAGTTGCCATTTAACAAAGCAGTTATACAAAGGAGTTGCCATTTAACAAAGCAGTTTATGAATATAATGTAAGGCATTAGGGCAATGTTTATCATATGATAATTAAGATAAAGAATTTTTTTTTTACTTTGAAAAGTTTTCATGTACAGCTTTTAGATCTGCCTTCTTCCTCTAATCCCAGCTTTGCATGGCTACAGAGCTTCCTGGAACGATACTTTTGTCTTTTTCAGAATTTTCATAAATAAATGCATAGCATTTATAGTATTTCTTGGTTGACTGCTTTCACTTTGCATAATGTTGTTGAAATTTATTCATGGCATTTCTTGTTTCAATTAATTTCATGTATTCATATTCTGTTTTATTGCTGAATGTGAGTATAATAGAGTCTGTGTATCATCTACTAGTTGATGGACATTTTTGTTATTTCCAGTTTGGGGCTATTACAGAGTTGCTATGAACATTATATAAGTTTTGGTATGAACATGTCCTTACCTTTCTCATCACTAAATATTTTGGATTGGAATGGCTAGGTCATCTGGATTTAGCATTTTTAATATGCCTTCAAAATATTTTTAAGAAACTACAGAAAGTTTAGAAAAGTATAATGTCATCCAACAGTGGCAAAATAGCTAAGCTATTTAACATCCACAGTCAATCAGAAGCAGCAACTCTGCTAGAAAGAAAGAAAGAAAGAAAGAAAGAAAGAAAGAAAGAAAGAAAGAAAGAAAGAAAGAAAGAAAGAAAGAGAAAGGAAAGGAAAGGAAAACAAATTCTTTGTTCAGTTCTTGGTCTAGAGCCAATGCTCAGATCTGGAATTTACTGATTGAAGTGTTCTCACTCTTAGGAAGAAAATCACAGGAACACACTGGCAAAATTGTATATTGCAGTGATTTTTCCAGTTTTTATTCGAAGGGACCTGTGACTACACACTGTCCTGAGAGACATACTTTGCCATTCCAAGGACTGTTGAACAGAGGTTGGGGTGAATTTCATAATTGGGAAACCAAAGTATCATCATGGCTACCCCACTGGAGTAGTGGCTTAGGAAATTTATGAAGTTCTACCAAAAACCAAGTTTCTAAGGTGATTACCAAGTCTAGGATCTATTCCATGATAACTTCCTGAAAATAAAATTGGGATGAGTATAGTTAATGCTTGGAATAATCTTTATATTGAGTGTTTGGCCTTGGGGGCAAGAAATAATATAATGATAAAGATCAAAGTAAAACCTCTGAAGTGGCCAATGAGTACAATGTCAGTAAAGGATGCAGGAGATAGTAGCAGAGAATAGGGCTATCATATTTTTATCTCCTTTTAATTTGCCAGAGAATGATGTATCCTAAAAAAATAACTGTGGACCAATGCACTTCCGCTGCACAATAACCTCAGTTACAGATGACCTGTCAGATAATTTATTGATGCTAGAGAAGTCATATATAGCTATGTGATAGTAGGGTATGGTAGAGTTCATATCTATATGGAACTTCAAAAAATATTAATAGGTTCCCTGTACCTAAGGTTTGTAAAAAATCTATATAAGACCCAACATGACCTCCATATTATCAAATAGGGAACATTTGTAGTCAACAGTAGACTTCTTAAATCATTTGATAATATATTATATTTGTTATGGCTTGGATCATAAGTGACCACTAAAATCCATGTATTGAAGTCTGGTCACCAGCTGAAGGTGTTGTTGGGAGGTGGTGGTACCTTCAGTGGAGCCTAGTTGGATGAAGTTAGATAATTGGGAGAATGATATTGGGACTCTGCCCCCCCCCCTCTCTCTCTCTCTCTCTTTCTCTATTCCTTCCTTCATTCCTTTCTTTTCTTCCTTCTTTTTTTTCTTCCTTCTTTTCTTCCTTCCTTTCTTTTTTTCTTTCTTTCTTTTTCTTTCTTTCTTTCTCTCTCTCTTCCTCCCTCCCTCCCTCCCTCCCCCTTCCTTCCTTCCTTCCTTCCTTTTTTCTTTCTTTCTTTTCTTTCTTTCTTTCTTTCTTTCTTTCTTTCTTTCTTTCTTTCTTTCTTTCTTTCTTTCTTTCTTTCTTTCTCTCTCTCTTTCCTTCCTTTCTTTCTTTCTTTCTTTCTTTCTTTCTTTCTTTCTTTCTTTCTTTCTTTCTTTCTTTCTTTCTTTCTTTCTTTCTTTCTTTCTTTCTTTCTTTCTTTCTTTCTCTGGCTGCTATGAAGCAAGCAGCAGATGAATGATAACCTCCTTGCTATCAGGTTCTGCTTTACAATAGGCCCCAAACATGAATCAACTGCCACGGACTACAACCTCTAAATCAGAGTTAAAAGTAAATCTTCCCTGGTTTTAGGTTGTTTATTTCATGAACTTTCTCACAGGACAGAAAATTCATTAACATACGCCTTAAACTCTGAGTTCCTGAGCTCCTTCTTGAGATCCAGATTCAGAGACTCAACTGCTGTTTTGAGATTTCACTTGGATGATTCAAAGTCATATCAAACTCAGCTTCTTAAGTCAGAAGTTTTACTCTGTTGGCCACATATAGTCTCTCTCCCTCCCACTGGCCCCTGTTTTAGTTGTTCCAGGAGCCCAGGTCTCAAACTTCAACATTTCCCTTCTTCTCATTCCCAATTTCTGGTCTACCTCCAGGTAATTGTTTTCCTCACTGTTTCTCAAGTAGAACCCTTTTCCTATTCTCTATTCTTTGTGCCATTGCTCAAGCTAACTTTTTACTTGCTTAGATTATTGTTATAGCTTCCTAATGGAACTCCTTTTGCTCTAGATTGATCTCTTACAGTCTTTTCTATGTTCTGCAAAGTGTTTTAAAGTCATTTCTTCCATAAAATGCTTAAATAAGACTCCAGATAGTTAATGTGGGTCAACATGTTGTACATAATTTTGTTAAGTTTTCTCCATGTTCTACTTTAGGCTTGTACTAATAGCTCACCTCATACCTGTTATACAGGTGATCCTTGCTATTCATGCGGGGAAGCCCTTTATAGCTACCCCAGTCACGTCTCCATTAAACACTCTCTTCACATGCACACGTGCATGCATGCACGCACACACATCATTCTGTTTAATTTGAACATAGTTGATTATAAATTACTATGTGTCAAATATCATTGTCAGCATCTTAAATAACAATATTCATAATAATCCAATGAAATACTGACTTTCAGCCTTTCTATATCAGCAAACTGAGCAAAGGGAGGTTATAATTGTTCAGAGTGATACAACTACTTAGGATCAATCCCAGGCATCCAAATCCAGTTTGTTCTTCTAATATCTCATTTTATGCTATCCTACTTCCTTAGTAATATTTATCACAATGTTTCTTTCTTTTTCTTTTCTTTCTTTGTTCCTTTCTTTACTTCTCTCCTTCCCGCCCTCCTTTCCTTTCTTCCTTCCTTCCTTCCCTCCTTCCTCTTTCCATTTTTCTTTTCTTTTTTCTTTTTGTGCCATTAATTGGGCTTGAACTCAGAGCCTGGCCACTGTCCCTTAGCATTTGTTTTTGTTGGTCATGGGGCTTGAACACAGGGCCTCTGTGCTGTCCCTGAGTTCTTTTGCTCAAGGGTAGCACTGTATCACTTTGAGCTACAGTTCCAGTTCCATCCTTTAGCATTGTTGCTCCAGGCTGGCACTCTACCACTTGAGTCACAGCTGTCTATTTCTGTATTTTTGGTGGTTAATTGGAGTAAGAGTCACATAGACTTTCCTGCCAGGTGCTTCAAGCAGAACCTCAGATTTCAGCCTCTTTCCTGGATAGCTAGCGTTACAGGCATGTGCCACCAGTACCTGGCACAATTTATATTTCTTTATGTGATTATCTATAAATGCTTATTTCTCTACTATGATACACAATATGGCTAGTAATATAAACCTGAAAACAAATAGAATCAATGAAATATCAAAATACTTATTAGCACAACACTGTGTTTTGAATATTACCTTGTCTTCCTATATATGCTCCACCTTGAAGTTTTGTGTAGCCAGGTTAAATTATTTCAGAAAAGTTTTTGAATGAGCATGAAGTAGAGGAATTTGAAATAGGTAATGAATATCTTGTGGCCTTACAACTTAATAAATTGTGGCTCTAGTGAAGAAAGATCAGCATTTCAGAAATGTTATGGAAAGTATTCATTTTTCATCATGTTGAAAGTTTCATGAACCACAGGTCATTCTCCATTCTTCTGATTAATTATGAATTCAAATGCCTTGTCAAGCTAAAGACACGGGAGAGTAAAGAAAAGTAACATTTTCCTGATTATGAAAGAACTCATGTTCATTACATGGAATTTTAGAAACAACAGATTATTAAGAATAAATTAAGAATCACTTCTAAACCTATCAAGAGAGGAAAAACTAGAATTACTATTTTTTAGAAAGTATCATTACAAACATAAATATAAGCAAATATACATGTACATATATGCCAAATGCAGACACACACACACACACACACACACACACACACACACACACATATATATATACATGTTAGGCATGTAATACATACATGTGTATGAACATGGATATATTTAAATTAGCATATTACCCACACAAATGCTGTTTTTGATATAACCTTATATCAGAAACACGTTTCATTGTTATTAAATGTTCTTGAAAAACATGGTATTTAAGTGATTGAATCCTATGGATTCTCTGTATTGTATTTTTGCCATTTTCTCTTCTTATATACAGTATTTTCTCTTAAATAATACATCAGCATTCTTTTATATATAACTCATTATGCAAATCTCTGACATTTTCTCCATATTAGAGTCCCTGAAGTAAAACTAGTGAGTCAGAAATAATGAACTTAAGTCCCCTAGTTCATATTCCTGATTGCTTTCCAGAAAGGTTGTAGGCAATCTTTAACAGAACTACACAAGGGTAGCTGGCCTGTATGCCTTTGCTACTGTTAAATATTGGTCCTAGAAGCAAAATTTTTGATGATCAAGAGATTTGATAACCCTGTGTTCATGACTATTTGGGTTTTAATATACATAAAAATGACTCCAAAGTCAAAATTTGCACATTTCTGCTAAAATTTAAAGTGACTTCCCATTTGATAGTAACTTAACTTCTAATAATGATCACTGTAGATATATTGAGACCTATTCTCAGAGTCTTGTGTACAAAATATTCATGACCATCTTGGTTATAGCAAAACATTATGTGTGTCAGTCATCTTATCAATAGGCGTCAGGCTACCTAAATATTATACAATACCAACGATAATTATAACTCATTAAAAATATTATTGTAAAGGTGATATACAGAGGACTTACAGTTGCATAACTCAGGTAATGAGTACATTTCTTTTTGAACAGTGTCACTTCTTCTCTCATTTTCTCTCATTTTTTTCCTCCCCGACTCCCACCCCCACAAGTTGTATAGTTCGTTTTCAACATAGTATCTAGTGAATATCACTGCTAAATTAGTTCACCCTTTATCCTATCATTTCTATGCTTCCTGCTCCCCCCACTCCAAAGAGACAAACTTACATACAAGACAAAAGGTACAGAAATCAAAATCAGGACAAAGGAGGAAAAAAAGCAAAATCAAAATAGCAAAAAGAACAACTTGTTTCTATTTCTTGGAGTTCATTTTGATAAACATCATTTTATATGATCAGATGCACAGTTATTGAGTCTTTGGGATCCTCTCTTGAGAATAGCCTCCTTTGGTCTCTGTGATTGTCTAGAGTCCTGTATAATTTATGAGGTCCAAATGTAGGTCTTTGTCTTTTACCATCCAGTGTGTTTACTTGTAGATTTATAGGCACACTCTAGTTACAACATATGAGGGAAAGCATGTAACCTATGTTTCTTTGGGTCTGGCCTACTTGCTTAATATAAATTTTCCAAGTCTTTCCATTTCCTTATGAATAGTACAACATCATTCTTTCTGATAGAGGCATAGAATTTCATTGTGTATATAGACCACATTTTCTAGATCCACCTCATCTCAGTTAGAATTATAACTCTTTATATTAAAAGTAACACATTTGGCTGGATGCTGGTGGCTCACATCTATAATCCTAACTACTCAGGAGGCTGAGATCTGAAGATCAGCCCAGGCAGGAAAGTCCAATAAACCACTCAGAAAACTGGAAGTGGTGCTGTGGCTCAAGTGGTAGAGTGCTAGCCTTGAGCTGAAGAGCTGAGGGACAGTGCCTAGGCCTGTAGTTCAAGCTCCACAACACACACACACACACACACACACACACACACACACACACACACACACACGTAACACATCTAACCCAGTGGTTTACACTACGCAAAAACTCATGGGTAACTTGAAAATCCATAGGTACAGTGGATTTTGGTGTGGTCTCAACTCCTGGAATATTACTGTCTCTAAGTACATAGTCTTTCTGCTCTGCATTTTATAGTATCTGCTACAACATGATCTAGTTCCATTTGTGTTTGCAATATGCTCTGTGCTCTATGCTTTTTTTTTAATCTATGGAGAGAGGAATCAACTCCCTCATTTATCAAAAGACCTGAGCTTCATTTTCACTGAACTAACATGGTCCTTGCACACTTTTCAATAATCACTCGATCAGAAATGATATCCATCTAGATTTCACTCAGTCTCCAGGATAGTGACAAAAAGTGGATGGGAAAATGGAAGAGATGTGGCGACAACTACTAATTAAACTACAATCTATATGCAGTAATTAAAACATGAGTTAGTTCTGTATGAGCTAATATAAAAGAAACTCCAAGACGTAGTACAAAACTTAAAGAATAAGGTGTTAGTTATCAATATATAACTGATATATACACAACAGTATATAACTAGTATCTACAAATAATTGCTTGTACATGCAAAGAATATTCATGTAAATATACACAGAATCTGGTAACATGTGGTATTTCTTTTCTTTTCTTTCTTTCTTTCTTTCTTTCTTTTTTTTTTTTTTTTTTTGGTCATGGGGCTTGAACTCTGGGCTTGGGCACTGTCCTTGCTTTCTTCAGTTCAAGGTGAGTGTTCTACCGCTTGAACCACAGAGCTACTTGTGGTTTTCTGGTGGTTTATTGGAGATAAGAGTCTCATGGACTTTCCTGCCCAGGCTGAACCACGATCCTCAGATCTCAGCCTCTTGAGTAGCCAAGATTCCAGGCATGAGCGCCCAGCTCTTTGTGGTATTTCTTTCAGGAGAAAATTCATGATAATGGAAGTGTGGAACTTTCCACTGTGTCTTATTTTTAGGATATTTTGAGCTGAGCATGATAGTGCTTTCTTGTTATTCTAGCACTCAGGAAACTGAGGCAGGAAGACAGTAGTTCAAGTCAAGCTTGAGCTACATACAAAACAACAAAAGCCTACATTTTATTTCTTGGAATACAGTGAGATTGATTTTTTTCAAGTACTATTAGAAATTTGTATTTATTTTTGCACAAACTACCCATCTTTTTCTCTTGTTGTTAATCTCCAAGAGGGCTTTATGGATCCACTTCACCAATATTGATTCCGTTGTTTAGCTACTTCTACTTTAAATTGGGATTGGCCTATATGCACAAAATCAGCAGAAGTGACAGGAATATACAAGATCAAGTTAGGAAAAGCATTGTATAACTAGGTCACTTATATCCCTTGTTCTGGATTGACAACACATGGTATCATAAAAGTACGCAAGCTATCCTGTGAAGAAACTAATATGAAGGAGATATGAGTACCATCCACACCTCCACCAACAGCCAGCAGTATGTGAGATCCTGCTTTGAAAATTATCTTTCAACCACATCACTTATTTAGGTTACTGAAGCCTTTGAGGAAAACCTAAGTAGATATTCCCAAACTGGAACTGCCCTGAGAAGCCTCTCCCAAATTTATAACTATGACAGAAAAAATATTCTTCCAAGAATTAGTAGAACTTTTATTCATTAAATTTGAGGATAATTTGTTGTGAAATAACATGCAACTGACATTGCACAGGATCATTTTTCTTAGGGATTTGTTAGATTTTTTTTGTATTTTCAAAGTTTAGAGGTTGCCACTTAATATATATGTTTTTGAAGGCTCTTAAATTTTTACAGAGTGAAATATGTAATTAATTAGTCCAAGATTTAATTAATGGTTAATTTCTTCATCTAAATGTTTGATACATTTCTAAAGAACTAATTTAAATATTAATTCTCTTCTGCTTTTCATTGGAAGCTGATCCTTGCTATTGTTTGTCTAATCCTTTCTATAAACTGTCAGGATAACAGGAAATAATAATGGTGGATGTAGATTTTTTTATCTGGAAGTCACTCTAATGATAAATTATCAGGAGTTTTGTTGGCTATTAATTTAAGTTACATGTTCTTTTTTTACATTGAAGAAGATTCTCCTATCCTTAGTCCTGTTTTAAAAATCTATAATATTAAATGATTTCAATGTTTTTCTGGTATTCATTGAAATAACACATTATTTAATGTTAAAATAACATTTTTAATGTACTGTATGTCAACAGTATTTATCAAATGAATACTAAATCAGCATCTCATTTCTGGTAAAATTAATTCTTATTGGTATAGATAAATAATTTAATATACTCAGGTTCTCATGCAACTTTTAGGAAGCGTACATAAACTTAGTCGCCGCACAAAGAAGAAATTAGTACATCATTAAGTATTTATAGAGGGGTTAGTGTATTTTATCAATATAAAATTTTACTCTTTGACTTCCTTCAAAGCCAAGAACACTATTACAGAGCATAGAAATTTAAACTCTTTTAATGGCAAAATTGGAAAGAGAATGATGAAGCAATAATGCCAGCCATGTCTGTCTTAGGCTTGTTGAGAGGTAGAGTGGTTAATGGGTATATTTACTTTCAAGAGTGCCAGTGTTGTGGTGAAAGAGCACAGGCCCCCGGGTAGGGACATCTGGCTAAGACCATGCCTTCGTAAGCCCACTAGGAACTTTTAACCTTCTAAAATTTTGTTTTGTTTTCTGGTTCTTCACGGGGTTTAATTTATCTTTCTTTTAGTTCTCTCACCATATTTTGATAATTTTTATTACAGAACAGTAATTTGATGTTTGCTAATGGACTAATGAATGGTATTCTAAGTGTAGTCCAGTGCAATTTTTCAGGGACTGCAAGGTCAATGTTAATTTCATAGTAAAACCAGGACATTATTTATCTTTTTCATTTTCATACACTTCTGGGTATGTGGAATTTTCAGAAAATAGATAATGTGTGATCGTCTTACTACTCTGGCAGATAGTAGAAAAGATGCTTGTGTATTCACATGTTTTAAATGTTTTCTAGTTGTAATTTCTAATATTGTAAATACAAGTAGAGATGACCCCTAAAAGGGAGAGCACTCTGGGATTCTCAAGCAACTTAAGTGTTTAAAATAATCCTAAGTTTGAGAATTATAGATACCATTATTAAAATTGCAACGTTTTACTTAGTGTGTTCATTCTTCACCTTTGTGACAAAATGTATGAGTATAAAGGATATAGAAGTTTCAGTCTATGATCACTTGGTTCTGTTGTTCTGAACTGTGGTGAGGTGGAACATCTTGGTGAAGGAGGGGTGCAAGTGTTTAGAGCAAAAATGCTCACCATATAACAACCAGGAAGGAGAGATGATAGAGGAAAGAGGGGATAGAGAGGAGAGAGAGAGAGAGAGAGAGAGAGAGAGAGAGAGAGAGAGAGAGAGAGAGAGAGAGAGACAGACAGACAGACAGACAGACAGACAGACAGACAGACAGACAGACAGACAGAGACAGAGAGAGAGAGACAGAGAGAGAGAGAGAGGAGGAAGGCGTGAAGGGAAAGGAGATGAAAAAGCTTGGGGGCAAGGTTAACCATTCAAATACAAGCTTCCAATGGCTCACTTCCTCTCAACTAGCCACTTCCCTTCCTAGTAGCCCATTCGAATCTAGATTTCCCAGTGGGTTAGCCAATCAATGTAGGTGGCGTCAGCATGATTCAGTCACCTCTCAGTGGCCCTGCCCCTTAGCACCAAGCCTTCAACACATAAGCACTTTTCATATTGAAGCCATAACACCTAAGTGATTATAGGAAACATCTCTTTAGTAATCTTCAGCTTCTATTTTTATGCACATGTCATTACCTATTTCCTAGTGATCTTACTTGTATTTTAGCCTTTCAATAAAACTAAATATGCTGAGGTTATTCTTAGGAAAGGATTGCAAGGGCTCAATACTATGTGCATAAGATTATATAAAATAAGGTTTGTTATTATACTGTTTGTGCTCTTTCCTTCCTTCCTTCCTTCCTTCCTTCCTTCCTTCCTTCCTTCCTTCCTTCCTTCCTTCCTTCCTTCCTTCCTTCCTTTCCTTCCTTCCTTTCCTTCCTTCCTTTCCTTCCTTCCTTTTGTTCTTTTCTTATTTCCTTTTCTCTTTGGTTAATTCCCTCTGTCACTGTTTTTTTATTTCTGTACCCTTGTCTTATATATAAGTTTATCTGATTTGGGGAGGGGAAGGGGAAGCACAGAAATGGTGGGATAAGGAGTGAACTAATTCAGCAGTAAACCCACTAGACATCATGTTGGAAATGAACTACTTTGGGTCAACTTTGGGTCAAGGGAAGTCAGGAGGGGAAAAACTGGGAGAGAATGAGGTGGGGGATGACATTGTTCAAGAGGAAATGAACTCATTACTTGAATCATACAACTGTAACCCCTCTGTATATCACCTGTGCAACAAATATTTCAAGGAACTGATTATGCAAAAAGTTTGTGCATTTCATTGCCTTTACTTTCTGCCTAAGTAGAGCCATAATTCTAACCATATGCTGAATTGTTTGCTAGACTTCCTTATGTTTTTCCTAAAAAATCTGAAGGTTATGGCCAATTTCAATAATTTTATTTTTATTGTTCAACATAAAAACATTTAAAGCTATATATCTGAGGGCAAAGATTTGGGCATAAAAATTTAAAGCAAGCCAGTAGCATGTAGTGTATCATTATACATATTAGAATACATGTTACTGCGTATGTCCTATAACAATGTGAACATCTTCTTAGAGA
Organism: Dipodomys merriami; assembly: GCF_024711535.1. Lineage (NCBI taxonomy): Eukaryota > Metazoa > Chordata > Mammalia > Rodentia > Heteromyidae > Dipodomys > Dipodomys merriami. The sequence continues at coordinate 569,866 of NW_027206119.1, forward strand.
AATAAAATCCCAGAAATCGCATTCACCTGATTTTATTTGAAAAAATCACTTTAATAAAATGTTTACTAAAACAAAAATTTAATCATAGAAAAGGAATAGTATAACATTAAAGTTAAGTCAGAAGGTAATATAGATTTTATTCACAAAAACTACCTAAACAGAGATTTAGTAAAATAAAGTGATTCCAATATGCATATTTATGGAATGTTTGCCTTATATTGTAATTTTTCTGCTTCTTTCATAAATGAAAAACAATTCCCTTGTTTAAAACACTACTTCTCCCACTTGAACTTCTCTCAATCATATGTATTCCTTTCTTGTTGCTACTGTAGTAATTTATCACAATCTTAGCTACTTATAACACTACAAGCATATTATCCCACAGTTCAGGAGGACAGAACTTAAATCAATTTCCTTGGGCTCAAATAGTATTTCCAGAGCTGGTTCCACACCCCCCCTTTTGAAAGGTCTAGAGCAGAATGTGTTGCTTTCCCTGTTTTGTTTATAGAGGCCAGAAACATTCTTTGGTGCATACCTTCCTCCAATTTTAAAGCTGTATCTTCTCTCTTCTCTGATCTCTGCTTTTAACACTTCATCTTTCTCTGACTCTAATCTTCAGTCTCTGTCTTACAAGGACTTTAACGATTATATTAAGTCCACTTAGATAATCAAGGATGATCTTTTCACATTAAAAAATTCTTAATTTAGCACATTTCTCTTTTACTTTGTAAGATAACATATTCACAGGTCCTGGGAATTGACGATAAAGTTGTCTTTTGGAAGTGGTTCATTAATTTCCACTTATTCAGATACTTCATATTTGGGAGAAAGAACTGAAGTCACCTTTATTTTCATTTCAGTCATATATAGTGACTTCTAAATATCCTTTTACCTTTATTTTCCCCCCCAAAAAAGGTTTGAAGGAATGTGATAGTGGTGAATTTATCTCATAAATTGAGTTTTTGGTTCTAATCCTGCCTTTGCCAAGAAGTTTTTCAGTCTTTGCCACAGTGGGGAATGTACTTCTAGCTCCCTGCCTTTGACCTTGGCCAGCTGATTGACTCTTCAGACTTATGTCATGGCTCCTTCTCCCTTGTCCTGCTGTAGCCACACAGTCACATGCACATATAACATTCTCTTAGTCATGAGAGTTCATTCTCCTTCTTGTGTAGATTATCTGTACCCTCCCTCCAAGTTGTTTCCAAGGGAAATCTTCTCTGAGAACTGGACAAAAATGTACTGCTCACTTCCTTTTAATACTATTCAGTCTCCTTAAGCAAACTGCTGAGCCAAGACTTCTGTGTTCAGCTGTTTTTAAAAATAATAAACCAACAAATGTTCATTTTGGGAGCATATTATTAAGTCATATGCTTAGGGTATTCCCAATCCATAAAAAATGTCCTCTCTCCTAATCCCAATTGACTGTTGGTTGGACTTGTTCAAGCTGAATGACAAGGGAAGTTCAGTCTGTTTTTTTTCTTTTTTAAATTTTATTTTATTGTAAAGATGCTGCACAGAGGGGTTACAGTTACATGAGTAAGACGATGAGCACATCACTTGTGGATCATTGTTACCCCTTCCCTTGTTGTTGTCCCACTATCCTTTTCCTCCCTGACCTCCCACACGCCTCCCCACTCCCCTACCAGAAGTGGTAAAGTTTGTTTCCCATATACTGTCCTGTGGGTATCATTGTTGCAGTGGGTCCTTGTTTCAGCATTTCGTTATTCCCCTTCCCCTCCCCAGATTAGACAAATGTATATACAAGATGCAAGGTATCAAAAATCAAGTACAGTGACTACAGGGGATATGTCATGGAGGAGAGAACATACAAAGGAAACAACAACAAAATCACATAGTATATTTAAAACAATAATAGTAAAGACAGACCTCTTGTGTCCATATCTTGGGGTTCATTTCACTTAGCATCATCTTATATGAACATATGTACATAGCTTTTAACCTTTTCAGCTCATCTGATAAGATTATCCTATCTGTATACTAATTATTGCAAATAAGGGACCTAGATTCCTTTGAGGCTGGCTTACAGTCTATTTTATTTTCACATATGTGTACTTACACATTTGGAGCCCATTCCTACAGTGTTTTCCTCGCAGCTTGTAATGTAGCCCATACCTACATTAATGATTTACAGATGTCAACTTTCTGGCTTCCTCTATAGTCTCTTTTTATTTTAATAAATTCCTTTGTCTTCCCCAGTGTGTGTGTGTGTGTGTGTGTGTGTGTGTGTGTGTGTGTGTGTGTGTGTGTGTGTGTGTGTGTGTGTATTTATTGGTCAAGGCTAACTTACCATACATTTTAGAGTTTATTCACTCAGGGTAGGTGGTAGGTGGCTATGACCAGAGACAAGGCTTGTTAGCAACCCAGATGATCTGAAGGCATCTGACACAAATAAAACAAGGTACTTTCTCTGCAATTTGTACAGAATTTTGACTTCAGAAAATCTATTTGGTGCCGAAAAGCCCTTTGGGAACACTTCATAGTGTACCAGGACTGACTGATGAGCTTGAGAGCCAGGGCCGATTGGAGAAGGCTGAATATGTTGTTCTGCACTTTGTTTCCCAGCCTGCCAGGCAGAGCGAGATGGCCAGGATGACAGCTGACACCATGAGATGGCTGTGAGATTTCATTCCCTTATAAATTGAGGCCATCGAACTGCTTGGCTTGGTTGTAAGAGACAGCTGTGAATATCCTGAAGAAAAGCTCCTTCAAACTGTTACAGAGTCCTCTTTCAAACTTTTTAGTTCTAATTCTGTGCTCCCCTGTGGCCCTGAGCTCAGCACTGAGAGCATCTGTGTGTCTATCTATATCTCACCCACCTCATTCATTTTGGTGAATGGGAGAGTGGAGACACTGTCTTTATTTTTGTATCCCTGCATAAATACTTCTCCCAGCACTAGTGACCTCTTCCCAGGCTCCCTCTTTTGTGTTACTGTTCACTGAAACATATCTCCACTCCATTAACAAAAGTGTTACATAATTTACAATGGATTGTTTTGTTATGTGTATGTGACATCGCAAACTGTTATCTACATATAATACTAAGCTTGAGAGTTTTGCTGCAGCTTGTACTTTGGGGCTTCAAGATGTGCTCCAACAGCAGCATTTCTTATCAAAATAATGCAGTCTTATGTTGGGGCTCCATAAGGTTGGGCTGTATCTCTCATTCTCATTGCTGTGTCTTAACGAGTCATATACGCCTTGGACCATGTCAATTTTGATAATGAATGTGTGGTTAGTCTCCTTGGTAGCCTCTGCAAATGCTTCTGAGTTCTTCTGGCTGCTCCAGGACCATCCTCTTCTGTATTCTACAGTGAGAGCGGAAGGAAGTGATTATAGGAATGGGTGCTGAGCACTTCCTTCCATGGATTTTCTGGCATCTCCACTTACTCTAGGTCCTACAAATGCCTTGGCACTATTTACATGAAAGATCTCTTTTAGGAAGGAATTCATGGAACCATTCATTCATTTACCCAGCTATGCTATTGCTCACTCAACTTTATAAATATTATGCCTGATCTTGAGGACACTATAGGCAGAAAGCTGTTGTGTCTGTGCTTGGGGAATTTGTGGTGTTATTTTATGGCTTCTCTGGCCATCACTATGTATTGGGATCAACACAAGCATTCTTCTTGGGATATTGGAATCTATTTGACAAGGTTCTCCTGAAAATATATTTTCAATGAATATATCTCACTTATACTAGGAGCATGTGAGTCTGAGGTTGGCAGAGTACCTTTTGGGTTAGAGACAGAAGTCTGGTACCCCCACAGAAGAGTGCACCTTGTTCTACTGAGGAGGTAGAGGAAGGAGAAAGATATTCTCAGATGGTGGTTGTTTAGCAGTTGTTTTTCTCATTGAATTGCCACTGGCACCAGAGGATGATAGGTTTGGAAATCCTAAAGTATCTTCCTCCTTTTTAGCTTTAAAACTTGAAAGTGCATGTTTTGATGTAAATCCCCGTGCTAAGTGTTACCTGAACATTTTCATACCCAATGTAATTAGTGTTGGTTGAGGTTTGTAGGGTAAGGGATGTCAAGTAGTAGCACAATTTGATATGAAAAACTCATACAAAGTTATTAGCAAAGTTCCTTTTGCTTCCAAATATAAAATGATATATGAATTAAAAAGGTGGAAATCTCTGAGCAGACTAAAAGCCCAAGGGGTTTCTTTCTTCTCTGAAGTGACAGAATGACAAGAACAATTCTGAAAGTCCAAACAGACTCTGAGACTAGAGGTCAGAATCTTCCTCTCTTAAGATGAGAACAATTGGTATTAATGGTTTCTATGCTTTTTATGTAGTTGTTTTAAAAATAATTTGGAACCTAATAAAGTGTAGCATCTGAATTATTTTAAAAGCCTGAAATGCCTTATATAATACAAACATGAACTGCATTATTTAGTTGTTTGAACAAATTTTTGTTATAACTTTAGCACATACATATGAGCAAATAATATGTTGCACATTGTAGCTATTAATATTCTTTGCCATCTTTTTTTCTTCTATTTTTGGCAGTACTTGGTTTGATCTCATGCTTGCTGAGCTAGTGCTCTCTGATTTGATCCCTGTTTTTTGTTTATTTCCAGATAAGGTCTCACAAACTGTTCAGTTCTTCTGCCCAGGTTGTCCTCCAGGCGTGAACCTTCAGTCCTCTATTTCCCAAGTAGTTAGGATCTGCCTCCCCTCCTTCCCATCTTCTTTCTCTCTCCTTTCCTTCCTTCTTTACCATTTTCCTTCTTTCTGTACCTGGGGCTTGAACTCTGAAATTCACATTCTTGCTTAGCTTCCTTGTCTACGTCTGGTGCTCTGAGATTTGAGCCATACTTCCATTCCAGGTATTTTGCTGGTTACTTCAGGATTTCATTGCTCTAGCTGAACTTCAGTCTTTCTAGTCTCAGTCTCCTCAGTATTTAGGATAAAGGGCATGAGGCAGCAGGAGATACACACACACACACACACACACACACACACACACACACACACACACACATACACACATTATATATATATATGTATATATTATAATTTTAAATTCATTTTATCTGAGCAAACAAGGCAGGGTACAGTTATGTAGGCTCATGATTTCAGAGCTTTCAGCCCATGGTTACTTGGCCCTGGCACTGTACAGCATAAGGTGACAGCATAAGGTGGAGCAGCTTCTGGATTTCATTGTAGCTACTAAGCAAATAGATGTAGGGATGGAGGTAAAGGAGACAGGGAGAGATAGAGAGGGAAAGAGAGGGAGAAAGGGAAGAAGGAAAGAGAGAGAGAGAGAGAGAGAGAGAGAGAGAGAGAGAGAGAGAGAGAGAGAGAGAAAGAGAGAGAGAGAGAGAGAAAGAGAGAGAGAGAAAGAGAGAGAGAGAGAGGCCTGAACAAGTTATGCCCCCAAGGACATGCCCCAGTGACATATTTCCTTCAGCTAGGTCCTAGCTTAAAAGATTCTAGAACCTTCCAAAATAATGCCACCAGCTAGGGTCTAAGCCTTCCATATATGAACCTTTGGGGTCAATATTTATATATTCAAATAATAACAAGTACTAATTATATTTCCTTGGTAAATACTATTTAGTAATTAATTTAGCAAATAAGCATGATATTTTAAGCACTATGAAGAGCTAAACTTTTGATACATTTCAAGGGAGAGGAAGAGAGGAGAGTAGATGAGTATATAATTTTACAAAGAGTTCTATTTTACCTGTTTAAGACTGAAGGTAAAAATAGATAAAACTGTTCCAATGTATTATTCAATATAAAAAATTTAAATATCATCTACCCATATAGAAGCAAAAGAGCTTGCTGTCAATTTCATGTCAATTTGACATGTTTAAGCTAGACTGGTTTCTGTTATTTAATTTTCCGGTATACTCTCTAAGTTTGTGCTGAATTAAATATGGAAAGAATATACTTATTTTAATTTGTATGTGATGGAAGCATCAGATGGATGCATCATATTCAAGATGCTTTTTTATACTCACTAGGCTCTTTACAAACTAGGCAGAGAATGCCATTCTAATAACTGTGCAACTTTGTTGAAGAGCCAAAATATTTAACTTTTCTACATAATAATTCAATGCATAATATACATAGTTAAAACTCACTATCTGAGTCTGGGGTGATAAATCTGTTTTAAAGATATAAAAACTTTCTCTAAAAGTTAATCTTATATGTCCCAGCCTACTTTTGGCATATATGTAAGCTCTACCATGACTGACTTTCTTAAATTAAACCATTGCTTATTTCATTTGAAAAAAAAAGTAGCAGCAATTCCCTACTTCAAGTGCAATTTGAAAGACTGCTTAAAGGGTAAGTAAGATAAACTAGCAACTTTGGTAACTGGCTTGGAAAAGCAGAATGATTAAAATGCCATCTACTTTCTTACTAGAATCAATTTTCTTGTGTGTCTCTTCATCCTACATCTTATTCCTGTTTCACGCTACTGGACAATGTATATTTTATGATTTAGAAAAGACTTACTTTTCTGTATTTGCTTAATAATAAATAAAAGAATCTTAGAGTGGAACATGTTGCCATTAGAAATTGCAAAGGTGAGAAAGCATTTTCCACCATTACCATTAAGAAGGAGGGCACTGTGTCTTGAATCTGATTCTGTTGATATATAGGACATGCCTAGTACAATAAAGATTAGTATGATCCAGGAGAGCTGGAAAGCAGTATTGTCTGATGTTTCATTTATTATTTTCTCTCTGAAGGCAACTCATTCAGAATCTAGGATCCTGGAGAGATGAGAAACAGGAGAGGTTTATGTATGAATTAACATGAATGACATGCACCTTGACATGCCAAGCTCAGAGCCTCGGTAGTAGTCCCCTGGGAAAACAGCAGTGAGTATCATTTTAATCACTCTGCCATTCATGACAGCATTATCTTCAGTATGGAAAATGAGTTTTTTCTTGGATTTTAGTTTTAGATAGACAAAGGGACAAAGAATGTGTTTGCACTATATATATTGCTCAATGCAGTATTTAAAGACAATATTCAGGGAGGACTAGCAACAATAACAAATAATGGATTGTAAAATGCAAATCTGAAGAGAAAAGTTGTTTTCCAGGCTTTAATCTTCAAGGGTTTTAAGGATTTAGAAAGTATGTAGCTTTCCATAGTCTTGAGTAAGAATGACAAATAGTCTAATTGTCAATATGTTGTGTACAGAGGGAAGATGGAAAGGAGATAAATAGATGCAATTCAATAGGAAACAAAGTGGAAGCAAAACAAAATAAAACCTAAAGTCAAAAAAGAAGCTTTAAGGTAGAAAATGCTGTTTACTTGGTTTGAACTAAAGTTAAATCAAACAACTATTAACAATTGATTATTGTAAAACAGACCTATGCCTTTCATTTGGTTCACATTGAACTAAGATACTCCATTAGAATGAAAGCTAGTGCTGGTAATTGTTAGAGTAAATGTTAAAAGATCCAGCAAAGTTTTCTTGACTTTTTATATTTGTTTTTTTAATGTATTTTATTGTGAAAATACTGTACAGAGGGGTTACAATTACATGGGCAAGATAATGAGTACATTTCTTATCAAGCATTGTAGCCTCCTCCTTTGTTTACCCTTCCCATCCCTTCCCAGCCTCCCCCTATCCCCCCACCCAATCCTCCCCCCACCCCACCAAAGTTGTAAAGTTCGTTTTTGGCATGACAACTTGTACTTCTCATTGTTGCAATAAGGATACATCCTTATTTAAATGACTTGTTTTTCCCCTTCCCCTCCACAAATTATAACAACATCAAATACAGTGAAAGCAGGGGTTATACTGTGGGGGAGGGACATACAAAGCAACAAAGAAATAATCTTATAAATGCGTTAGAAACAAATGCATGAAAGAAAAAAAACATTTAAATATATATCTGAGGGTTCATTTTCCTAATATCACCTTATCTGACCTTTTCTGCTTGACTCAGACATATACTAGATATTGCAAATAAGGGAAACCATGGGACCTATGTTTCTTTGGGCTTGGCTTATTTCACTTAATATAATTTTTTCCAAGTCTTTCCATTTCCTAACAAATAGGGAAATGTCATTCTTTCTGATGGAGGCATAGAATTCCATTGTGGATATATACCACATTTTCTTGATCCACTCATCTACTGAGGGACATCTGGGTTTGTTCCATATCTTAGCTATGGTAAATAATGCTGCAATAAACATAGTTGTGCTGGTAGCTTTAGTGTGGTCTTGTTTGTAAACATTTGGGTAAATGCCTAAAAGTGGGATTGCTGGGTCATAGGGGAGCTCTATGTGGAGTCTTTTGAGGAACCTCCATACTACTTTCCAAAGTGGTTGAACAAGTTTACACTCCCACCAACAATGAAGTAAGGTTCCCTTCTGTCCACGTCCCCTCCAGCATCTGTTATTATTAGAGTTCTTGATTTTTGCCATTCTAACTGGGGTGAGGTGGTATCTCAATGTTGTTTTGATTTGCATTTCTTTTATGGCTAGGATATTTGGTTTTTGAAATACTATTAGTATACACAAATATTAGATAACTATTCTATTCTTGTTCTGCTTTTTGATGTAGGCAGCATAAATTTCTAATACTTCAGCTGGACTAATTATTATTCATATAACCTGATTAACTCTAACTGAATTATGTTTGTCAAATATTAAAAGTCACTTCTCTTAAGAATCACCCAAGTATAACCTGTAAAACAGAAGAAATACAGAGGTAATAATGCAGCCCAAGAGAACTGTACCACTATTAGAGGCATTCTAGCATTTTTCCTTTAAAACAAACAAAGAATATTTCATAAATCACAGTAACAGGCTTCATGATTAGAACTAAGTATTCAGAAAATTGAGAAAGTTTAAAGGCAAGGCCAGCATAGAGATGAAACATTCTTTATAGCCAGATAGCAGTGGCATTTTTCCTGAAATATTGCAAGAAGAAATCTCCTTCACTGTAGACTTGATAAGTATGTTATTCTTCAAAATGTGAACTTTGAACAATTCCATAAGACTTAAAATTTTTCTCAGTTTGGTGATAAGGAAAAAGAAGTATAAAAGTAATTGTTTCAGTGCAAAGTAGGTTGATCTAAGGGCAAGTGTGTTCCAAGAAGATTAACAAATTATAAATGTGTGAACTTTAGGAAACAGTCGCCAAGAAGGTCTCAAGTGGGTAAATGCACCAATTTCAAAATGGAATTTGTTAGTCATTGTTGAGCAGGAAAATCACCCACTGGATTCTGTGTGCTAATCTTTGTGGCCCTGACTGGAACATGTTCCCTTTTCTCCTATCATGACTAACATTACTTTAAAAGTCTCATTTTGTTGTCAAGACCTGATTAATGAATTATAAAATGCAGGGATGACGTGAATGTCATTCAGCTATGGATGTGGTTGCATTCCATATTTACATAAAACCATCCAATCAGGACTAAGCATGATTACATGGCCTGGAATGTGCCTGAAATGTGCTTGATCCTGATTTTATCTGTTCATAGCTTGCTCTTTGTTTACAGCAAAATCTGCATCTCCCTGATAGATAGATAGATAGATAGATAGATAGATAGATAGATAGATAGATAGATAGATAGATGTGTGTATGTGTGTGTTCTTCTCTTCTCTTTCCTTCCTTTCTTCTTTTCTTCTTCTCCCCATTTTCCGTTTTCTCCCTTTCTTCTGTTCTTATACATCTCCCTTCCTCCCTCTCTCCTTCTTTTGATTTCTAGTAAATATTTGTTGACAAATGGGAACATAAGGAAATACATAACATCTGAAATATTTCCTAGCTCCATTACTTTTTCAGTGAATAGGAACAAGGAGCGGTAATTAATGATAGAACACCAACTTATATTGCTTATAATCCATTGTATTCACCTAGACTTCTGTCAAATGTACCATAATAGCTACAGTTCTAATTTTCATAATATAAATTTATTCATCTATAATACAGTTCTCATCTTCAAACAGTCATGCATTAAACAATTCATGTATTGTTATGGTTCTATAAATGAACCAGTTTGATGTCAACTGGAAAAATTCTGATAACTTAGACTACATAACTAATAGCCCTTGTAAAACTCATTTCCTTCCTGGAAGTGATATGATTATATTACACACCTAAAATTTTGACTTCAGAAATGATAGCTAATATTATGTTACTGAATTTAAGCCTTTTAGTTTTGTAATACCATAAAATAATTAAATTGTAATGTCATACTTTAAAAGCTTATAAACAGCCAGGCACCAGTGGCCATTGCCTGTAATCCTAGGTAGTCAGGAGGCTGATATTGAGAATCATGGTTCAAAGCTAGTCCAGGCAGGAAAGTCTGTGAGACTCCTATCTCCAATTAACCACCAGAAAACCAGAAGTGGTGCTGTGCCTCAAGTGGTAGAGTGCTTGCCGTGAGCTGGACAGTGTCCAGGTCAAGAGTACAAGCCCATGACATGACTGACAAAAAAAAGGAAAGGAAGAAAGAAAGAAATGAAAAGAAAGAAATGAAGGAAGAAAGAAAGAAAGAAAGAAAGAAAGAAAGAAAGAAAGAAAGAAAGAAAGAAAGAAAGAGGGAGGGAGGGAGGAAGCAAGGAAGGAAGGAAAGAAGGAAGGAAGGAAGGAAGGAAGGCAGCAAAGCTTATAGACATTTCAGTATTCATTCTCTCATTTTATTTTATCCTTGGGGGTTAACTACAAAAAAAAAAAGACACAAAAAAAGATTTTGCATGATTTTATCACTCACAAAAATATGTTTATGGACACATGCTTATTTGAACATTGCATATATAATGTATACATGCACTAAAATATCACATGGTATCCCACAAATACTTAGGATTTTTACACACCAATAAAAACAAGAAGGAAAAGGAAATTAGATAGTGGTAACTTAAATAGCTTAAGTCATACTTCTGGTCAAATGGACTATAGCAATTTATTCCATTGATTCCATACTTCTATTATTTTGAAAATTTATATAAGCTACAAGAGAACTGTTTCTAGCTTATAACTAAAGCCTTAACTAGTGCAACTTTTTCTCAACCATTTACCTGAATCTTTCTTTCTCATTGCATTATTTGTTTTAACCAGTCTTGCCTAACACATTATTTGGTTATTTTTTATTTTCATAAAAAATCTTTCTATAAGGCTATTTTGTAATTGCCATGTGTAATTGAATAGCAACAAACAAATAGGATATACTTTTTAAAATGCAAATGGATACTATATAATGACCAATACCAGTTCAAAATTCACAGCCGTCAGCATCTAATCTGAAAATGGCAAAAAAAAGTTGTATTTATTTTATGATGAAAGGAATGCAAAGCCCTTAATAAAGTGAATGATGTTGTGTAGACAGAAAGCCCTGTAACTGTGAGGTGAATAAGGCTTGAATAAACTGTGCTTTTCTACTGATAAAAATGAAAGTGTTGACACGTTTGAAATCCTTCATTCTTCACAAAGACTCATTAAGTATAATCTAACAATTTTTCCAAGGTGATCTTGAGTATGAACAAAAGCCTTTGCTGCATCAGGGATAAAAGGCAGTTTTTTGAGATTTGTTTTGACATTTTAGAATTCTTTTTTGTTTAGTAAATGTTGTAGAGGAGAAAAATGAAGATAAATATTGTTTTTTTATTTTCAAAGACACTGTAAGTAATTCCAAATTCTCCATATGCCTAGGTTAAATGACTATGAGGTAAGAGGAGTTACCAACCAGGTAGTGAAATTTCCGTATGGATGGAGAAAAGAAAACAACATACCAGGGCCTGGGAAGGTGGCTCAGTGGTAGAGCACTTGCCTTGCATGCATGAGGCCCTGGGTTCGATTCCCCAGCACCATATAAGAAAAAAAGAAAAAAAGCTGGAAGTGGTGCTGTGGCTAAAGTGGTAGAGCGCTAGCCTTGAGCTGAAGAGCTGAGGGACAGTGCCCAGGCCCAGAGTTCAGGCCCCACGACTGGACCTCCCCCCCAAAAAAAAGAAAACAACATACCAAGTAATCTATTCTTTAATTTTATTGATTATTGTTTTTTTCATTTTGTTTACTTTCTTGATTCTCTAAATTGTAACATGGCAGTTATTGCCTCCTTCTAGTTCAGCCTTTCAGTTGAGTTGTTGTCTAAGAATATTGTAAACTTTGTATTATTTAATTAGGAAACAAAGCGAGTACACTATATGTTTAAAAGCATCAAAATAAATCTTCTGCAATTGGAAATGCCTATTTTGGCACTAGCTTGTGTAGAAAATGTATCCATTCTCTTGATTTAGCTAATCATGATATCATTCTTTGCATGGTTCTAACTGTATGATGGCATAACCATATGTATGGATGGAAAAGAATAAGAAATTCAAGCCTCTGCATGGGAGACAGAAGTCTTTCAGCTAGACTTCCCATGTCCAAATTATGGCATTATCACAGTGTGTCACATTTCCCCTCAGAACTGGACAGGAAGGACACATAACAGTGGAAAGATCAGAGAGCAACTTGACACATCTGTGCTCATGAGCTGTCAAGTGAGGATGTCATTAAAAAAATATTAGCTTCCCTGACAAAGCAATCAAGCAAAGGATAAAATGAGAAGTAAAATAGAAAATACATCCCATCAAATACTTTTCCCTCAAACCAACGAAAAAATGGAACAGACTCAGTACTATTGGTTCTATCTTAGGGGTGTTCTGAAAATGCAAAAGCCAGGGGAAAACAGCACACACAGATTAACTACATATTCTTTTCCTTTTCAGTATAAAATGAAGACATACTCAAATTGCTTATCTATAACCCAAGCTGAAATTTAGTGATTTGAATGTCAAAGTTACAGAGAAATATTTTTCCTCTGCCCCCAAATGCTTCCTGATGTACATCCTGAGATTTTTCCTTAATTGCCCATCCAGGGGTCAATGACCCAAGAATATCAATAGAACAGCTCTGGTAGAGGGAGCGCAGCAGTGGAAGGGGTGGGAAAACTCCCAAATGGTATAGGCAATGATGGACACAGCTGTACTGTACATGTGAGGATGTGTATGTATATGTGTGTACATGCATGCTTGCTTGCATAAATATCTAGAGCTTTGTCTGCATGAGGTATTCAGCTCCTAATACTTTTGTGTCTGTCTCTGAAGACGCACCTGGGTCAGAATTGTTAGGTTTTTAAAGAATAGTTGGCCGAGTAAGAACCACACCAGGCACGTGGTATTCAGGTAAGGGTAGGTTTACTCATCATTCTGGCTGGCGCCAGGCCATCTTGGCACTTCACACGGATGGGAGAGACCTGGGAAAGAGTGCCTGGCCCTGGGTAGGCCTTGTCTAGGGAAGGGACAGGGAAAGGTGTGGCCACATTGAATCCAGATATGACCTCAGAGGATGCAGATGTGACCTCTTCAAGATGTGCCAGTTGCCTAGGTAACGCAGGTACTGGGCAGAGACTTTGTTGCGAGGAGGGTGGAGTTTGCTTGGCATCCAGGAATAGACCTTACATTCCAGCCTTTTAATAATCATGAAACAGGGTGCAGATTCTCTCCTGCTACTTCCTGCTGACAAGGGGCATCGATATTAGGGGTCCCCTTCCAGAGAAGGCTGTCCCTTGGTAGGAGTGAGTCCTTAGATGAAGTCTGGAGGAGGCAAGTCTCTTGGATGAAGTCTGGAGAAGTCTCATGAGGCATTGAGGGGCTAAAAAAACATACTAGAGAGCAAATAAATGGCAAGAGGAAGGACTTTGGGCTGAAAATGTTGGTAGAAATGTCCCTAGCCACTTCTGACATCTGGCAACTAGGTAGCAAGAATGTAAATTCCTGTCTAGTTAAAAGGTAGACAGGTATGGACAGGATGGTCAGGTTTCTTATTTCTATTGACCTCCCAGCACTGGTTAATTTGAAAGGACATCATCTCCTCTTACACCTCTCCATGCTTCCTTGTTCCCCAGCCTGGCTGAGTCCCAGGGGCCCAGATGCTCGTTGCTGGGATGGCTTGTCCCAGTTAGTCATGGCAGTTTGAAAAAGGCCTAGGCACTGTCCCTGAGCACTTCTGCTCAAGGCTAGTACTCTACCACTTTGAGTTATAGTGCCAATTGCAGTGTTTACTGGTTAATTAGAAACCAGAGTCTTGAACCATACTTCCAGCCTGGCTCTTTGCAGGTTAGTTGGGAGATGGAGTCTTAGGGATTTTTTGGCCCAGGCTGGCTTTAAACTGCAGTCTTTGCCACAAAACCCTTTATTATTGCCAAGTAAAGCAACAAGGAGATCAAACAGAATAAGTAGAGCTTACCTGCTTCTTATCAAGAATTGGCCAACAAATATTCTGCAATGACAAAACTCGTTAGATGTGATGAGAATCTTAGCACAGATATACCCAATATTTTAGAACCACGTAGTCAGTACTAGAATACACAACACAAAACAAAAAAGGCAAAACTCAAAAGCTAAAATTTTTGACAACAATGTTTAGACATCTTTGTTAACAAAGCATATCAGATGGTTGGGCCTCAGTTACTAGGGCCTGTGAAAAGAGCAACTTGATAGCAAGGCACCTTAGAATAGATGGATGGAGGAGTAGTAAGCTTGGTGGAAGGGTATGGGTCAGATGGGGCCAAACCCTTAACCCACCATGTGGCCAAGATGGTGAACTCAAGATGGCGAATTTCTGAAAAAAATGCAAAGAAAATCTGAACAAGTAGATCAAACCTAGAATGGCTAGCCTTTGAGAGGGAACCAAGAGGGGGTCCCCGGGACCCAGCCTGCATTGTAGTCTTCAGGGCACAAGCCAAAAAGTTGTAGAAAAGAGAAAGGGAGAGATAGAGAAAGTTGGACATGATTAACAGAGAGCAAAGAGAGCCTGAAAGTAAACAGACTTCTGACCATTTACCATTGCAGAGGCAAAAACTGTCTAAATCTGAGAACAGCATAAAATTTAGGTGCTCTGGCTTTCCAGGGAGTGCAGAAGGCATTTCAGAAGGGTTTCACGGCACTGGAGTGACACACAGCACCCCATTAAAGGCCTACAAGAGAAAAAAATTAGTGAGTGAAGGAGGGCATATCGGATGGAAGTAATGTCCCAACTTACCACCCAGAGGAGGAGGAGTGGCCAAGCAACCAGTCATTGCAGAGGCCAGCAATGGTATTGATGCACTGTGTCCACAGCAGACAGACAGGTTTGCAAAAGGCCGTCAGAACTGTGGGTATTCCTCAGAGCAAAAAAGGAAAACACACACACATTTACACACACATACACACACATAAAGATAAAAAAGAGGAAGCCCACCTATCCTGACTTTAAGCTCTTCCTGGGTTCAAACGGCACCACTTATGTTAGGTTTTTTTTTTTTTTTTAAATTTTTTTTTTTTTTTGCCAGTCATGGTATCTGAACTCTGGGCCTGGGCACTGTCCCTCAGCTCTTCAGCTCAAGGCTAGTGCTCTACCACTTGAGCCACAGCACCACTTCCAGCTTTTTCTGCTTATGTGGTGCTGAGGAATCGAACCCAGGGCCTCATGCATGCAAGGGCAAGCACTCTACCACTGAGCTACCTTCCCAGCCCCTTATGTTAGGTTTTTTAAAGAGAGGTACCGATTGGAAGTGGCACTGTAGCTCAAGTGGTACAGCGCTGGCCTTGAGCTGAAGAGCTCAGGGACAGTGGCCAGGCCCAGAGTTCAAGCCCCATGACCGACAAAAAAAACAAAACAAACAAACAAAAACAATAAAGAGAGGTACCGGAATAAGAAAGCAACACACACATGGTATTCAGGTAAAGGGTAGGTTTATTCATTGTTCCGGCTGGCACCAGGCCGTGTTAGCATTCCACACGCTGGGAAAGACCTGGGAAAAAGAGAGTCTGGTCTGGGGCTAGGCCTTATCTAGGGTAGGGGCCAGGAAAGGTGTGGCCACATTGAATCCAGATGTGACCTCAGTGGATGCAGATGTGACCTCTTCCAGGTGTGCCAGTTGCCTAGGTAATTAAGGTACTGGGCGGAGACTTTGCTTGGAAGAGGGTGGAGCAGACCTTACAAGAATTATACACCTAAGGAGACTGCTCTACTTTGGGACAATGGAATGCTAATCCTGAGGCTCCTTTTCACCAGGCTCTTCTTTGAGTCTACAAACAATGCTGGGTGGCCTATGGTGTCTCACTTGTTAGAGTCTATTCATATAGGAACTGTTCCATCAGAAACAAAATGGCAAATAACCTCTTTGAAGTACAGGTCATTTTCTACATTGTATCCATGGGGTTTGGTATCAATGAGGTATATGGGAAGTGTTTTCTGGATGAATATAATCCTAGATTTTCCAGATTGAAATGTCCTATAAGTAGGTGTTAGAACTCCCATTTGCAATAGTTTTCTGCAATTTTGAATAAGTGAATGTCTATTAAAACAGCCAGAGATATCTCTAATAAATCAATGAATTGATTGATAGCTACAGATATTTATATGTTTGACAAGATAAATTGAATTTCCCAATCACCATGGAGGTTTTGGTGTGCTATGCTATGAAGCTTCTTACATTTGTTGAACCAAATAGAGGCATTGGGTAACTAAATATTGCTGTCTCGAGGACAGTATATAAATTTATGCCATAAATACTAGAGAGATGTTAGTAATTTTACAGAATGCCTGGAAAATAACTATGGTCCTAAGAAAATTAGGAGAGGGGGGAACAAAAAAGTTTAGTATGTGTTGCTGCCTTCAAGTGACCTACATTCTCACTGAGAAGCAGAGATATGTTCCGGTCTTCATGGCTCGCTTCCTTATTTCACAGATTCCCCTCAAATGTCACCGTATCAGAGACCCTATCTTCAGCACATACCTTGGAGATCACACCTTCCCTGACTGTCACTCTCCATTGTTTCTTCTCACTGAATTTTCCTTTATAGTATTGGTTACATTCTGAAATAATGTTATTTGTTTGCTCACTGTGTACCTTCTCTCACTAGAATGCAAGGTTGTGAGTGAAAAAGAGCTATTTATTTTGCTCATTGTTTTCAGTACCTTAGGCACTGGCCTGCTAAAATATATTGTTGAATAAGCAATAAATACAAGCAGCCTATAATTTTCCATCTTCTAGAGACTAGACAATCTCTGAGTCCTAAAATTTTATGGTTTCTGTGGTTAAGGACAAATGCTAAGTTAGAATGTAAGATAAGAATTAAACAGGGTAAACTATTGTTATCTTATTCAGAAAATGAATGTGGACTCTGTGTAGACTTTATTTTCAGGATTTTTCCCCTTTATTTTCTATGTAGATCTTTTTTTTTTTTTTTAATTGAATGTGACTCCAATGGATTTCACAACTGACAAACATCCATGGAGACTTTGTTTTCAGGAGTATTTTTCCTCTTTCTTTTCTATTTAGGTCTATTTTTTTCTATTGGAGTCAGTTCTTGTTATTGCTTTTCTTGCTGAAATGGCATTGGTGTGGATGGAACTCAAGAACATCAGACAGCGTTTTGCATTACACAGAATCTTTACACACAGGAACAATCTTTTTATGGATGTTATAGTCTTTTGGGAAATGAAGGCTATACTAACTAAATTGATTACTTGAGGGGGAAAATAATCAATATATAACTACTTAGTGTCTCCAAGACTGAATTACAGGAATTTTTGTTGTTACTGAAACACAATGAAGTTATACTGTGTGATTCAATCGTAGACTAAATAATGCAAAGTTGTTTTTGCCTGAAAATTCATCAATCATAGTAATAATGTTTATTTGTAAATGTAATTTTGAAGACTGATGTGAACTGTCTACTTAAGCAGACATAACAACAACCAATTAGATTTTTCATAAAAATGTCCTTTTCTCCCCTTCAGACATGGAATTTTTGTATAACACCTGATGATGGTAGCTGAAGAACAATAATTCTAAAGCCTTAATTTAAGCTTTTCTATGCTCTAGGGAATGAATAAGCACTTAAATTAGACAAGAATCTGTATAGTCACTTGTCAATCCAAAAATATGTGAGCAAGTTAAGCCAAAAATAGCTGGCTGATGGATTGGAGAACATATTAAAATGCATTGCTTCTTTAAGGATATTGATTGTCCTTTCATTGAATTAGGATAACTTTACATGAGAGGCACATGTATCAACTGAGAGACTGATGAGCAGGAAATGATGGACAAAGGATATGGCTAACTTTGTAAAAAGATCAGGAATTCACTTAAGATTGGGTTAGCTGACCTTTAAGTTATTTTCCAACTGGAAACTGTATGATTTCAAGAAATTGTAGCCCATTATTCTATGCCTCCACCCAGCAATATCTTGCAGAGTACCAGCAGGGAGCTGAGATACCGGTGATGGAGTGCAAAGATAATGAGCGGATTCCTCCACCTGGACTCTCAATTGCCCAACACATTTTCTACATGGTTGGGGCTTAAGAGTCAGGAGATGAGATTGTTAAAAATACTACAGCTCAGGGTCCTCTCTGTCCCTGAGCTCTGCTGAGTCTAATAGAGTGCATAACCCTTCTTATAATTCTACTAGGAATTGCATAAGTCTAACTTTATCCTTTTGCATGCACTAAAGGCCATCATAGACCCACATACAACCTTTTCTAATTATCTATCAGAGTATTATGAATTTAGATTTGTCATTTCCAGAGAAAAAAGTAGGATCATAGCCAAATTTGATTTGTTTTTGTTTTATATGTTAGGTATGCACATATTTAGGTATTTAAAATTTATGTGTTTTCTATTATTTATATGTGTGTAATGTTATCAGAGAAATTATTTGTCATATATGATTACACATGTTTTCAAAAACATTATAGTAAACAGTAATTAATGTTTTCCTTCCTCATTTGTATTATAATATGAATTCTTTAAATAAACTTTCTAAACAGGATGCAGTTTCCAGTAAAATGGTTTAGATTACACCCTTAACCATTTGCTCAACTCAGAGGAAATGATTTTGAAAAAATGGATCCACTAATATGTGTACATATGTATATAGATACACATACATATGTATCCATGTATGTGTGTCTATACACATATGTTAGTTGCATGAGGCAGCTCATTTTGGCATGTCCACAAGGAACTTTGATCAGACTCTATTACTCTCCATTATCCTATCTCATTTCCCAAAGCAATCTTAACAGATTTCATTGCTTTATTTCCACACGTGTAACACAGAGAACATTTCTGCCATATTTATTCTACATCATCTTCTCTGTTTGCGCTTCTCCTAACTATACCCTATCATTAAAGATTTAAAACACTTTATGGGCCGGGCGCCAGTGGCTATGCCTGTAGTCCTAGCTACACAGGAGGCTGATATCTGAGGATCACCATTCAAAGCCAGCCCAGACAAGAAAGTCCATGAGACTCTTTTCTCCAATGAACCACCAGAAAACAAGAAGTGATTCTATGGCTCAAGTGGTAGAGTGCTAGTCTTGAGCCGAGGAACAGTGTCCAGGCCCAGAGGTCAAGCCCCACAACCGACAAAAACAAACAAACAAGAAAACACTTTGTGGACTTACATTTGTGAAATCTATGCTACTTAATTATTTTCTGAAATAAATGACTCAGGATTACTTTTTGCATGTTTGAATGTGATTATTTTGGAAATAGTTATTTTTAATTCACTCTCAAAAAGGCACAATGGAAAAGAGTCTATGTAGCTGTTATGATAAAAATTATTTATTAAAATATGTGCAGATATTCTATAATGGAGTTGCTGCTAGAAAAACTCAAAGTTGCTACATTTAGCATGTAATTTCATTCACTATTTGAAGGAGCAAATGAAGATCTTTGTATTCATGCAAATGTTTGGACAAAGTGGATACATACTTTCTCTGACCATTAAATTTTCTTTGAGTTTTGAAGGGGCAAGTGAGATCAATGGTATATATTTGAGCTAATAAGAGATTAGACGTCTTGTAATTTTTTCTTCCTAGACATTTTAAAAATTAAAAATAGCTTTAAGATACTTTCAGAATTCAAAAGAATATTGTTTGGCATTAGTATTTTCCTAAAACTTTTGTGAGCCCTCTCCATGTGCGAATTCATTGAACCTAATAGGACAAATATTTTTCTGGGATAAAGTTGAGGCATAGGAGATTGTGTTTAAGTATTTGTAGCTCAGGTTGAGATGGAAGTCTAAAAGAGTGAGTTCACATCAGAGTGTCATAGGTGCATTTCTTTGTACTTCAGCTTTAACACCAGTAAACTTGAAAGCTTTATCTAAGGTTACAAAGATTCAGAGTTGTATCCTCTTTTCTCTTCCCTTCCCCTTGCTTTCCTTGTTCTCTCCATCTCTTCCCTTCTCTTATCTCAGCCTCTGAGAAGTATCTTTCTACTCTCTACTCCTATGAGTTTGACAACACTATATTCTTCACATAATGAAATGATGTACTATATATTATATGTGGCCTGTTTATTTAGTGTAATGTCCTCCAGGTTCATTTATATGGTCAGAGGTGACAAGGTTTCCTCCTTTATAAAGACAGAGTAATGTTTAATTTTATAAAGGTAAGAAATTCTTGGAGAGTTCTCACAGATTAATGTTTTGTACTCCCCAATCTGGGATTTAGGGAATACTCCTGCTGAACAGAGTTGGGCTAATTCTTGAGGTTACTTTCTGCCATAGTCTCTATGATGATTAAATCTATTATTTTGAAGCATCATTATTTGCTGTGATCTGCTATATGTAGATTCACTGAATCTTTATATTGTCAGATAAGCCTTTGTCTCTTCAAACAGCCTAGAAAATCTTCCTCTATAATTTCAGAGTATCTTCTGTTCCTTTCAACATTGAATATCATTCATAAGCCTAAGCTTTTGGAGTAAATAAGAAGTCCAGTAGTCTACTTTCTACACTGTCCCATAACAACCCTCAACTCACGAACATAGGACCTGTCATTCCTACAAATGAGGGAATAGGAAACGAAGACCAAATATAGAAACTCTCATGAATTATTACTGTAGTATATGTTGCAGCCATAGTGATTTATTTTCTAAGCTCTTCTAACTTTTATTTATTCATGTATTTACTGACATGTATTTATTGGGTATATTTATGATGTCCAGCATGGTATTTTGAAATATGTATACATTGTGGAATGGCTAAATCAAAATGTTTAACACATACATTAACTTACGTGCTTTTTATTTGTATATTAAGAAGACTAAAAAAATTCCCTGTTATCAATTTTCAAGTATTCAACCTATTGTTGTTAAATATAGTCACCAGGGTGTACAATTGATCTTTTGAACTTATCTCTGTAGTCTAAATAAAATTTGTGTTCATTAAACATCTCTCCAGTCTCTCCTCCCATCTCTCAATCTCTAGTAACTACCATTCTATATTGTGTTGCTCAACTTTTTTACATTTCACATATAAAGATTGTACAGTATTTGTTTTTCTATGCTTGGTTTATTTCAATTAACATAATATCCTCCAAGTTCATCCATGCTGTGGCAAATGACAAAATTTCCTTCTCATTTTCTTTTACAGTTTTTAACCATCTCTTCCCAACTTTGCACATTGTACATCTTATGAAAACAAGATCTGCTATTGCCTTTAGCATATCTAGTACAAAAAAGATACCAAAAATAAGATGTTTTGAACATGTGAATTACATTCACGATACTAGGTATATTACTTCATAAACTGTAAATGTTTAATAAATATTGAATGTATAAACATGAAAAATGCTTGACAATGAAATGTATCATCAAACTATTGGGGATCATTTCAATCATCCTTGAGAAAATGGAGCCAGTAAAATTTACCTGGGTTTGTTTTTGTTTGTTTGTTTGTTTTCTTTTTGTTGTGTAATGCTGGAAATTAAATCGAAGCCTTAGGTATACTAAACAAGCAATGACCACAAAACTAGAACCCCCTCCCCTAACCTAAGTATGTTGAGGGTGTCAAATCATTTCTGATCTACCATATTTAATATATGCATTACCTCATTGCTTTTTTTGTGTGCTGTTTACCCATATTTAGATGAGTTGGGGCTTAGTCTCAATATTCTATCTACAGAGCCAAAACAATGCTCTGAACTTTATTGAAATTTCAATTTCTTGTGATTTCAAATGGTTTAGCAAACACGCATACCTTGTCAAGTAATAACTTCCTTATTTACCTTACTTGTTTCTACATTTGTTCACATGGAATTATGTGTATTACAGTTGGGATTTGGATTGCTCCACAAAGGCCTATGTATTAAGGGCTTGGTTCCCAGCCAAAGTAGTAGAACCATTAAGGACTGGAGATCTTTATTGACTGAGCATATGCCCTTGAAAGGAATAGTGGAATCCTTCATATTTCTCTTTGTACTTTTTCATTTTCTGATGATGAGGTGACAGTTTTGCTCTACCATGTACTCCCACAGTGCCTCATCATAAGCCCCCCAAAATGAGGTCAATCAATTATGGATTGTAACCTCCAAAGTGTGAGCCCAGACAAACCTTTTCTCCTTACCAATTCATCACCTCAGATATATGGCTTAGTAATACAATGGTGGCTAACAGAATGTGGCATTATTTTCTTATGTCAACACAGTTTTACTCCCACACACTGTTTTTTATTTTTAGTTACATTATATTTTCATATGTTTAGACTTAATGGTATAATTTTTTATTTTTTTAATGTGAAAATACTGAATGGTACAACTTTATGCATATAATTATACAGTTATTTTAAAATAGGGTAAGCATAGGACATAAAAGTGATTTATAATTATACTGCCTTTTACAATTACCTGTACCAGCATCCTTTGTATTTGCATCTGGGTTTGAAAAGTAAGGCTATTCTCAATAGCATTCATTATAAAGAACTTCCTTTAGGATTTCTTTTAATGTGGTCTGAGAGTAACAAATCTTGTTTTTGTTTATATAAAAATGTCTTTGCTTCACCTTATGTTTGACAGATCATTTTGCTGCATAAAAATGAAGAGCAGAAAAATACAAAAATCTAAACTTTACATCAAAGTTAAAGCAGAACCTCAGACTATTGCCAGAAACAGATTCAATTCAGCTTTCTAAGTCAAAGAAATATGTTGAAAATCTCTGATGCTAAGCTAGATTGTGTCAGTGAAAGTAGAGCAGATTAGCCAATCATTAAGATGATAGATTTTCAGACCTTGTTTCATTTCTCTTCAATATGAAACATAGCATTGCTGGGTACATTAATCTAGTTTAAGAGGTTTTTTTCAAGGCTTTAAATACATTATTCCATGTTCTCCTTGCTCTTAAATTTTCAATTGAGAAATCACTATTATTTTGATGGGTTTGTCTTTAAAGCTGACTTCATTGGTGGATCTCTCTTGCAGCTTTCAATGTTCTTTCCTTGTATTGATACTTAATGTTTCAATAGTGATATGATGAGAAGAGAAGTTTTTATTTCAGCCTTGTCTGTTTTGTATCCTAAAAGAGAACATACCCAAATAAATAAAATCAGAGATGAGAATGGGAACATCTCACAACAGAAACAAGCAAATTCAGAACATTATAATGGGATACTTTGCAAACCTTTATGCTAACAAATTTAAGAATTGTGAAGAAACAGAAGAATTTCTAGCAAATATTGATATACCCAAATTAAACCAAGAAGATCTAAGCCAACTAACTAGACCCATATCAAGTATTGAAATAAAAATGGCAATAAAAGACCTCCCACCCAAGAAAAGCCCAGGAACAGATGGAGTCAAAGCTGAATTCTATAAAGCTTTCAAAGGAGAACTTGGAACAATACTCCTCAAACCCTTCGATGAGATTGAAAGTGAAAGTTTACTACCAAACTCCTTTTTTGAGGCCAGCAAAATCCTTATCCCAAAACCAGATAGGAACCCATCAAAGAAAGAGAACTATAGACCCATTTCCTTAATGAACAGTGATGCAAAACTTCTCACCAAAATTCTGGTCAAATGACTTCAATAACTAATTTAAAAATTCATACACTATGACCAGGGATGCAAAGCTGGTTTCATATATGCAATTCAATTGATGTAATTCAATACATCAAAGAAAGCAAGGACAAGAACCACATGATCAGCTCAATAGATGCAGAGAAAGCATTTGACAAGATATAATACCAGTTTATGAAAGAAACACTGGAGAAATTAGGAATCTATGGAACATTCCTCAATATAATAAGGGCTGTATATGACAAACATAAAGTTAGCATTATACTTGGTGGTGAAAAGTTAAAAACATTTCCTCTAATCAAGAATGAGACAAGGATGTCAACTGTCTCTACACATCTTCAATAAAGTATTGGAATTGCTAGCCAGGGCAAGAAGGCAAGCGACTTTTTCTTTCTCGAGTTTTCTGGTATTATTTCACTGAAAATTTTTTCTACGTCTGTAGAAAATTTTTTCTATGTCTACACCTCTTCTCCATCTTCAATGCCTATTATTTTTAGGTTCAGATTTTAATGGTGTCCTAGATGTCCTTGTACGATTCACTCATCCTTATCTTTTTAAATTTAACTACATCTGACTTTTCTAATATGCATGCTATATCACTGAACCTTGATAGTCTAATTTCAAACCTTGCAGAGAAATAACTAAAGCACGAATTAGACAAGGATTAAACAATTTAAGAATTTAAAAAGACAAAACAAAAAAAAGAGGTAGAAAAAAGTTTCAACAGAAAAAAAAAACTGTGGAAGACAAGTAGAACAAAAAGTTGAAATTCCTTATTGAAAACGCAGGTGTGTGCAAGCTGGGTTCTTTTGAAAATGTAGATGTTCCATTTCAATCTCTGATTGTTGGTGATTTTCCTTTAGTGTTTACTTGTATATCTCTTCTGGGTCAGGTTTGGATTACCTGGGTTTTCTTTCTGGGTTCAGTTTGGGCATTGTGGTTGTTCTGGATCAGTGGCAGGGCTGGAATGAGTTGGAGAAGGACCTATAGAATAGCAACAATTCTTAAGGGCTGGACTGCTCTGTGGGTGGGGTAGCTCTATCATATTGTAAGCCTTCTGCTGGGGGTGGGAGCAGTATTAGGCATGAAAAGTAGTGGCTGAGGGATATGTAGGGAAGGCCCCAAGCACAAATAGTGGGCCATATAACTCTCTGTCAGGTGCACCCACTCTTACAGCCTGCATCTTCTACTGCACAAGGAAATACACAAGTATTATTCTGGACAGGACTAGTGTTTAGGTCTCTAGTTTGATATCACATTTGCAAAGTGACTTGCAGATAGCTTTTGCCATAAATATATATGTTAGGCTAAGCAGGGATGCCATCCCTGTCCCTGCCCTTTGTCCTGGATGGGTGACACAGACATCAAGTATCTGCTGCCCTTGCAGAAAATCCTCATCGCTTCTGATCAGTCATATTGCAGGTATACAGACATGCTGGAAATTGTTCATACATATATATTGTTGGGTAGGATAGGTGTTAAGGATATAGCCAGTTAGGTAGACAATGCCTTGCTTATTTATTCTCATCCCTGCCTTTTGCCCATTGGGTGACAAAGCTACTGGTTGGTTTTCATCAGGCCAGAGGAAAGCTCCTAACTTGAAGATGAATAAGAAAGATGGGAAAATTCAAATATCTCAAAGTTCAGTCATCCTCATTTTGAAAGCCAATGTTTGCTTTTTAAAAGGATTGTTCAGGGACTCAGTTCTGGAGTACAGGATGGAGTGCATGATCCAGACCAGGTGATAAGCCTGGTTTCTCATCTCTTGCTTTAGTAGTACTATATCCTGAAGTTGTAAATCTTGTTTGACAGAAGTTCATCCCCTCCTGGTGGGAGAGAGAAAGTGAAGGAGGAGGGAGGGGAGACTGCCTGATTTAGGTGAAAGAGCAATGTTTACCTTAGGCTCCCCAGCACCTGGACATATACATATACATATATATATAATATATATGTATATGTATATGTATATATAGTTATCCATTAGTTCTGATATTCCTGAATTCCAAGAAAAATGTAAGAGAGAATGATGTAGAGAATGATGTAGAGGCTGGGATGTCCAGCTTTCATCTTGCCTTCAGTTAATCTATGAGCCTAATTAAGTAGTCAGTGATGCTCAGGGCAAAAAAGTTTTTAAGCACTTGTTATAATCTACTGCATAATTAGATGGCTAAAGTACTGTATATTTTTTTTTCACAACATAACCAGCAGGCCTAGATGTAACTATTGTGTTGCTGTAATTTCTATAAAACAAAAGTCGGGGAATGGAGAACAAAAAATGATGAGAGCAAAACAGGGTAGAGGGAGAGGTATAATCCTATAATCAGACCAGAAGTCTCACATTCCAAACTTAAAGGATGGGGGGGTCAGGTAAGTAGCAAGGAAGAAAACAAAACCTAAGGCTTACTGAAGAAAGACAAGAGAAAGCATTTGAAGGAGATAACGTTTGAGAGTCCACTAGAGATTCATTCTTTATTAGTACAGAATTCATCTGGAAATTATGGATGACTTCGAGATTTCACCTAGTGAAAGGGACCTTTGTCAAATTATTAACAAACAAAATATAAAATTTAAAAGGCTTTGACTAACATCTTTTTCCATTCAGCAGTTTGGATATATCATCTCATACCTTCTGATATCTAATATTTCTGAAAAGTTATATATTATTTTTAATGAGGTTTATTTGAATATGATTTTTTTTGTTCTTGCTGTTTCTGAGATTTTCTTTGACCTTTAACATTTTTTATTATGATGTTTCTAAAGTGGATTGTTTTGCATTTGTCCTACATGGATTCTGTCAATACTCTTAGGTTTTTTTCATTAAGTTTTGGAAGGATCTAATTTTTGCCATTATTTTGTCTAAAATGAGATTTTCTTTGTTCTCTTCTTTCTTATACTCTCCTTTTAGGTATGTTAGCGTTCTACATTTTTTGGAGGTGATTTTTTTAAAAAAAATCTCTCTTATATTGTTTCTCTTCTGCCAGCTCTGTTATTTTTGACCAGCTATAATGAATTTTTCATTTTGTTTCATATACTAATCAGGTTCTGAGTTCTTCTTGGTTCATTTTTATTATTTATGTTTATCATTATTTTTCTATTTGATAGAATTGCTTGTATGATGGCATTGTCATTCTATCTTTCCTTGCTTACTTAAGCATCATTTTCTTCATTTTGCATATACAATTCATTTGAACTTTGCTACATCTAACATCTGGGCCCATGCACAGGGATTTTTATTGTCTGTGTTTTATGTGTCTGAGTCATGTTTTCTATTTTTTGGTCTTATAATTTTTTAGTTGTTAAATACTACACATTTTAGGTAATTTATTATAGCAACTCTGAATCATAATGTTTATTTGTGATTAGTCAATTGTTTATTATTATTATTATTATTTTGTTTATGTGGTACTGAGGAATCAAACCCAGGACCTCATGCATGCTAGACAAGCAATCTACCACTAAACCATGTTCCCAGCCTTAGACAGTTGTTCATATTATTTGAATGAAGTCCACTTTCCAAGTAGTGTGCAATCTCTTCATGTCATTTTTCATTGGCACAGACCTGGGCATATTAACAGTCTTGTGAGATGACAATGATTTTTGAAGGGTTCTTTGTATCTCTCTTTTCCTGATCTCTCTGTAAATTGACTACCTCTATTATCATACCCAGCTATTAGCTTCTAGCAATGCCCACTGATTGCTCTATTATATTTGACAGTGCCTTAGGGCATATATTGCTCCACAGTTTGATCTCATTAAATTTAGGCCTCTTAGCAGGGATTGCTTTTGAAGTTAGTGTTTGAAGCTTGTTATGATCCCAAGAAGACTCTCAGTTGTTTCTGTCTCTGATTCTCTCCATTAAACCACAAACTGTTCTACAGTTTAGCTTTGTACTTCCATTCTTCTAATCGCTTACCACGAAAATCTCTGACAGTTTCCTTTGATTTGACTGTCCCACTCTCTATTACAAATAAAAATCAGTGCTCTTGAGGAAAGATAGGGAGGTCTTGCTTCTTACAGCCAGCCTTTCTCTTTTGTGAAATCTATGCCACTGCTATAGAATTGTGGGGGACTGGCACCATAATCAGAGCTTAAGAGTGGGAAGAGTTGGTATATTCCTTATTCCCAGCATGTTTCTCATAGTGTGAATCCTCTGCTCGATAAGCAGGAATGAGGGTGAATAGAGCCCAAAATTACTGGCCAATCTTGCCTGGGTAAACTGCCTTGCATTGGAAATGAAGCTAAGGGCATGAATAGAGCTCCAGGCCACTCAACTAGTTTGTTTTGTGTATCACAACAACATTAATGTGGGGTGCATGATAATGCTTATGGGCTGTCTGCCCATAAAGAAGCTTTAATTTTAATCTGACAGTTGAAACTGGAGTAAAGGGAGGGAGTATTTTGTTCATAGATGCACCTGCCATAAGTTGATTTTCCCATCATGAGCCTTTGGAGTCAAGTAGAAACCAAGAGTCCATTGTCACTATTCTTTGCAAATACGGTAGACTTTCATAAGAAGTATTTCCCATCTGTAGGATGCCCTCAAAACGATTGGCAAAAACTTTGCATGATAAATTGTTTGATATTTAGTCTTCCCCAACCATGTTTATAAACATGGCTGATAAAACCAGCCACAGTAAAAGGCTATTGGAACTGTCAGTATTGCCATTCTGGATGTAATCCTTCAGTATTGTACATGTAAAACATAGTATTGTATTGTAAATAATTTTAGTTTTATTTGACAAAGAACACACACATATGTATATATACTTATGGGATATAATACATTTTGATATATATATTTGCAATGGAAATGGTTATATAAAGCTAAATGAGGCTAAATAATTAAGTAAAACTAAAACCACACAAATCTAATGTGTGTATTTATTATTCTTTTGTAGACAAAATATTAAAAAATATTTTTAGAAATGTCAAAAATGTAATTTATTATTATTTACTAGAGTCATATAGCATTGGTTATAAAAGCCTATGTGTTCTGATTGAAACATATTATTCTTTGATCAACTTCTCCCCTTTTTTGAACTACTTTCCTTCCCCAGATGCTGGTGATCATTGATTTTATGAACAACTTCTTCAGGTTCTCTATATAACTGAGATCATGCAGTATTTACCTTTCCATGCCAGGCTCTCTTCACATAACCCAATGTCTTTGGAGTTTAATCCACATTGTCACAAAATTTCTATTTTCAGATTTAATAATATTCCATTGCGCATATACTCTCTTTACCCATTCATCAATTGATGGACAAACAACTAATTTGCTTCTGTGTCTAACTTATTCTGAGTAAGCTGCAATAAGCATGAAAGTGTCGACATCTTTAACTTCTTTCACCAATGTTTTAAAAAATTGTATTGTAAATGTGATGCTCAAAGGGGTTACAGTTACACAAGTCAGGTAATGAGTATATTTCCTTTTGAACAGTTACCCCCTCCTTCATTCTCTCCCAGTTTTGGGGAAAAAACTGACTCCCTCCCCACAATTTGTATTGTTCACTTCCAACACTGTCTAGTTGGTTTTACTGCCGAATTGATTCACCCTTTATTCCACCACTTTTGTATTTCCATTTCCTCTCACCAAATCAGATAAATCTATATACAAGACAAAGGGTACAGAGATTTAAAAAAACAGCAACAAGTTTCCCTCATTGTAATCATTAGGATGTTCCCATAAATCTACAAGTAAACCCAATGGATAGTAGAAGTCAAAATATTATACCTGGACAGAATTAATTAAACAGGAGTCTGAACATTGACACAGTGAGAACAAAGGAGGATATTCTTAGGAGGGAATCAAAAAGGCTCAGTGGCTATGCTTATATGATCATACAAAATGATGCTTATCAAAATGAACTCCAAGAAATAGAAGCAAGAGGATTTTTATTGTACTGTTTGTGGGAGCTTTTTCTTTTTTCCATTTTGCTTTGGTTTATTCCCTTCTGAAGACATCTTTTAAATATACCCATTTCAGTTCCTTTGGATGTATATTCAGGTGTGGGATTACGAGATCATGTGACAATTCTGTGGAGCCTCACACTGTTTTCTATAAGGGCTGTTTTAATTTATAATCCCTCTAATAGTTCATAATGGCTCACTTTTCTCTACAACCTCACCAGCATATGTTATCTTTCACCTTTTCTATGATAGCCATTCTAGTAGGTATGAGGTCTTATTATGATTTTAATGTACATTTCCATGATAATAGATGATGATGAAAATGTTTACTTTGCATTTTAATGAGCTTTCAAAGCTATCAAATACATTAGGGTTCACTATATTAAAAAGCTACCCTGTTCTCACTTTCAGTGTTCTGCTATGTACCAGAAAAATTGTCATAATAAATATAAAACCTATAAAGACCAATCAATATAAGAGCAATTTAATATGTTCATTAAAACATTTAATTAATCTCTACCTATCATTCCTACATGGACCTCTGAGGATAATTTGTTGTTAGCAGAAATACAAAGTGAGGTAACAATGTATTTGTCTATTTCTACAGTGCTTGAAACCACCTGCTAGGTAGATAGCTACTCTGTAAGAGGCAACTGTTAGGCACATTTATTACACTGAGGATTTTTACAAAAAATTTATATACCTTGTTGTGCTTAAGGCATTCTATTTGTGCTATACTTTCAATGGCTCTCACAATCCATTCATTGTTATTTTGGGAGGCAGAAAGTGTGTCTCATGCAAATATTAATATATAAACTAGAAAGACTAAATAAAAATGTGACTTAAATTTCTTAACGGGCATGATGACCACATGTAATGTTGTCACATGTTTTGTATTCTCCTTGTTCTCAATCAAAGATCCATATGCTATTCTGTTTTTGTATATTTTATTTTATTTTATTTTATTTTATTTTATTTCTTTTGTATATTTTAAACATGCAGGTTTACTAGTAGTCAGTGAGCAAAGAAGCACATTGCTGTCTAGTGTCAGGTGATTTTTACAGATTATTTTTACAGACATTTAAATGCTGTATTAACTTTTCTCAACGCGATGTGACTTCCCTTACTTGAAAATGAACCCTCTGAAGACATGACAAAAAAAGATACAGAAGCAAACTGGAAAATGAGGTCCGACTGGCTGCCTTGCATCTAGTCTAAAGTGCCAAATTGTTAGCTATTGCCTTCACTCTCACCTCTTCTACTTTTGATCATGCTTCATTTCCTTCTTGTCCTTCCTCATCATTATTTGGAACCATTAACTCAGAGTCCTGCTGCTCTTTGGCTGATGTCAGGTCGCTGCTTTCTTCTCCTGAGAGAAATTAGTGGTCCAAGTGACTGATACTGCTGACAGCTGCTACAGAGTGAGAAAGGAATATGTATATTCCATTAATTTTCCACATGGGCAACTAGTGAGAATCTGGAGCACCACCTGGGAAGGTGTTGATTAGTAAGGAGGTGGAATCTTAAATCTAAGACTGATATATAGATAACTTCATGAAACTTGACGTTATACATCATCTTAAAAGAACTCAGAGACAATATCTACTGTGAAAATTTTGTTACTTTTATTTGTTAAGTCAGATTTATTGAGGTACAATTTATAAGGTGTATCATTTTCTCTTTAGACATTTTATGTATATGCATACATTTATGTATACATTATATAGCTATAAAATATACATATATGTGAACATTTTAACATTGTATCTCCTGTTGCCTTGTTGGCCTGGATTTCTCAAAACTGCCAAATTATGACTGGCCATGCAGTTTATAAATGTAAAACTATTATGTAATCACTATGACAATCATGACTGTTCTTTTTCCATTGATTTACTATGTATCTTTGTTGAAAATCAATTAAGTTTATATTTACATAAACATATCTGTATGTGTTTCTGGACTCTACATTTTATACTTTACATAAATATTGTCTTTATCAATAGAGCTT
Organism: Dipodomys merriami; assembly: GCF_024711535.1. NCBI lineage: Eukaryota > Metazoa > Chordata > Mammalia > Rodentia > Heteromyidae > Dipodomys > Dipodomys merriami. Next base: position 601,621 of record NW_027206119.1, read on the forward strand.
TATAGATAAAACCTTGTAGTTCAACTCCTCTACTTTTTAATTTCTTTCAAAATTCTTTTTCCTATATAAATTTAGAACCAACTTGTTAGTTTATATGAAAGAAAAGTCTTTTTCATTGAAAATATATACCAATTTATGGAAAAGTGCATCTATCAATATTATTCATTTCAATCTGTCAGCATGATATAACACCTATTATATAGATTTATTACTTTCATCCATCAATTTCCATTCTTTTCAACATTTAGTACTTATAATATTTTGTAACATTAAACCTTAAAATTTTAGGTTATATTGTCTTATTATAGATGGTAGTTTTAAAATTTCTAATGGCACATAGCAGTATAAAATTTTAGGTTATATTGTCTTATTATAGATGACAGTTCTAAATTTTCTAATGGCACATAGCAGTATATACAACATTTGTTTTTTTACTTTGAACTTTATGATGTCTTCTAACCTATTTATTAGGTCTTTTCATTTTTATTTTAATAATTTTGTCATTGTTAGACTTTTCTATTTAGATGATTATGTTGTCTTCAAATAAAGTCGGTCTCATTTATTTTTTCCTTTTTAATTTTTTTGCCAGTCCTGGGGATTGAACTCAGGGTCTGGGCACTGTCCCCAAGCTTCTTTTGCTCATGGCTACCTCCCTACCACATGAACCACAGTGCCACTTCCAGATTTTCCTGAGTGGCTTACTGGAGATAAGAGTCTCACAGACTTCCCTACCTGGGATGGCTTTGAATTGTGGTTCTTAGATCTCGGCCTCCTGAGTAGCTAGGATTACAGAAGTGAGCCACCTGTTCCTAGTTTTTATTTTTTAAATGTTTTTTTTTCCAATTTTATTCTGTTTATTTTTTCACAATGGAAAGGCTTTCTAATACAATGCTAAATAAAAGTGGTAGATGTAGAGATACCTTCTTATTTTCTTTTATAAATGTTTAAATGAAAATTTCAAGAACAAAAGCAAAAATGAAGTGGTATCATAAACCTTTAGTTTTAGCTCGGATCTAATATGAACTCACTGTACATAGTTTAATACACTTATTCCACTTCAATTTATTGCAGTGAATATCTCAAAACATAAGTGTTTTTAATATTGAATAAGAATAACTAATCATTGCATTAAATAAGTAGGGTTTTATATTTCTGCTTACTTAGTATGTAGTGATTTTGCTTTATATGAGTGAAATAGAAAAAGCCTGAGACTTGGTTAAAGTTACATCTTTGTAACTTTAAAGTTACATCTATGTTATTACAGTAATTCTTCCACATTACTTGACTTTCATTGGGAGTCACATATCTACATATTACCAATGATTAGTAATTAGAAAGTTTGGAATTAACATATGTTTAGGGTTAAAACAAAGAGTCCTCGTAGCTTTGGAGTGTGGGTGTGTGCGGAAAGGCCGGAGCTCAGAAGAAAGAATCAGATGGACTTCTTCCTGGCCCATCAGGAAAGCTGCAGCTATTCCTGCCCCACTTTCCCCTCCCAAGCCCTTATTCTTCTGGCCTTGCTTAGGATGTGAGCAGTGAGAAGAAAGAAACTCTAGCTGGGGCTTTGCAGAATTCTGGGAGGAGATGACCAGCTAGGGAGTCTCCACTTCAACATCCCATATATAGTGGCTGCACATGAAGGAAATCGTGTCCTGGTATGTTTGGATAGAAAGAGGGCTTTAAACAGTTGCCCTCAGAAGAAACCCCAGTTTTTAAGTAGAAGGCATGGATTCCACAAATTCCCCTGTAGGCTGTAAAAGTTATAGAAAAATCACTGAATACAAAATTAGGTGCTGGCTTGCAAGGTATATATCCAAACTTGTAGCCACAACATTTAAAGAAATCTGCAACATTGAAGAGAGGAACGAGAAAACTGCTGTGATCTTTCTTGGAGGCAGTTTTCATTGTTTGCCCAGGCTGAGAAAGCACATCATCACCCTATGAATGGGGTACTTCAGCATTGGAGGCCATGACCATATGCCCAGAGGCCAAGGGCACAAGACTTCATTCAATGGACAGGTTTTGAAGTCCCATGAGAATATTATCTGTTCTTGTACACAGGAGGAGGTAGGGGTGAAGCATCTTGAGACTGTTCAGAATTATAAGATGGCTTGGACTGTGCCAAACTTACCCAAGAGAGAATGTTTCCTTTATTTAGAAATCTTAAATCTTTCTTCCAATTATGTCATCAGAGTGAAAGGCACTAGAGAACAAAATGAAGTTAGAAACAATAAGAGAAAAGAATTTTGTTTTGTGTGCTTTGGGGTTTCATTGGATTATTTTTAGCCTAGTCCACTTTTATAGATAAAAATATCAATTTTTCTGGCATAGGAAGTTTGCTTTGTGCATTTGATTATGTGACTTTTGACCTTGATGATGTCACTAGGCTGACTGTATGACTCCTCAGCAAATAAAATTCTGTGCCCAGCTCTTACCCTAATCTCATCAAATTTGGAGCCAGGGACATTTTGAAATATGAATCTAGTGAAAAATGTATTTGGGATCTACCATGAAGAATCAATTATAGTGTGTATATATATATGCATGTATAATATTAAAACAATCACAAGATAGTGATTTATATTGTTGAAAACAAATTTACAAGTAGATGCACAATGGGATTTATATGACTGTAAGTTGTATAATTAACCCAATATGATCTCATTGTCTAAACTCGTAAAAGTTAAAAATAAAATACTTTAGTGTTTTTGATAATGTTCTTGAATGGTTGTATTGTCAGCTCAGAACAAAGGAGGCTGTCTCCTCTTAACTGAAAAAGGTTTCTAATTTCCTCAGATGTTAAAAATGTTTGCCACATGGTACATATCTGTATCAAAACCTTCTGTACTTTGGGACTGAAAGTTGTTGTCCAAGTTTTAGACTTTCCTTTATATGTACATATATATATATATATATATATATTCTGATTCTCATTTCTGTACTTCCTAATACATTTGTAAACATGTAGGCAAAAGCAACTAAATTATGTAATTTCTTCACAGGCATATGTTTAGAAAAATGATTGTGATAGATTTGGTTTAGAAGTAAGATAGGATTTCTTTTGTCTCTTACCAGCCATGAAATTTTAGCAATAATTCTCAAGCTGCTGTTTCTAGAATGAGGGTATTAAGCTTCAGAGGATACAGATACATACTAAAGATTAGAACCATTTATCTAGAGACTATTGATAAACAAATTGATATTTCTTTTGGTGATCATACCCTAAAAGAACAGCCACATATATGCAATGCTTTGATTAAGAAAATACTTCTATGAAGTACTCTATGAAGTACTTGGATTAAACAAACCATTGAATATTAATTCATTAGCATGTAGCTAAAATATTTAATTATAGTTTCAAAATGAAACACATAATGGTAGATTCAAATTAATAATTGCTTTGAATGTAAATACAAACAGACATGAAGAGGTTAAAAAAGGAAATATAGTTAAACTATAAGTTAAACTTAGAATGGTATCTGGTACTTGAATGCTATAAAAAGTGACATCTTTGACAGATCTTTTTGTGTAGGCAATGTGGTAGCCAGTTTTATAACTTGTATAAATATCTGATCTTCCTAACAGATATAAAGTAGCCTTCTAAATGTCACCTAATTTTCAAGGGATGTGTCAGCTCTAAACTTGATGTTCAACTACAGCCATACCTGCCTGAATTAATTTACCTGTGTGTCTCTACATAAAATGCTCATTAATGACTGTTGTAGGATCTTATTTTGAAATACAAGTCTCTTAGTCAGTGTTCAGATAATAAAATGTAATTAATTCATGTGGCTGTACTCTAGAATAAAGTAGGTGTACCATCATAAGGACATTTACATTTATAATATGCCTAAATATCTTCCAATATCTCTTTTATATTTGATATTAAATCTTCATAATGTGAACATTTTAGTACTATTATCTTTTCCATGGCTCTATTATATATCATTTACTCAAAGAATAATCCTTATAACTAGACTAATAGCATAGAACATTGAATGATATTTTAGTCAGTAATTTTTTTGAATCAAAACTTTATAATATTACAAAAATGATATTTTCTCTTAATACTTGGACTTTATTATATTCTGGCTATCTCTAACACTTTTAGAGAGTAGTGCTACAAAAATTTACAAAATGCTCTTATCATTCTATAATGTTAATGAATCCAATTGCCCATAACACTTAGGTATAAGTAACAATATTGTAGAGCTGATGTTCTCAAAGAAGCAAAAATTTTGGAAAAGAGCTCAACAAAGAGTTATGTTTTTAGTTTATGTGTTCAGTGCTCAGGAGATCACTTATTATTCAACTAAATCAAGTAATCATATTATATTTCTAGGTCTTGTGAGATTTTTGTTCTCTCCTGAAGCTTCACTAAACAGAGTCAGAAATTATTTTCTTTTTGAAGCATGAACATATAAAGTTGTATATATAAAGTACATATAAAGTAGCTTAAATTGTATACCTCTAAGTGAGTGTATTGAAATCCTAACTAAGCCTAGGATGTCAGAATGTGACCTTATTTAGAAACAGAGTCATTGAAGAAGTCAGATCTTTAAGCTGAGGTAATACTGGAACAGGATAGTACTTCAGTCCCATCTGACTGGTCTTCTTATAAGAAAATGAAGTTATGAAGATGGCTTGTATGAGGGAAAAGTGCCAGGTGAAGAGAAGAAGTGGACCATGTGAAGCCAGAGCAGGCACTGGAGTGCTACCTCTATAATCCACGCACCACCTGAAACTACCAGAAACTGGAAGAGACAAGGAAGGACCAGGATTTGAGGAACTTGGCTCTGCCAACATCTTAATCTCAGACTTCTAGCCTCTGACTCTGAGAGAACAATTTCCTTGTTTGTATCCAGTTTGTCACTATTTTAGCACACCTAAATAAATGTATGAGGAAGAGAGAGAATCAAGCAAGTGTCCCTAGTTAAAGGTTTTTTTGTTTGTTTGTTTTTTTGTTGGTCATAGGCTTGTACTCTGGGCCTGGGTTCTTCTATACCTCAGCTCTTCAGCTCAAGGAAAGTGCTCTACCACTTGAGCCACAGCGCCACTTCCGGTTTTCTGAGCGATTTATTGGAGATAAGAGTCTCATGGAGTTTCCTGCCCAGGCTAGCTTTGAACTGCGATCCTCAGATCTCAACCTCCTGAGTAGCTAGGAGTACAGACATAAGCCACTGACGCCTGACTGCAGAATTAAAAGTTTTTAACAGAGAAAAATTCTGAAATGATCATATCAATGACTAATTGATAAATATAGATGAACATTCATTTTCCATTACCTAAAAAATGCCTTGAATATAAAGCCCATTTTTTAAATTCCATTAGTCATTAATATATAAATCCAAATAATAGTTTAATGAGGAAAGAGTAAATCCTTTCAATTATGAATGAAATATTTAGTTTCAAATAATGCAAATATATTAGCTTACATTAATAGAATGATGTCTATATGTTTTAAATTTGATATTTCATTATCCTAAATGGAGTTTAACCTGCAAATGTGGTATTAAAAAACCACTTTAAATTTTAAATAATTGGAAATATAGATTTTTAATAATTGTTATACAGTTTTCCTCAAAATTCTATTCTAATGACAACTCTTTTTCTCAAAAATGCCCCATTTTCAAATTGTGCACTTTAAAAATGGATTTAGATCAAAGGCAATTTTGGAAATCCAACAGGGTCACTAATTCCCCCACAGGATTGTAACTAGTTGTTCAGTGAACTAGATTTCATATATTGTAATTCAGAAAGTATAACATTGTTTCACATTATTATTATGTATATTGCAACATAATAACATTCTTTCACCTGCTAATTAGACTTACCTTATGAATTTCCTTTTAACTAAAAATGTTCATTCAAAAAAAGGTAAGCCACATAAATCAGAAGTTCAGATTCAGAAATTTTCAAGCTGTTCAGTTTATAAAAGATAGAGCAAGATAATTTAATTGAAAAAAGTAATGAGTACATATCACATTGATAAGAATCAAAATCTAGTAGGATGTGCAAGAATGAAAATGATATATAATAGTTTGTATGCAATATGCTCAAGCTCAATGTATCTTTAAAAAAGAAAATATTAACTTTTCACACAAAAATTAAAAGTTCTAAGGGTTGATGATATTTTCTATAAAGATAGATGTTCCAAAAATTAGCTGTCAAATCTTATCTTCAATAAATATAAATATACATGTGAAAATTTCCAAACAAGGTGCTGCTATGATATGCCATCACTAAATAAGTTTTCATTTTTGGAAATGAGAATGGATTTAGTCTGATCAGATTTCACATTCTTGTTGAGTTCAATTTTTCCTCATGGTCAAGAGTTTCTTGATAAAATGGCTGGAATTAAGCAGGCAGCATAGAGGTACAGACTGATGGTGGCTGGTCCTTATACATCATTTACTGTATTCCAGGCACTTTGAAGTTATTTTTTACAAATATTATTATAGTTAATTCTCATAGCAACACGTAAGATGATTTCTAGTATCATCCTGTTTAATATATATAGTTTATGTAGTTTGCCAATAGTTATATAGCTGTTTAGAAGGAGAGTCCTAACTTAAATACAGGCTTCCCAATGCTTAGGATCATAGTAAAGTATTCCACTACTTTAAATTAACAATTTTATGATGTTATTTTTTTTCACAAACTCACCATTAAAAGATTGATTTTGCTAAATTGGGAGAAAAAAGAAAAAAGAGGGATGAATCTATTCTGATATACCATGCAATAAAGACAGCTATTAAATTTATGATCTTGTGTTGGAAGTATTCATCCAATGACTTGTTAAAGAATCCCAACATGTCGGAGACATTGACCATGAAATGAGAAAAAATGAGAAACTGGAAAGATTCTCCCAAGACCCATAGTTTAAGCAATCAAAGGGAATTAAAAACACAAAAGAAAAGTGTCTTTGTGCTCAGGTTAATCTTAGTAACAAAAGCATTGGAGTAAAGCAGATATGTCCTATCTGATACTTCCAACAATTCAATTGTTTACAGATCTCTTGAATTAGTACAAAAGAAACCTTACAGAGAAGAGTTAATCAATAACCATGTAATCTATGGTTGATCACAGCCAAGTGTCTCAAAACAGAAACAATGGCTGTTGTCTTCCTTTCTATGCAGAAACCCTGCAAGGCAGAGAACACAAATAGGTTTTAGTTGCTAGGCTCACCTCAACAGCTTTCTGGGTTTGTCTACACACCCAAGGAGCTTGTGCTGTAGAGGGTTGTGAAATTGCTTCTAGATATCAGAGGGCAATGCACCAGAAATGAGACATGAGCAGATATCAGGTTATTTTAACCTATAGAGAAAGCAAAATATCTGAATCTGAAGAATTATAAATAATCCTCCAATTTAATGTGCATCACTAGTCTCATTCTCTTTATATGTCTGGTTTTGAAAAGTAACAAAAGTTACAAATGGGGCAATGTCATTTTTTCTAATGGAAACAGAATTCAGTTGTGTGTGTGTGTGTGTGTGTGTGTGTGTGTGTGTGTGTGTGTGTGTGTGTGTGTGTGTGTGTGTGTGTGTGTGTGTGTGTCTCATTTTCTTAATCCATTAATCCACTGAGGGGCTTCTGGATTATTTCTATGTCTTGGCTATGATAAACAATGCTGCAATGAACATGGTTGTGCTGGTGTTTTCAGTATGGCCTGGATTGTGGTCAATTGGATAAATGCCCAGGAGTAGAATTTCTGGGTCATAGGAAAACTCTATGTTTAAAAAATTATAATAAGCAAAGTGAGCCAGGCCCAAAGAAACATAGGTTGCATGGTTTCCCTCATTTGAAATAATTACGATGTGTCTATAAATCTGTAAATAAACCCAATGGATAATAAAAGGCAAAAAATGAGTTGGACATGAGAAACAGGACTCTAAACATTCATACAGTGAGTCCAAAAGAGGATATTCTTAGGAGAGGATCACAAGAACTCAATAAGTATGAGAAAATGATCATATAAAAAGGTGTTATCCAAATGAACTCCAAGAAGTGGACACAAGAGTTTTTTTTTACTTTTAATGTTTTTTTTCCCTATTTTTTTTTTGCCCCTTTTGTCACTGTATTTGATTTCTGTATCTTTTGTCTCGTATATAAGTTTATCTGACGGGAGAGAAAGCGGAAGCACAGAAATGGTGGGACAAAAGAGTTAACTAATTCAGCAGTGATACTCACTAGATACTATTTTGGAAATGAACTATACAACTTGGTGAGAGGGAGGGGAAAAACTTGGAGAAAATGAGGGAAGGGGTGACACTGTTCAAAAGAAATCTACTCAGTATCTAGCTATGTAACTGTAACCCCTCTGCACATTATCTTTAAACTAAACAAAGTAATAGTCATTTGTTTTACTAATGTGCTTCTATAGATTGTCAGACTATGATTTGTTCCTAAGTGATAGCCTTTTATTTCATTTCATTTCATTTATTTGTTTATTTATTTATTTTGGCCAGTTGTGGGGCTTGAATTCTGGGCTTGGGCGCTGTCCCTGCATTCTTCAGCTCAAAGTGAGCGCTCTACCACTTGAGCCACAGTGCCACTTCCAGTTTTCTGGTGGTTTATTGGAGAAAAGAGTCTCACAGACTTTCCTGCCCAGGCTGGCTTTGAACCATGATCCTCAGATTTCAGCCTCCTGAGTAGCTAGGATTACAGGCATGAGCCACCAGCACCCGGCTAAAAGTGATAGCCTTTTAAATAAAGGTATTTAGGAAAAATAAAACATTTTAATTCATAAGTTCAAAGTAGCTTCGTAAACTCAGAAGAATAAACCATAGAGGAAATATTTCTCAAAAGCATAATTGCTTTTTAGCTGCTACTCTGAAAACTCTTAGCACTAGAAAAAAAATTTTTCTTAAACAAGTATCTTATAATATGGGTCCTTAGAGCAGGTGGTCCTCCTGATACTTGAGGAATAATAACCTATTTGCAATAAAAGGATTGAGTCAAAATCTATTATAGCTATCTCTCTATATAGCTATGTGTATATGTATTTATGTAGTTGTGTGTGTATGTATATGCATGTGTATGTTTGTGGTGAGAAAATATTTTTCAGTTAGGTTTTTTTTTCCTTCTGCCATAGCGATTGAATTTAGTGAAGCAGCAACCATCCCTCAAACAAGTTTTGCTTTCATAAAAATCTTCAACCGTGCTGATATTAGAATAACATTCCAAATGAGTTAATTTTAAAAAAATATTCAGCACCTGGGCCTTAAGTATTTCTAAGAACTAAAGTATATTCTTAGCTGTTGGCTAAAATTCTAGAACAGCTGAAGAAAAACCAAGAAGTAGGAACATAAACACATGCTGATATAAGATGAGAGAGTTGTGGAAATAGGTGGTCAATGACATTAGCTTTATATGAGCAAACACTTCAATTACATGGTAAAAACATTATAAATAAAAGAGGGAAAGCCCTAGCAATATTTGACATTTATTCTTTAAAAGTGCAACAGGAGAGAATTTGGCTTGAAATTCAACTTTGTAAATCCCTGTGCATGTCATTTTTGCATGTTAGTTATGGGATCATTTATCAATAGGCAAGAGACAATTGTCCAGTTTGAGCATAAAATTCAGCCTAGATTTTTCTAGTCAGCACAGGAAAGTAAAGCAGACTGACTCAAATTATGTTAGTTCTTCAGAAAGCACTATTTGCCAGAGGGGCTACTAGAAGCTTAATCTGGATACACATTTTCAATCACTTTTCCCAGAGTGCTCCTTGGTGGAGGCTATGGAGTTCTGAGCATCAGAATTTTTATTGCTTTATCAAGGGACTCTTGGGAATTCTCCCCCCATCCCCCATTTCAATGTGCTGTTGACATCATAGTTTCAAGTGTGAAAGTCCCTCAACTAGAAATGTCCTTCTTTCTTTTCAATAAAGATTCCATTCAAAACTCAAGATTACTATTTAAAAGCCAACTGAAATAGAGACTTTCCTTTATACCTCTATACTTTTTTCTCTCCTTAGCCTTTAAGTCACTTGGGGTGGGAGTTATTTTGCTATTTTGTCAACTATATGTAGTGTGTGTGTGTGTGTGTGTGTGTGTGTGTGTGTGTTGATACTGGCACTCAAACTCAGCATCTGATGCTCTTACTTAGCTTTTACTTCAGAGCTGGCACTCTATCACTTGAGCCACAGCTTACTTCTGTCATTTTGCTGGTTCGTTGGGGGATACAAATCTTAAGGACATTTCTGCTTGGGCTGACTTCAAAGCATGCTGTTCAGATCTCAGCCTCATGAATAGCTAGGGTTACACATGTGAACCACTGCCACCTGTACGTTAAATGTATGCTAATCAATTGGATTTGATTAGAGTATCTAGGACTTACCAGCTCTTTTTCTCCAAAGGAAAAAAGGCAGAAAAAGAAAGAAAAGAGAAACAATACATTGTATTTTAAATCATACTTTTAGGAATAATATAAATCACTGTTTACATGAATTCTTTACTTCTACAAATTGTCAAAGCCCGGGCCTGCCGCTTCCCAACATCAGATAAACTAGATGAAACCTCAAGCTAAAATAGTCTCTTTTCAAATTGAGTTCTTTCATCAGACAGGAGTTCTTTTTATTGACCTAGGGAACAAAAGGACATTTCAATATATTTTTTCTGCACTAAAAGCTATAGTTCTATTCCTATTAAACCATCTTTGTAATATAGGTCAAGATTTCTGCTTTACATTATAAGGCATGGCACACTTTTGTTAAGTATGCCCTTGTCTGATGTCCTTGGAGCACTGTTAGGAAATCATTTCAGCTGCATATTTCCCCTCTCATGACACCCTGGGGAATACTGCTGCATGGAAATGGGAGGGTAATGGCCTATCTAAAATTCTTAGGGAATGATTTTCAGAGATAGATTTAATTAACGAAAAGTATCAACTTGTATCCACACAAATATTTCATTAGAAAGAGCATAATCTTATCGTTGTCATTGGTATTATTTTCGTGGCTTAGATGGACCTTGACAGGAGTCTGGTGATATAGAAGCACAATTGTTGAGTCAGCATCTTCTCCCTAATGGTCCAGCAAATACCCCAGGGAGGTCTTCATTTTCAGACTTCTAACAGCTCTGTGATTTGCCCTCAAGTCATAAGAAATTGTAGAACAGTTTTGTTTCCTCCTTGGCAAAGTTGCCTTCACTTTTATTAATTCTTAATAATTTTTGCTTTGGTTTCCTACCAGCAATACCATATTAGAAGAAATGTGGTTGGCCTCTTGTATATCACTTTACAATTAGCATAATACTTTTACTTCTCGGCAAGTAAGGGAGGGGGCATTAGAGGGATGTTCACTGAGGAAGGTCTAGATCTGTCATTTTTTCTGAAATTCTTTCTTTCTTTTTTTTTTTTTTTTGGTATGGGGGAATCGAGCCCAGGACGTTATACTTGCTAGGCAACTGCTTTGTCACTAAGCTACACCAGGCTCTGCACAGTACATTTTCATATTTAGTTCTTATAACATATGAGGTCTAATTGACCAGGGAGCTTCCATTGATTCTTTTGTATCTTTTCTAGAAACATCCTACATGAAAACAGCCCACTTGTTCCATCTCTAGACAACTATGACAAATGATGTAATGTTTTGGCCATGACTTTGACTCTGTGTTGGCAATTGTTAATAGTTGATCATGTGGTTAATTCCTTTGAGTTTTGTTTTAATATTCAGTATGTTCTTAGGCAAGTAAATAAGTAAATGAACATCAGGTAAGCCTTGGGCTGCTGATGGCTGTGTCCCAATAGTATGGCCTCTGATTCCTTCCAAGGTGAAATCTGCATGCCTAGAGAGGCAGATAAATTATGGAGAAGAGAAAGACATCACCTGAAGTTTAGTTACCAGGGCCTAAGTTAGTTTGTCACTATGTGTTCACATCATCACTGTAACTGACAAACAAGTTGACATAATTCTGATTCCCAATTTTAGCTTGAGAAATTGAAATCATGTAAACATAAGTGACCTTTCTGAGATGTTGAATTGTGTTCTGATTTTTGCCCCTTTTGGAATTGTTTCTATTGAACTGTTCTTTCACTTTGACATAGTACAACCTAGTAAATTGAAGGAATTTATATGACTAAAATGCCCTTGATCTTGACTCAAAGCTCTCTCAATCTCACTGTTATGGTGCAGTGTTTCCTTAGTAGCTAGAGGGGAGTTCCTGAGATGTCTTCTCTCACATTAAGAAATGGAATCACATGCCAGACTGAGAGGAAAATATGGATGCTTCCAAATAAGAAATTTGTCCACATCTATTTGTACTGGAGTTAGAACACACCTGAAAAAAATCATGTGACATATGTATATATATATATATATATATATATGTGTGTGTGTATGTATATATATAAACATATAAAAGTATATAAATATTCTACATATTTATTCATACTTCTTTATAATTTTCTATCACTGCTTGCAACATTCCCTAAAAACCTGAATTTTCTGATAATGGCCTTGTTATTACAAGTAATTGAGTTATAAACATTTACTTAGTTTTGAAGAAGGCGCTAATAGCAAACATTCATCCAGTTTAGTTAAACTTGATTATTACATGGTGTGGTAGTTTGGAGGATATTTTATTGCTTGATTATTTGATTTAGAAAAGAAGGCAGAGCTTATAGTAAAGGTAATATTTGACTCAATATAAAGAAACTGAAATATGATAATTTGGGGTTTTTTTCAGCTAAAGACAATAAGAAGGTTATGAAAGTAAGCTAGAGTTAATATCCATCAGGAAGAAAACTTGAACAATAATAATATTTCTCAACACAATAAATATTACACAGTTCTTTTCTAAAATTTTATAAATATATTGTAATCAGATTGTACAATGAGTTGTGAAAATATACATATGTACATGTATATTGTTTTCCCTGTAGAATCTTAAAAGGACAATTGTATAAACCTCTCTTTCCAATAATTATTTTTAATTATTTCTGAGTAGGATTAATATTTGAAATTGCCAATAAAATTATTATAGATAAAAAAGAAAAATATGCATGTTCTTCATTTATGAGTACCTTTTTTAACTTTTTAAATTAAAAAAAGTTTTTTGTCAAGGTGATATACATAGGGACTACAGTTACATAAGTAAGGTAGTAAGTACATTTGTTGTAAAACTTGTTACCCCCTCCCTCATTTTTCTCCCACTTCCCTTTCTCCCAACTCCCCCACCCACGTTGTACAGATCATTCCAACATATTGTGTTGTATCGCTGTTGCATTGGTTCTCCCTTTGTCCTTTGTCTTACCATATTGCTGTTCCCCTTCCCTTCCCTAATTCAGATAAATGTATATACAATACCAGTGTACCAAAATCAAATACAGTGACAACAGGGGATTAAACCATAGGGGAAAAAAACACAAAAGAAAAAAGAAATCACATAGTATATTAAAAACAACAACAACAAAGAAAAACCTTTTGTGTCCATGTCTTGGAGTTCGGTTTGCTTAGCATCATCTTATATGGTCATATGTACATAGCTATTGAGCTATTCTGCTCATCTGCTAAAATTATCTTAGACATACTAATTATTGCAAATAATGGAAACCATGAGACCTATGTTTCTTTGGGTCTGGCTTACTTCACTTACTATGATTTTGTTCCAAGTCTTCCCATTTCCTTACAAATGGCACAGTGTCATTCTTTCTGATGGAAGCACAGAATTCCAGTCTCTCTCTCTCTCTCTCCCTCTCTCTCTCTCTCTCTCTCTCTCTCTCTCTCTCTCTCATATATATATATATATATGTATGTATGAGAGAGAGAGACATATATCACATTTTCTTGATCCATTCATCTACTGGGGAGGGGCATCTGGTTTGGTTCCATATCTTAGCTATGGTAAATAATGCTGTGATTGAACGTAGTTGTGCTGGTAGCTTTAGTGTGGCCTTGTTTGTGATCACTTGGCTAAATGCCCAGAAGTGGGATTGCTGGGTCATATGGGACCTCTATGTTTAGTCTTTTGAGGAACCTCCATATTGCTTTCCTTTTTGGCTACATTCCATAAGCATGCCACACCCTAAAGACAAGCAAATATCAACCAAGAATAGTGTACCCATAAAGAGTACCTTTTAGAAGAACATTTATACTACTTTTTATCCATGATCATTTAGAGGGGCAGTACTGAGATTTGAACTAAGGGCCTTGTGCTTACTAGGTAGGCACTCTGCCACTTGAACTAAGTCCCCAGATCCTTATCCATGATCTTCTAAATATTTATGTACATCTTACATATGTATATAGTACTGAACTTGCTTGACTCTATTGTTTTTCTGTCCATTCTTTCTCATGTAGCCTATGTTGTCTTTAATTTGCAATCTTCCTGCTTTGACCTCCCTAGTACTATGAACAGAGATGTCGACCACCATGCCCAGCTTTATTAAGATAAAATTATTCTCATCATACTACTAATATATTCTGCATTAATTTTTACTTTATAACCACTGTTAACTACTTTTTATGTACCTTCATTCCTTTATTTTTAAATATCTAAAGCATTTTTTGTTCTTTTTAAAAACAGACAGAATATTCTAAAAACTTGACCCAGGTGTATTTATCCTAATAGATATTTGACAGTTATTTCCATATCTGAAGAATATATTAATAAATATACACAGAATCCTTCACTAATGAGAACAAAATATGAAAAAATTACACAGAGTAAGAGCAGTATATTAGACTACCTAAAGAATTTTTTAAATGTGGTACCAAAAAGTCATAAATTCATTGGAAATTGAAATGTCATTGGTAATTGTGACCTAAAGTAAACACAATGATAAAATATTAATATAAGGGCTGGGTAGGCTCAGAAAGACAAAGGTCATATGTTTTCCCACATATGCAGAATCTAGACCTAACACACACACACACACACATACACACACACAATCATGGTTGTAACACTATTTGGGGGCATGAGAGAATTTAGGAGAGTGAATGATGGAGTGGGTAATATTGAAGTACATTGAATATATATGAAGATAGCATAAGGAAACTTACTGAGAGCTATTAAAAATAAGAATGAAGGATGAGGAAAAGAGAACAATAGAGTGGACTAATCTGATCAAAGTACAATATATGCATATGCAAAATACCATACATGTATATATGTGTATGTAATAGCATACACTAATAAAAAAAGATTAGGACTGCAGGTATACCTCAAATGGAAGAGTGCTTGCCTAGCAAGTGCAAGTCCCCGAGTTCAAACACCAATACTACCAAAAACAAAAAACAGGATAACAAAAGGAAAAAATATATATGCACACACACACACACACACACACACACACACACACACACACACACACACACACATATCTAGAAATATAAAGTAGAGTGAGGAGAATGAAGACCTACTATAAAATGTTCATGCTCTTGGCACCAGTGGTTCATGCCTGTAATCCTAGCTACTTAGGAAAACTGAGATCTGAGGATCATGGTTCAAAGCCAGCCTGAGCAGGAAAGGCCATGAGACTTTTATTTTCAAGTAACCACCAGAAACTGGAAGTAGAGCTGTGGCTCAAGTGGCAGAATGCTTGTCTTGGCTGAAGAACTCAGGGACAGCACCCAGGCCCCAGAGTTTAAGTCCCAAGACAAAAAAAAAAAGTTTATGGAAAACACAGATAAAATGGAGAGAAATTCAATTTTTTTCCTAAGAAGTAAGAAATCAACACCTCCATCCAATGCATCTATAATTTTATACAAACATGTTATTTTAAATTTTTCAATGGAAAAATAAATCAATTATGAACTTTTTAAAAAGATTTTTTCTTTGCTTATTCATTTGCAGTGCCGAGGGCAATTGCAAAAAAAAAGTGTGCAATACATAGTAGAATAAATATCACCTGCCTTAAAATATAGACAGAAGACACAGTAGCTGAAATATTGTTATATTGATCCTAAGGTTGTACAGATGTTCCACAATATATGCAAGAGATTTAAATAGAACAGAGTGGTATGGAATAAGTGTTTTTTACAGAAGACATATCTTTACCTACCTCAATAGGAAGAGGCCTATGAATTACTGAGAAAGAGTAAAGAACTTGTGTCTCTCAAACCAATCTTGTCAATTCCATTATCTGCCAGTGATAAGAAAATAATTTATTTCACTTTTTCTAATTATCAAAACAATCCAAGGATACTTTCTGCAAATTAATTTAAGTTGGGGATGCACAGTTTAATGAAATGTCAAAAGGGATTCTGCACCTTGCTACATCACCTTAAATTTTCTTTCTTCCTTATTTTTCCCCTGTACATTGTCAGTATGAGTGGGCTGTTCATGAATTTAAAGGAATCTTCATCGTGGCAGAAGGGATGTTTTTCTCCATGAGGAGCCTCTCTACCCTGCTGAGAAGTGGACCATCTCAGCACACTAACTGCACACTGTGCAGTCAGAAAAACATCTGGAAACACTATAAATAATCACTTGAATATTTAACTCTGAGGGCAAGAAACTCTCCTTATTAATAGATATTTGTTGGCATTTGTGTAAGATTATGAATTAGAGCATATAGATTTAACTACTCTTGATTAAGTAGGAAAAAAATCAGAATCCTTATTTGCCTGTGGGAAAAGATAATCAGACATTGGAACTTGAAGCACCTTGAGAACCCTTATACTATTTTGAGTTATGATCCAAGGCCACCAATGATGATTGGTTCATTACGTGAAAGACATCTAAATCATAGAGAAGGGCTAAAAAGAAAAGCAAAGAAATAGCAATTTCAAATAACAACTCAAAAGAGGGAAGGAAGAAAGAACTGGTTGATGGCCCTCACCATTGGAAATCAATCACCAGCACACATCAGGGTCAGTTTCTGAATATCAGACTGAGTTTAGGAAATGAGCAGGAACACATGTACATTCAAAAACTTAATATAGAGTCAGGCATCGGTGGCTCATACCTATAATCTTAACCTACTCAGGAGGCTGAGCTTTGTAGATCATGGTTCAAAGACATCCTAGGCAGGAAAGTCTGTGAGACTCTTATCTCCAATGGATCACAGAAAAAGACAGACATGAGACTGTGGCTGAAGTAGTAGAGAACTAGCCAGGGTGGCTGGGAAGGTGGCTTAGTGGTAGAGTGCTTTCCTGGTATGCATGAAGCCATGGGTTCAATTCCTCAGTACCACATAAACAGAAAAAACTGGAACCATGCTGTGGCTCAAGTGGTAGAGTGCTATCCTTTAGCAAAACGTCAGGGACAGTGCCCTGACCCAGAGTTCAAGCCCCAGGGCTGGCAAAAAAAAAAACCCAACCCACAAACAACTTAATATTTATACCTATCTATAATATACAAAACATAAATACGTTCCACAGTTTGCCTCACCTCAAACCCTCTAGAACATGCATTTAAGAGGCAAGAAATCTCTGCTTGCAATGGAGAATGCCTTCCTTCTGTCAACTAAATCTCAAATTGATTTATGACAGCATGACCATAAGGCTCAAATGAAAATTTCTGGGGGAACATTTTAAAAAAGGAAACAGTTTTTGTTTGCCATTTGTATTTCTTTTTCTATCCCTCATTTCAGAAATTAACCAAGTTATCAATCCTGCAACTAGAAAAGTATGAAGTCACAGTACATCATTCAAACATTGAGGGATGATTTCAGGGACTGACAAACACTGAAATCTGTCCAAAATGGCAGGTTGAGCACATTATCAAAAGGTTTGTTGTCATCATTTGAATAATAGGGTATTAGTTGGAAGTTTTGAAGGTGACAAGTGCTTTCATGTCACTCAGAGAGGAGGCATTAGAAAAATATCTGGAATTAAAATCACTGGGGTATAGAGCAAGTTAGTTTGTTTGAAGTTAAATGTGCAAATGGATAAGACACGCGAGAAAATTGTTTTAAAAATGTAACCAGTATCCTGAACCAGGGCAATTTGTAGGATGTAATTCACTGAGCAAATGTATTTCCTCCTTTTACTAGTCATTTACATTGCTCAGTGAGTTAGATTTCCCCTGCCTGTGCATGAACCAGGACAGTTACAAGACAGTAGAACGTAAGCAAAAGGCTTGGATTAGTTTTAAGTCAGAAGATGGTCTCATTTCAGTTAGATGTCTAGTCTCATAGGCAGATATTTGTTTCAACTTCCACTGGGGAAGAAACAGGGGTTGGGGGAAAGAGGGTATGGGTTCTCTTCTGCTTTCTCTTCCCAGATGACTAATTGGGATGTTTTAGGGCTCTGCAGTTGGCATGTGGAGAGCTAGGGAATAGATGTAGGTGGGAAAATACTTGTTCTCATAAGCCATCTTCTTTTTAGCTCTGAGTCAGGTAGGTTGAAATCCACTTTTCCACTTATCGGTGGGATTCCTCTGTTCATCCCTAGCATTTTACTGCCAGTTCTCTTGATACAAAGAAGGAGGTTTCCCTCAGGCTCCTCTTTAATCCCTGGAAGCCTTTAGCTTCCCTCTTCAAAAGTTCTGTTCCTCAGCTCCCCACCACTGTGATAATGGCCTTTTTTCCCCCAAAACTTTAATTTTATTGTCAAGGGGATGTACAGAGGGGTTACAGTTATATAAGTAAGGCAGTGAGTACATTTCTTGTCGAACTGGTTATCTCCTCCTTCATTTTTCTCCCTATTTTCCCCCACACCCAAATTGAATAGATCATTCCCAGCATAATGTCTTGTGAATATCGCTGTTGCATACCACCTTTGTTACCTGTAGTCCTTAACTCCAATACGGAAACTATGGAAACTAGTCACATAAGTAAGGCAGTGAGTACATTTCTTGTCGAACTGGTTATCTCCTCCTTCATTTTTCTCCCTATTTTCCCCCACACCCAAATTGAATAGATCATTCCCAGCATAATGTCTTGTGAATATCGCTGTTGTATACCACCTTTGTTACCTGTAGTCCTTAACTCCAATACGGAAACTATGGAAACTAGTCACCTTTCCTTTGCATTGGTGCAATAGTCCCTGTTCTTGTTTTTCATGCTAGAATAGTAGAATCGCTAGCAGCCGGTTTTCTGCCCCTTGCAATCCTCAGGTAGAACAGAGATTAATGAAGTTGTCTGGGACCCGTTGGCACTCTCCACATTGCCCCTGTGGGAATGGAGAGGAGAGAAACAGTTCACCCAATTCCTCTTCCTGGGCAGTGGTGAGTGGCTCACTGTACGCTAACAATAGCCTGCAAAGTCTGTCTCACACATTCTCTCAGATATTTCATCTTCTCAATGGGAAGGAGAGACCTCATATAATCTTCAGCATATACGTTTTTCCCAGTGCTACCTGCTGAGTTATCTCATATCCCATTTTAGAATCAGGCACCTGTCATTTCAGGGAAAGGTAGAGAAAATGTCAACCTTTTAGAAAATCAACAGTATGCATGTATCATTTCTGGAGTCTAAATCCAAGGACTTAGAATCTAGACTGGAATTCTAATAGCTATACAATGAATGTAGTAGAGTCAAAAAAAATGGACACTGTTTTAGAAAGAGTAAATGTGATATACTTTGAAGGTAAGAGGAAGGTAGGCCTTTTATTTTAAGGCCTGCTCTACTATCAAGAAAAGTGATCAAAATGAAAGCTTATGGAACAAAAGAAAAAGATAATGAAAACAGAATGTCAATACTTTTCAAAAATATGTGGTTTTCCTTTTTCACTTTTATCTTTTGTTTAATTTTTTTGGCGGTATTGGGGTTTGAACTCAAGGCTTTGTGCTTGCTAGAAAAATGTTGGATCACTTAAACTTCACCTTTTGCCTCTAGTTAGTTTTTTGAGATGTAATCTTGGTTTTTCTCCCTTGGACACCCTTGAATTGTGATCCTCCTATATAACTGTATAACTGAGATTAAAAACACACACCACTGTATCTAGCTTATTTAACAAGATTAGGTTTTGTTAACTTTTTGTCCTATGGACTTCAAACTGTAATCTTCCCCCTCTCTGCTTACCAAGTAGCTAGAATTACGGGTATGAGCCTGGCTCATTTGCCTTTTAAAGGTTAAATTTTATTTTCTGTTTCTATTTCAAGAAACTCTAACAAAGAATTTTAGATCCTAGAAATAAAGTAACTGTAACATATGCCTGTTCCAAGAATACTACATTCTTCTCTCCTATAATAAATTGGATATTCAGATAAAAATAGGTTGATTTTTGAGGTACTAGAGACTGAACCCAGAGCCTTGCATTTGTTAAGCACTCTATCACTGAGCTGCATTTGTAAACAGAAAAAGTACACTGAAGAAGTTCTTGTTCTTATTCGTTTAGGTTTGCATTACCATGTGTATATTAAGGATTGGTTTTCAGCATATTTTTTTTTAATCCATTATTTGTATTTCCAGAGTATTTTTAACAATTCAAAGAAGAAACCTTCATTTCTTTTGTTTGATCCTGCTATGCTTATTGAGTAAAATAAATAAAATAATGGTTTCTTGGATGTTACTGTATTAAGGATTTAACTTCCTCTGAGGAAACTATGGACAACCCATCCACAGCATGTTGAAAGCTATGAGTCACCTGGCATTGACCTTGATGTGTGTACTTATCTAAACACCACACATCTGTTCTTTCTTTTCCAATAAATGGACCATATGCCCCTTGACTCACATACAAGAGCACAGTGTTCTAAAACAAACACACTAGAGTTAATTTAGGGGATAAAATGAACTTTGAAAAAGACTCATGTTTAATGCTTGAACTGTGACAAAGCAAAATTTATTTCTAAATGTAAGAGTGACATTTTATCTCTTCTCTACTACACTGCTAAACAAGCCAGTTTAATAATGTAATGTTTCAATAAAGCTAAAAAAATCTAGCTAGATAAATTTAATTTCAAACAAGAAATTTTTTAGATACTTCCCATTATATATTATACTTGAAATCTTTTCAACCATACAATTTTATATTCTTAAGCCAGTCATCAGTCATTGAAGCCTTAGGAAAAAAAATATGAGCTACCAGTCTGGAATGTACAAGTTAACAATAATTTTAAGCACATCCTACATTTGAAAAAATTTACAAAAGTATATTTACAAATATGCTTTTACATTATTGACTTTCATTTGCTTCTATAACAATTTGTTCAGGTAGGAAGAAGTACTGATATTAAAACTCAGAGTTTAATAGCCCAAAGCCACAATTACAAAAGAGAAGACAGAACTTGAACCCAGGTCCTTTGCCAAATCACATGTAGGCCCTACACAATAACATGAACTCCCATTCTCGTAAATCTGGTAAGATACATTAAAAATTGGTCAGGGTGGTTACATCTGGGAAATATGGGATGAAATTACAGGGATACTTCATATCTTTATACCCTATATCTTCCATAGCATTTAAATTTAGTTTAAAATTCATCTTATTTTGACCAGATAAAGTTACACAATGATAAAGCTATTACATTGTAACAATGTACAAAACACTATGTTGAAAATGAACTTTACAACTTGGGGGGGTAGTTGTGGAAGTGGGAGGGAAGGGATGGTAGGGGGAAAATCAAAGGAGAAGGCAACAATACTCAATAAGAAGTGTACTCATTACCTTGCTCATGTAACTGTAACCCCTCTGTACAGCATTTTTACAATAAAAATGCATAAAAAAAGGAAAATCACTATTTGAGTTATAAAAAACAATAACAACAACAAAAATCAAGAACCAACACAGATATTTACAAACCAATAAAATACTTTTAAAATCCTTTTTTTTGGGGGGAGGGGCCAGTCATGGGGCCTGAACTCTGGGCCTGGGTGCTGTCCCTCAGCTCTTCAGCTCAAGGCTAGCGCTCTACCACTTGAGCCACAGCACCACTTCAGCTTTTTTTCTTTTTGCTTATGTGGTGCTGAGGAATCGAACCCAGGGTCTCATGCATGCAAAGCAAGCACTCTACTACTGAGCCACCTTCCCAGCCCCTACTTAAACATCCTTAAAGGAAGAATAAACACGTAATAGTCCTGTCAAAGTTACACTTTACCAAAATTTTAAATAAATAAACCCTGGCCATAAAAACAATGTGATAATTAAAATACTGGCTGTCATTTAGGATTCACTTAGACAAGTGTTTTTGTTTTACTTTTTTAATATGCAAAAGGACTGTTTTAGGGGACAGGTTTTCCTCTGTCTCTGTCTCTGTCTCTGTCTCTCTCTTTGGTGCCAGTCCTTGGACTTGAACTCAGGACCTCGGTGATATCCCTGAGCATCTTTTGCTCAATGCTAACACTCTACCACTTGAGCCACAGCTCCATTTCTGGCTTTTTTGGTAGTTTAATGGAGATAAGAGTTTCATAGACTTTCCTGCCCAGGATGGCTTCTAATTGCAACCCTCAGATCTCAATCTCCTGAGTGGCTAAGATTACAGGGATGAGCCACTGGTGTCCAGCTTGGGACATATTTCTTACTACTTATACTTCAATGGCCATTTTGATAATTAAGTTAAAAATGAAGAAACTTTAAATCATGTTGTAAACTAACTTCTAAGAGTTTCTCCCAAAAGAGAGAGAAAAAGACAACAACAAGAAGCACAAAACCCAGAGAAACAGAAAAAATAAAATTACTTAAAAATTATGTATTTAAGCCGGGCGCCAGTGGCTCACACCTTTAATCCTAGCTATTCAGGAAACTGAGATCTGAGGATAGTGGTTCAAAGCCAGCCTGGGAAAGAAAGTATGTGAGACTCTTATTTCCAGTAAGCCACTTGGAAAACCAGAAGTGGCACTGTGGCTCAAGTGGTAGAGCACTAGCCTTGAGCTGATAAGCTAAGGGACAGCCCCCAGGCCCAGAGTTCAAGCCCCATGACTGACAAAAAGAAAAAGAAAAAAAACTTATGTATTTAAGCAAAAAAGGTCAAAAGCTATGTATGTACATATGACCAGATAAAATGATGCTAAGCAAAATGAACCCCAATTTAGGGACACAAGTGGTTTTTATCTCTGTTGCTGTTATTTTTAATGTATTTATAATGTACTATATGATTTTTTTGTTTCTTTTGTATGTTATTCCCCCACGGTATAACCCTTGTTTTCACTGTATTTGATTCCAGTGCCCTGCATCTTGTTTATAAATTTTTCTAATTTGGGGAGGGGAAGGGAAATAACAAAATGCTGAAACAAGGATACAGGTTGACCTATTGTAACAAAGAGATGTACAAGACACTATGTTGAAAACGAACTTTACAACTTTGGGGAGGTGGGGGAAAGGAGGAGTTAGGGAGCTGGGGAGAGAAGGGATGGTAGGGGAAAACAAAGGAGGGGGTAACAATGCTTGAAAGGAAATGTACTCATCACCTTACTCTGTAACTGTAACCCCTTTGTACAATTAAAAATTATGTATTTAATCCAATAGTCAACAGTATGGAATAGTTTTCTTAATTTTGTCACATTTAAACAATAGGGAATTGCTAGTATAGTCTTCCTCAGTCCCCTCAAGTTTCTTATTCCAGCATTCCAGGTCTATATCTGTGTGTGTGTGTGTGTGTGTGTGTGTGTGTGTGTGTGTGTGTGTGTGTGTGTGTGTGTGTGTGTGTAAAGATATCTGTATGTATGTCATCCATAGTGAAACAAATAGCACACACAGACACATATCTGAAGTTTTGGGGTCTACTAATAAGAGGAATAAGGACAAATTTGTGTATTCCATTCTTCAGGCAGATGTAGAATAGATTTTTAAATATGCAAATGACCTGCCTGCAGGGTGGTAGTGGCAAGAGATTTTTGTTTTCATGATAAACAAGCCAATTTATTGTTCTGTAATAAGAAGTGAGACTTTTTATCATGCAAATTAAAAAAAAACTATGTCAGCGAAGAACGAAGGGGCATTTTCTTCCTTTAGGCAGTTACATGGAGGACCAGGTTCTATGAAGTTATTTGGCAAATGTGAAGTCCAAACTATTCTTAAGGTCTACAATACATCACGAATTTGTCCCACCACAAGAAGAGCCCACGCCCCAGAAGGTTAGAGGTTCTTCCCTACCCCTTCCTCTGGCTGAGCTCTAAGAAGTAGTGACAAATTTTGGAAGGGAGCAAATTTCAAAGGGAATTTTACATATCCTTTCTAAAGTTAACATGTAAAGAAGATGTTTTTTTCTTTTTGGAGTTCTGGTTTTTAATGAAAGTACCTTTACGTCTTATTTACATAGAATATTTTAAGTAGATACAAGAAGAATGAGATTATTCTTTCTTCTTCCAAAGAAGCAAATTAACTTAATACAAAAGAATAGACAAAGAGAAAAATAGAGGTATCCAGGAGAGGTGATTATATTAGAGAAGTAATAGGAAAAAGATATGTTAGCTAGAAATCAAGGGTTGAAATAGTTATATAAATAGACATGGAGGCCAAACTTGCCAGAATTCTGAGATGAAGGAAACTTTGTCCCTGTGAGGATAATGTAAATTTCAAATGAGAGCTGTAGAAAATGATGATGAAAAGAACATGAAAGAAAAAAATTTAAGGTAAGCTACATATCCAAGAATCTCCTAAGAATTTTCTTGTTTTTATTCTAAATTTACTATATTTAGAAACTTTATCACTGTAATTTCCTATGATTGAAGGAATATGTATAAAGCTTTCTTTCTTTTCCTTAGTAACAAAAAAAATATTTTATTACATTTAACTAATTGTATAAAGGGTTTAGTATAGACAAAAAAATCCATGATTAAGAAATCCTTTAAATATCTGAGGTGATAGTTAAATCATTCAAGAATAAGGATGTGAACAGCAATGGTAAAAAATAAATCTTGCAAGGATAAGTTGAAGCAATCATAGCCATATGTAAATATATATCAAGTAATATCAAGTGCTGAATTACCATTTTAATGTAAGCTTATACAAGAGAAAAGTCTGTATAGGTTTATAAATGTGCAATAGTTGTAACTAAAGTTATCAAGCTTTTGATACTGAATTAGCCAGAATCATCTATGCATAATCACTTTAATTATGCAAGTAGATTGTCTAAATTATCTTCAAAGAGCTCATAGTGTTAAAAGTATTTTGTCATATCTTTATTCGTTTATCCCAGTATTGGAATGTGTGAAATTAAATCAATTAGATGCTATTGATTTCACAAGTTTAGGCAGTAATGTAGGTACATGGAATTGCTTTGTGGAGAAAGTGGGATATTTGTTAAAAGTAAGTATGTAGTTATCAGATTAACTAGGCTTTTGTATATATCCAAGGACTGGTAGTTTAAAAAGTTAGATCTGCTAGAATGGATAAAAAGTATCATGACAAATTCATTTAACAGCTGTGCATTTCATTTTAGACGTCACACCAATATGGCAAAAATATACGAAGAGGAGGCAATGGGTAATAGAAAGCATGTCATGTGGGCTCAAACTAATTGACCTAACAGACACAATTTAATTTCTTTAAGTCAGAGTTATTAGCCCAATTTTGGAATCCATAATTGTAATTGAATCATTAATGTTAAAATTTGTATACATTTGAGAACCACAGCCATTCACTATCAGCACAGCATAGGAAAATTATATTGTTCAGCTATCTTCACTAATACTATTTTATGACACTATTCTATTCCAACAAAAATGTTATCTCTATGCATCTATCTATCTATCTACCTACCTATCTACCTACGTATCTATCAATCTATCAATCAATCTATCTATATATATATATACACACACACTTTTTTTGTTGATGTTTCATGAACCCACAATAAGATGTGAGCATTAGAGAATGGACAATAGTTATTCAACTTCTCAGAAGCTAGCCTGAAACTATTCTCATTACTCAGTGGACCTGATGATTCCATTAGGGGAGAGACAGAAATGAAATTATACTGCACTACCCACCAGTTAAGACTGAAGACTATATTATTTCTCTTGCATAGGTCTTTTGATCTACATGGCTTTAAGCCTCATTTTCTTATTTATTTGTATCTCTACATAAATATTACAGCCTGGAAACATCTTTCATCTTCTTACTCTATGCACTAAATATATTATGTCATGAGATTATACTTATATTGTATCTTCTTACTATGTACTAAGAGTAGATCTTTGCTTTTCTTAACTTATATTTTGATCTCTAACACTTTGAATAGTATCCAAGACATATTCATGTCCCATACACATTTCTTGAGCCAAATATAAGAGTGAAGATGACAGGACTCTAGATACATGATGACAATGTGGGCACCTGTGGAGGCTGGTCACTCAGCATGCTCATGGACTTGGGAAAGGTCAGTTCTCCAGGTCAAGGTGGAAGGTCATCTTTGGGACTAGGAATGTGGCAGAGGGTAGGACAAACATTAGGCACTGACATTGTGAACTTGGATGCATGAGAGCAATGTCACCTCCCCAGACAATGAAGATGCTAACATTCCCAAGTTTCTGGACCACATTGATGTAACCATAGTGACTGACAGTAGTAATTGACCACAGGCTCCTCACTGACCATAGCGAGTGGGTCCTTACAGCTGGATGTGATGTAGAAATACAGACGAAGAGCACATTTATTGGAACTTAGTATCAATGGCCTTAGCAACCAAACCTCTAATGTTTGATATTTTTCACTCAAAAGAGCCTCATTGGTAGTGAAAAGTGAACAGTGACAACTGTTGATTAGAGTCTTCATGAATTGAACCTCTGTTCTCTACCCTCAGGGTGATGCTAAGTATAGAAGCAGCCGTCGACTGTACAAGGCATGTGCTCTGAGTCACGTGGCTTGTGTTGGCATCCAGCTGCCACCTACAAGATGTGCCATTGCCAGTCCCCTCAAGACTTCACCCTTGCTTCCACCTCCTCGCAACATACTCAGCCCTCTCTCTTCTTCATGCCTTACTTCACTTTCTAGGAAGTGGTCTTGGAATGGCATATACTTCAAAAGGCTGCAGAATGAGTCGCATGAGGCAATGGAGCTTTCTGGAGTGGCTAATAACTGCAGAAGAACTAGCATTGGCTAGTTAACTAACCATACTCACTCAGGCCAAGTCTGTGTATACTCAAGTCTCCTCTGAGATTCTAAATGGACAAAACCTGCTGTTTTAGCTATCTGAGTTCAGAATTCTAAAATGCACCTACTTTTCCTTAGTCTTGCTCTATTCTTAATCATACTCCAAGGACATCAAGCTGACACATACAAGTTCTGGACATGTATTTTGATGAACACATATACACATGCTGAATGTTAAGTAGACATTATTGACTTGAAAAGGACTACTCTCAGAAGGTAGTCCCATCTGTATATGACAAAATCACGTCCCTTCTTGCATGATTCATTAATATACCTGATCTCCACTCATTTGCCAGCTAGGATGTCTGAGCAAAATTTCTACTATGAAGAAAGCCTCTCTATTTCTCTTGGACTTTTGAGGGCTGAAATATAAGATGCATTTCTACTTCTGAAGTGATCTAGGAATAGATAACTGTTTATTTTGCACAAGGTTTTGTTTTTTCAGGCTTTGTTTGGGCTTTGTATCTGTATCGTTCCTCTTCCAAACGTTCCACATGCTCTGAGAATCAGACAACAGATTGAGAATGGCCTAGAATCCAAGAACGATGTTCCATCCATCCCAGGGAATGGAGACTCATCTTCACAGTTTTATGAGGCATACATTGTAAAAGGAATGCATCCTGGGTGTTCAGAGACTGGGGAGGTTCCAGGCCTACCTTAAACTATTTAGGTCAGAGGCCCTAAGAGAGCTGCCCTAAATGGCCTGAGGAGTTTATATGCATTTGTCCTAGCTCCTCTGAGGGATCAGATCTGCTGTGTAAGTCCAGCCTGTAACACAGGACTTTCATACCTTGGGAACAAGGCATAGAACTGGCAGAGGCCAGTGGACTCACCACCTCCCTCTGTGATCATTCAATCAGAATTTCACACCAACAGGAACATTTTAAACAGATCATTTTCTTTATTACTGTCTGGGGGGAATGCAGTGCTGAATCTCCTACCAATTTCAATTGTACAGGATAATCCTGCACACTGCCTACAAAGGAGCATTTCTGAGTAATGAGAAAGTAATTTATCAAAAGCAGGGAATTGGTGTGCACAACACTGAATCTGAGATATAGTCATTATTCTTAAGTCTCTGTCACATGTTAGCATTGTGCAATGATTTCCACACGTATAGCCTTAATGATGTTTATAAAGCAAATTTGCTGTTATTTTTATTCTGCAATGAAGATGCCAAAAGCTCAAAATTTTATCTGCAATGTTAAGTGGGCGTGCATGTTTTGTTGGGATTTGAATTCATGTCTTTTTCTTTCGCTGAAGACTAATAATAATAATAATTATTATTATTATTATTATTATCAACCATGTCTTAGTCCAGCCCATGACTATCCAAAATAAAACCATAAATTGGGTAACTTATGCACAACTGAAATACGTTTTCTCAGGTGAGACGTACAAAATCAAGGCAACTACAGATTCAGAATCTGGAATGGGCTACTTTCTCATAGCAGACATTTTCTGGTCCTGCCTTTTGGTGGAATGGACAAGGCAACAAAGCCTTCCTTTATAAAGGCACTAATCATTAGGTAATCATTAAATAATCATGAGGGCCGCACCCTCATGACCTGCACACCTTCTAGAGCCCCACCTCCTAATATCTTTTTGGCCAATAAGACTCAAAAGCAAATTCGAGAGATGGCTCACATGCATTCTGTTCACAGCAAATCACCCTTGAGAAATACAACACCACTGAAAGAGTTTATATCTAAGAAACCAATTTTAGGAACAGAGGGAAAAAAATGAGATTTTATTTCAGAATTCAGTGGCCTTGACAAGTACAAGAAAACAAGCAGAAATAGTCAATAGAAATATTTGTGCCCAAAATAAGAGTTGACTTGTTTTGTGCTCAGTCAAATCTCCTTTGTATTATGTGTTCATCTTTGAACATATTTTTTCTTCTTCCTTTAAATAAAACCAACAAGCAAACAAGAAAAAACCTTCGGCATAGTTAAATTTGCATTTTTAGAAATTTGTGGCAAACTTTGGCAAGCCTTTCCATGTAAAAGCCAAAAGATTTTGCTATCAGCTTGGGCAAAAACTTCTCAGCCTCCGAGAAGTGTGTGTGACTCGGAGTTAGTCTCATGACAAGACCATTTCACAGCCCTGCTGACAGGGCAGAAGCAAACACAACTCTTTCTGACTGGTAATTTCTCCCCTTTGTTTGATTCCTTGTCTGCATCATCTCCCTTTCCCTAGAGTCTTTGAAATCAAATGAAGAATGACATGAGAAAAGAGTGCATTTCAGGATACAGAGTTTGACTCTTCTAGCCTATTGATTTGGGGTGCCATGTAGATTTGATATCAGCCATAATTCAGTATCCACCAAGAGTCACTTCCATTCTTTAGGTCTGTGTTTCTGAGATGAGCTACTTTAGATTACTGATGGCTTTTAACTTGGGTAGGAATATGGAAAGCCTGTTCTGGAAAGTTCATGTAAGTAAAGGAGGAATTAAATGATCTGTTGCCTAATGAATTTTTGAGAGAACTTATATAGTAAGGATGAGGGCAAATGGTCAATAGTATTTGGATACTATATCCACTACAGTTTAGCTCCTTTAATCCAAGTCAATTAAATTCTCTGTAGTTCAATTTCTCTGTCTGTGGAATGGATATAATAACACCAACTTCAGAAATTGCTCCAGTATTTAGACTCAGTACAGATAGAGCATTAAAGCATTCCTCTCACCCAGTAAGTGTTCATGTTCCTATTCAGCATGTTCAATGATCCGGACATGCACATTAGTGTGGGACTGAAACATTTCATTTTGCATTTTCATGTAAATGATGAAAGCAACTTATCTGTCTCCAAATATTATTTCTCTTTAATTTTAAAAAAATTTTTGGTGTAATAAAGTTTTATTTTTCCAAATGTACAGTTGGTTGGATCTGTTCATGCATCTTCACCAGCGTTGGGGACATCTCCACCTTTACTATTTCTAGTGTAAATTATTTGAGCTCTGTGCTTTGAAGCTAACTTGATGAGTCTTTTACTAAGCAGCTCCTTAAGGGCTGCCCTGGCCAGGGAGCCACGAACCAAATCCTTAGCCTCTCAGAAACCACAGCAGGGGTTATGAGCTTATAGTAGGGAAGTTCCTTACAGAGTTTGTCTTACGTGGCTTTGTCAAACAGGATGAGGTTGTTGAGCTTGTTCTGAACTTGGCCTTTGGACCACTTCCTCTTCTTGGCCTTGCACCCAGACTTGTTTACTGGGTCCTATTCCTTCTTGGCCAACTTCCCAGCATCTTTCTTCTTCTTGTCGTCCTTGCGTGGCATCACGAAGTCTGGAGGGCAGGAGGGAGCGCTGTGGCTTGGTCAAGATATTGGGCAGAAAAAGTGTTTCTCTTTATTAACAACCTCTTTTACCAAAGTTATGATCGGGATTCTAGAATGCAGGCCCAAATTCTTCCTCTTAGTTTGCTGACAGAGAGATCGTATGTTTCAGAAATTTGTATTGCATTTCTATGAGACTTTGATCCAGTGCTTTACCAGCTGTGAGTAGGAGTCAGAGAAAAATTACTATTAACAGTTGGAGTCACTATTCAGAAAGGCCTTCGTCAGGAAAAGAAAATTTAGTATCTCTGTGGTGGTGCCAGGCTTGAATTTTAAGTGACTCTGGCTAAGAAACACCCAGATGAAGGAATGCCAGAAAATCAGATTTTTTTGTTCTTATGGAAAGTATTCATTATCACTATCTACATAAAAATGAACTGTGGCTTAAATATCAGGTAAATCTCCAGAAGGTGCTGCTTTATTATTATTTTTATTTTTATTTTTTATTGTGAAAATACCATACAGAGGGGTTACAATTACATAGGCAAGGTAATGAGTACATTGTTGCCTCCTCCTTTGTTTTCCCCTCCCATCCCTTCCCCCCTCCCACCTCCTCCTACCACCTCCCCCAAAGTTGTACAGTTCATTTTTAAACATAATATCTTGTACATCTCATTGTTGCAATGGGTCCACCTGTATCCTTATTTAAACAATTTGTTTTTTCCCTTCCCCTCCACAAATTATACCAACAGCAAATACAGTGAAAGCAGGGGTTATACGGTGGGGGAGGGACATATAAAGCAACAAAGAAATCATCTTATAAGTATGTTAGAAACAATCACAAGAAAGAAAAAAAACATTTGAATCCTTATCTTGGGGTTCATTTCACCTGACATCAACTTATCTGACCTTTCATATGAACAGAAGTCAAGAAACATTACCTTGCAGAAAGCATTCCAGATGCATCTTCAGATCAGGCTTCTGGAAGTGAAAATTGAGTCCGAAGATACATTGGGGAATGTATCTTGAGAGACATCTAACTCATTAGTATTCTCCTCTGTTGAGCTTTTTGTCTATCCCGTAGCTGGAATCAAGTTCTATCCAAGAGATGCTACAGACAAGCAAATATTATCAAAACAAAAAGGCAGTGATAGGCTCTTACACAATGTTCCTGGGGACTTCAACACCCTAGTGTCAACACTAGGTAGATTATTCAGACAGAAAAATCAAGGAGCCAACATTGGTAAATTGCATCCCAGAACAAATGGCCTTCACCGAGCCCTATAGAACATGCCACACAATGCCCACAGAATCCACATTCTGCACACCAGCACATGGTGGAGCATTCTTCAGAGAGATCATTTGATAGGTCATAAACACATCAACAGAGTGTTATCTATATACACATGTTCAGTGAATAACTATCATAATATTCAAGAAACAGGTGAGGTATATGCTCATGCCTGTAATACTACTTGAGAGGCAGAAATCAGAAGGATTGAAGCTCAAGCTCAGCCTGAGCAGAAAGTTGGCAAACCTTATCTCAAGAAAAATGCTGTATATAGTACTCCATGTTTTAATTCCAGCTATCAGGGAAGCATAGGTAGTAGGATTGTGATCCAGGCTGTTCTGGGAAAAAAACATGAGAGACTTCATACAAAAACAAAACAACAACCACAAAAAACCCCAAACTAAAATCAAACAGGGCTGGGAGCATAATTAAAGAATGCCTGTCTTGAAAGCATGATTTCAAAACCCTTTTGCTAAGAAGAATGAAAAAGAAATTAAAACAAATTAAGTGTACACTCATTGATGAATGTGTAAATAAAGTGAGGTACCTATGTAGGATGACTATTTAGTCATTAAAAAAAATCTTGTCATTTCTGACAACATGAATGGAAATGGAGATCATTATCTCAAGTGAAACAAGCCAGACCCTGAAACACAGGCATAGCATGGTCTCACTCATTTGTGGAATCCAAAGAAGCTCACCTCATAGACATTTAAAATTTAAAAAAACAAAATGCAAATGAACCATAAGTTGTCACAGACAATTGGCCTTCTAAACAGAACATGGCACAACTCCAGGAAAACTCAAAGCCTCTAGCAGGCCTCAAAGAGTGACTAATGTCTGACGTCTCAAGGATTTGGGAGTTCAGAGTCAGGGTTTGAAAACAGTCTTGGCAAAAGTTAGCAAAACTGTATCTGAAAACAAATTGGGTATGGTGGTTCACACTGTGGGCTTAGCTACTCAGAATTACAGGTTAGAGGATCATGATTTGAGGCTGGCCCAGGTAAAACCATGAGACATATCTGAAAGCAAAGTGAATAGACTGGGGATTCAGTTCAAGTGCAAGACCCTGAGTTCAGTTCCTAGTACCCCCAAAACAAACATAAAAGGGAAAATAGATCCCCTGCTTATAACTTGTTAAGAGTCTAGAGTTCTATGCTTGATGCTGGTGGCTCATGCCTGTAATCCTAGCTACTCAGGAGACTGAGAGCTGGGGATTGCGGTTCAAAGCCAGAGTGGACAGGAAAGTCTGTGAGACTCTTATCTCCAATTAACCACCTAAACACTGGCAGTGTGGCTGTGGCTCAAAATACTAATCTTGAGCAAGTAGTTCAGGAACAGTGCCCAAGAACCTGAATCAAACTCCAAGACTAACAAAAACAAAAACAAAAAACAAAAGAAAAACAAAAAACCATCTAGAGTTCTAGTCTTGCGTGAATTCTTTTATTATTCTGTGGTGACAGAATCTATGGTAGACTTTTTGGTCTTTAGTTTTGTGTGTGTGTGTGTGTGTGTGTGTGTGTGTGTATTTGTGTCCAGTTCTGGGGCTTGCATTTAGAGTTGGGCACTGTCCTTTGGCTTTTTTTGCTCAAGGCTAGTGCTCAACTATTAGAGCCACAGATCCACTTCCAGCTTTCTGGTGATTAATTGGAGATAAGAATCTGATAGACTTTCCTGTCTAAGCAGGCTTTAAACTGAGAACCTCAGAGGTCAGCCTGTTGAGAAGCTAGGATTACAGGTGAGAGGCACCAGTGCCTGGCCTCATCTTCAAGGTTTTTGTTTGTTTGTTTGTTTTTAATTCAAAAACATTTTACAAAACTGACCACTTCCAGGTTTCTTTTCTTGGCTTTCTTGACCTTTTCTCTTCCCATTTCCATTCCCCTTCCCCTTTGGATGTTCATTTTAAATTTTCTTCATTGTTTCTCTCTAATCAGTAAATATTGCAGCTTTGTTTCTTACCCTTTCCCCCTCATCTTTGTCTCTTTATCCACTTGGTCACTTTAATTACTACTTATTCACCAGCAAATGCTTTTTTTCTTTGAGTTAACCCATTTCAGAATTAGATCAAGCCTCGCCTGCCAGTATTTATTTAAAAAGTTGTCTCACCATAGAACTAAGAGAAGGAAGGAATAAAAGTCAGCAGAAAAACACATTATCAAGACAACCACTTCTACAGGCCTCTCATACTGGAATCTTCTAAGGGCTTCAGAGCAGCTTTAATAAATGTGTCTCGGGTCTCTCTCCTCTGAGGGAGAATAACAAGTTATGCCCCTTAATCAGCTTCTGTTTTGCTGATCAAGGGCTACCTCATATGTAGGCTATAGTTTGGATCTTAAATGTGTGTGTCTTAACCCTTTCATTAATAGGTTTTTGAGTTAAAAAAAAAAAAAACAACCTGAAGATGAGGCCAGTCACTGATGGCTCACACTGTAATCCTAGCTACTCAACAGGCTGACCTCTGAGGCTCTCAGGTTAAAGCCAGCCTAGGCAGGAAAGTCTATCAGATTCTTATCTCCAATTAATCAACAGAAATCTGGAAGTGGATCTGTGGCTCTAGTAGTTGAGCACTAGCCTTGAGCAAAAAAGCCAAAGGACAGTGTCCAACCCTAATGCAAGCTCCAGAACTGAGCCACAAATACACACACACACACACACACACACACACACACACACACACACACACACACACACACACACACACACACACACACACACACACACACACACACACAAACTAAAGACCAAAAAGTCTACCATAGATTCTGTCACCACAGAGGTCAGTGTTACTCATGTCTTGTATCTGCTTTTTCTTTTTGATAAAACATCTGCTTAAAAGAATTCACGCAAGACTAGAACTCTAGATGGTTTTTTGATGGTTTTTGTCAGTCTTGGAGTTTGAATTTAGGTCCTTGGGCACTGTTCCTGAACTATTTTGCTCAAGATCAGCACTTTGAGCCACAGCTACACAGAGACATGTTATTGGAGGATGTTAGAAAACTGACTTCCTCATATTTCCAATACCCCATTGAGGCCTAGGAGAGAGAACGGTAAGAGACATTAACTATAGTTTGGCAAGAGCGGCTGGAGTAAGTGGTTGAGATGAAAGGTATTTGAAGGACCTGATACGATTCTCATGTGTATTTTTCCAGACTTCACTGAACCCTACACTTACTTGAAGATAACCAACCATCTCCTTGATGTCTCTACCTGTATAACTCAACCATGGCTCCTTAATCTTAGAACATACTAAAGTGATCACATGGGTTACTTCCTTCATACCTGTACTGCCAAGATTTCTTGTTATGGAAAATTGGTACCTGCCTTCCCAAGTCATAAAATTCAGTCAATGATCTTCATGTTGCCCTCTCTTTCATGTTCCATATGATATCATTTCCCATCTAACCTGTTGGTGATTCCTGTTGGTTTCTATAGCCATTGCCATAGTCTAAGCCACTGTCATTTCTTACTGGGACTGTAGTAATAACTATTCCACATTGCTGTTGATTCATTCAAATCCTTTCTCCACTCTGAACTGGAAGGATCATTTTTTTTTAATGGAAGAGTAAACACATAGC
The DNA here is from genome assembly GCF_024711535.1 of Dipodomys merriami. Lineage (NCBI taxonomy): Eukaryota > Metazoa > Chordata > Mammalia > Rodentia > Heteromyidae > Dipodomys > Dipodomys merriami. The sequence goes on from NW_027206119.1 coordinate 636,686, forward strand.
TCTCCTGTTAAATCTCTTTACTGACTTCCCATTCTTAAACTGAGTTTTGAGCCTCCTAAGTATGGTCTACATAAAATGCCTCTTGGCATTCTCCCCTGTGTCACAGAAGTAGTTCAGTTCCAGTTTCCCAGCATCTGTCCAAGTATAGAAGCCCCTCCTTCCTCTGTGGCTACACGCTTGCAACAAATAGCTACTTTTCGGTGAGATATTGTTCGTCAGCTTTCTGTGACCGTAGCAAAATAACAGACACAATTAACTTCTAAAGCTAAAAGGTTTAATTTTGGCTCATATTCTGGAATTTCCAATCTGAGATAGGGTTGTGCCCAATTTTTTAGGGCCTCTGGCAAGGATGGCACACCATGGCAGAAGTGTGTGAGAAAGCAAAAGTTGTTATATTATGAGCAAGGAAACAAAAGGAATCAGGAAGGGGCTGTGGGCCCATAATCATCCCCAAAGACCTAAAAACCTCCCACTGCCTAATGAGAGCCTTCCACCTACTCAATGTACACTGCACTTCCCACTTGGGCCACTCTGGGGACCAAACCTTTAATACATTTGAGGATAGTACCTATATTCAAACAGCATACAGTTTTTAAAGGTTTCTGATTAACCAACATCTTTGAAACCTTGAATGAAAGAATGAGACAAATCAGAGAAGAATATGGAGGGAGAAAGTATTTTCAAAAGTCTGAGGTCTCAGCCAGGTGCCAGTAGTTCACACCTGTAATCCTAGCTACTCAGGAGGTTCAAAGCCAGCCCAGGCAGGAAAGTATGTAACACTCTTATCTCCAATTAACCACCAGAAAACTGGAAGTGGCTCTGTGGCTCAAGTGGTAGAGTGCTTGCCTTGAGCTGAAGAGCTGAGGGACAGTGCCCAGGCCCAGAGTTCAAGCCCCACGACTGACAAAAAAAGTCTGAGGTCTCAGTTACATGTTTACTACATTACAGGTTTGGTTTTCTGGTTGTTGTTGTTGTTGTTGTTGTCAGTAGTGGGGCTTGAATTCAGGTCCTGGGTGCTCTTGTTCAAGGCTAGTTCTATCACTTTGAGCCACAGCTCCACTTACGGATTTTGAATCATTAATTAGAGGTAAGAATCTCAAGGGGACTTTTCTGCCCTGGGCTGACTTCACACCATGATCCTCAGATCTCAGCCCCTTGAATAGCTAGGATAATAGGCATGAGCCACAGATACCCAGTTCCTTACAGTTTTTAGTCTAGATCCTGCCTCTAAACCTTCCTTCCTTGACAAACAGTTATTTCAGTTATATAGCACTTAATTTATACAAAGCTATGTTTTAAATGCCTAGAAAACATTAATTCCTTTACTTAATTGACTCTGTTGCACAATAGAGCTGTGTTCAGACTCTACTTCCTTACTGTCATTTTTCTCAAGGCTAGTGTTCTACCACTTGAACCACAGTTCCACTTCTGGCTTTTTGTGGTTAAAAAGGGTCTCACAGACTTTCCTGCCTGGGCTTAGTTTCAAATCTTTATCCTCAGATGTCAGCCTTTTGTGTAGCTAAGATTACAGGCATAAGCTACCAGTACCTGGCTATGTTGTAATATGCATTAGTCCAGCTACTATACTTACAAGAAATCCTGTGATTGAGAAGAATGAGTAAATTAAACCTCAAGGTAAAGCTACTATATATTTTGGACTTCTAGAAATACCTGACTTCAAAGCCCCTGGCTTTTCCACTTACTTTTCATTAATGGATTCAATATTTAATGAGAACCTTCTGTAAGCACTGTATGACCTTTGGGACATGCTTTCACACCTTAGATTCTTTGTGTCTAAACCCGACCTTTCTTTTCCTTTAGCATTCCCTGTCACGTGTCTTTCCTAATTTGAGATAAACCTTTCTACAGCTACTTACTTCACCTTGCACTAAAAATACATTTTATCTATTCCAAATTCCTTGCCTGGGTATGACAAGTCATTTATTAGGTGTATATGGCTCAGACTATTTCCCTAACAGCTCAGTTTTTTTTTTTTTTTTTTTACCACTTTTCTACCTGAAATTCCTACAGAAGAATCTCATCCAAAGTGCTTTTTTTAAAAAAATATTATTGCCGACTGCTGTAAGGCCTTTTTTATTGCCCAAGAGGCCTCCACTCATTATTTTTTTAACATGTGTACTTCACTTGGTTTCACTATAGATATGTGTGTGTTTAAAGTTCTGCATAAAAGAGTGGGGTCAAGGGAGTAGGCCCCACAGCCTCAACACACAGGCCCAGCAGCGGAGGGTGGAGGCCATGGCAGCTAACAGCTTCAACGTGGGTGAAATTGCTTAGAAGTGCATCACTGAACAGTGACCACAAAGCAATGAATCAGGTGGATTCATTCCAATGCCCAGGACCCAGACGCCAGGACCTGGCACTAGTGGAATAGTTTTACTCATTCCTAAAGACCAATGTTGCATCTATGAGGGAAGTCACTTTGCAGAGCTGCCCACAATCTCTTCTCACCTCCCATAGTATTTTGTACATATGTATGTATATGTGTGTGTGTGTGTGTGTGTGTGTGTTCTCATGGATGTCATCCCTTACAGGTTTGCAAGCTTCTGATTAGACTGAGCTTTTCAAATTTAAAATCTATGTCATCTCCAATTTTCTTTTCTTAGCACATCAGAATGAAAATCTCCACAATGAAAGAGACATAAAATATCAAAGAATAAATCGTTACATATATTTAGATACTATATAAAGAAGATGTTAATATTCCATTAAAATGCATTAAATACACTCTCAATAATTAGGAAACCACATTCAGCTTTGGAAAGGGAGGCAGAATTCTTTGGGAAATTAAATAACAAAATCATTTTCATCTCAATAGAAAATATGAACATACTATGAAAACCTTGACAGAAATCAGATAAAAAATGAACGCGTGAGAATAGCGTAGACTATTCTAATATTGACAAGTAATTAAGAGTGAATCATTCTATTAACTTAGAATCTCATTTGTTCTAAGACACCTGTGTCTTAGAACACCCTTTACCTTCCTGGTAAAGGGTGCATTCAGAAATGGAAAGATGTGTGCTCAGTGATAGGCTAAATCGCTTTGGAGGTTCATTTGGATATTTGTAATTTGCTCAGAGATAAAGATTTAAATCTGTATATGCCTGTGACAGGGAGGCTGTTTTGGCACAAAGATAGATCCAGGCTGCTGTGGTGAAGGATGGATGCCTTTACTCACCAAACTGACAGCACACACTCTAGCAGAGAACTAAGGAGCCCTTGCTTTCTGTATTCCCCTCTGGGTTTGGCAGAAAAGTAGATTTCACAGCACTATCCTTCTCTCTGTAGCTTCCCAGTAAAATAAGGAGTGAGAAATGTCACCTTCTTCTGTGGTTTAATTGCTGAGCATAGAAACTTGGCTCTAACCCGAGTAATTACAGATACAGCTAATGAGGTGAGTGGCTTGTGGTGAATGTATTTAGTCAGAAGTTTGAAAGGTGTGAGCTGAACAAATACAAATAAAAATAGGAAAGCAAACCATCAAGGGTGTTTTTTTTCTATTTAAAAAGAATTCTTTTTGTTTCCAGGATTTTAGTCAAATGTACTTACTTAAGTCAAAACACAAAAAGCAAAGAAATGCCTTGCTCAGCACTCAAGCTCCTCAGGGAAAAGATTAGGGTAAACACATAATTTCTAACTCTCCCTCCCTCTCTCTTTCTCCTGCCTCTCCCCTCTCCTCTCCTTCTTCTTTTTTTCTTTGAGTTCCACAACATTAGCTTAATAATAATTTCTTCTAAGTTGTGGCAATTTGTAAAAATGTGTTCAAGCTGAACTTAACAATAATACTTGAACAAAGAGCCTTGTTGTAATAACTGAAGAATTTTTGCTGTCACATTTTTCATGTTACTTATATAACAATTGAATGCAAAGGACTTAGCACATTCTCACTTATAATGGCATTTCTAAACTAAAACTAAAACATTAAAGCTAAAACTGAAACATGGTCAAGAACAAAAACTTATCTTTTTAATTAATTTACTGTATTGTTACTATGGAGGTGATGTACAGAGGGGTTACAATTACATGAGTCAGGTAATGAGTGCATTCCCTTTCATACAGTGTCTTCTGTTCCCTCATTCTCTCAGTCCCTCCCTCCCATCTTCACCCTTGAGTTGGATAGTTCACTTTGAACATCTTTGGGGAGAGGCCACAGAAACGTATTTTTTTGGTAGAAATAAAATTAGAAAAAAATCTTTAACTCTGTTTTCCCAAACATACAACATGGGCCAACGTGGACACTGTTAGAATTTATTCTGTGAATTAAATAAGCGGCCTTAGTTGTTTCTGGAAAGTGACATACTATGTTCTTTTATTTTTTTCCAAATTGTAGTCCAAAAATATTTTAATAATAAAAACCATAAGTTTCGTGTCTTTGTGTGTAAAATTCTTTAATGTAAAATTCTACCTATATAGCCGTAAAGAATAAAATTTTAATGTAAGAGCATAAAGAAACTGTCTCAGATATCAAAATGCAATTTAGGTAATTGTCATGCAGTTTGAGTTTAGTGTTGTATTAAAAAGTAGATTATTCTTATTTAAAAGCATACAAAGAACTATTTGTGAAAATGAGATTTTTCTCTCTGATCTTTCTGTCATACTTCCCAGCATAACTTTAGTTACTATACCTTCAAATACTTTTGTCAAAAATTAGCTTTCTTTGTTACATTTTTGTTTGTTTACACATTCATTTTCCAGAGTTTCAATTCCTTGTGAAAGTGTTTTTATGAAGTCTGGCTTCCATTCCTTCTGAGATCATTTCAGTATTGGCTTCATCTTGGTGTTGACATTGGTTGAGTCTTTCCTTGGTATAATATGTTACCTTTAATTATATCCCAGACACAGTATGACCATTATGTTGGGAGACTTTGGGTCCTATTAAGATATTTATTTATTTTTCTTTTTAAAATTACCTTTAATAGTCATACAAAGGAATTTTAAATTTTTTCTTGTTGTTGGCCATGGGGTCTGAACTTTGGGCCTTGAGATCTTCAGCTCAAGGTTAGCGTTCTACCACTTGAACCACAGCACCACTTGCAGCTTTTCTGCTTATGTGGTGCTGAGGAATTGAACCCAGGACCTCATGCACACAAGGCAAGCATTCTACCACTGAGCCCCAGGAGTTGGCTTTTAACAAAACAGTTTATGAATACAATACATCAGTGTCACCCATTTCAACATTTTCACCCATCCCTTCTTTACACACCTCTTAGCTCACTCTTCTTATATACATTGCATTCTTGACTGCATTCTCCCACTATTCTCTTCATTTTTCTGCCCTTGTCCCCTTGTCCCCACCCCTTCCTGGTGTTTATTTGGCTGAACTTGACTTTGCCTTTCTAAAGAATTATGCTATTTCAGTTCTCCCTTGAATCCACCATATTTCACTTAAGACATATTTTGTATACACTCACATACCACCCAGTGCATTTTAAGCTTATAAGCTAAATCTAGCTTCTACCTATAAGGAAAAACATGCACCCATTGTCTCTCTGTGTCTGACATACTTCACTTAACATAATTATTTCTAAGGTCTTTCCATTTCTTTACAAATGATACAATATCATTTTTTTCTAATGGATGAGTACAATTCTATTGTACTCATTTTCTTGATCCATTTGTCCACTGAAGGGCATCTGGGCTGATTCCATACTTGAACTATGGTGAAAAGTGCTGCACTGAACATGTGTGTGCTGGTAGCTTTGCTGAATCCTCACCTCTTTAGGTTTAGCAAACAGCCGCAGGCTTGCTTTTTGGATTACGGTTCTAATGACAGTTCAATTTATTTATTTATTTATTTTTTTGTTGGCTGTGGGCTTGAACTCTGGGCCTGGGCACTGTCCCTCAGCTCTTCAGCTCAAGGCAAGCGCTCTACCACTTGAGCTACAGCGCCACTTCCGGTTTTCTGGTGGTTTATTGGAGATAGGAGTCTCACGGTCTCTCCTGCCCGGGCTGGCTTTGAACCACGATCCTCAGATCTCAGCCTCCTGAGTAGCTAGGATTACAGGCGTGAGCCACCAGCGCCTGGCCTCAATTTATTTTTTTATGTGATCTCAATTGTCTTGACTTAACTGGTATTATGTCCAACTGTTTTTGACTTAAAACACCTTTACCCTGGAAAATGTGAGAACCCTTTGATCTTTGTCAGTCATTTCTTGCCTCCCTATTATCCATCCGTAAGCAGCCATTAATCTGTTTTCTGTGTCTATGTTGTTGTCCTTTTCAATATTTTACATTGATAAGTTAATAAAATATGTAGTCCTTTGTGGCTGGTTCCCTTCACTTCTCAGTATATTTTTGAGGTTCATCTGTGTTTTTGTACAAATCCTACATTCATCGTTACAATGAAACAACGTCCTATAAATGTAGCTTATTTTATTTATCTCTTTATAAGTTAATAGTCATTTTGATTATTTCCACAAGTAGCTAATAAAAACAGTGCTGCTGTCTTTTGTTTGAAACCAGTCTTTGATTCTTTCGGGCTTATACCTAGGAGTGCAATTGATAGATCTGGTGGTTAGTTTGTGTTTAATTTCTGAAGAACAACCAAACATTGGTTGTGCCATTTTACATTGCTGCTAGAAATATGTGAAAATTCCAGTTTCCCACATCCTCACTAGCACTTGTTACTTTTGACTTTTTTTGCATGTATTTTTAAAGTTTAATGTCTTTATAGTGTTATTTTTGCCTTCTTGGCTTATCTGAGATCATTGCTGATATTGACTGAGGAATAAGTAGCCTGTCCACACTGGGTTTCCTGAAGGTGTGGAAAGAAGTCTCTCTTTCCCTCCAGGAGATGAAGAGTCCTTCGAAGAAAGCTGTGTTTTGCAGCTGAATCACCTTTGCCATGATGCCCACTCACCTGCCCTCAGATCTGGAAGAGCAAAGAGGCTTTACCAGACATGATGCCTCTTGTAGCTCCTTTGCTGATGCTGCCTGTCCACCTATATATTCATGGAGTGGGAAGAACAGAGTCTTGGGACTGGTGTAGGAGAAGCTCATTTCCATAGGTTGCTCATTTTTATCATGTGTCTTTGTAATCCCTCCCCTTTCATATATATATTCTTGCTTGCCAAACTGAATGTTTTATTAAACATTCAGGAGAATTATATATATGTACACATCAGGAGAATTATATGTACATATATATATAATTCTCCTGAATGTTTAATAAAGTATATAACAGGAGAGTTACATACTTTCTTGGGCTTCCTTCTAGTCTTGAGACCACTAACTAGTTCAGTTTCTTTCAGAGTTCTTAATCTGTTGTCTCTAGTATTATTTCTATCACTTGTACTTTTGGGAGAACTGTCTAGACTAGAAATCTAACTCTCTCTCTCTCTCCACACACACACACACACACACACACACACACACACACACACACATATCTATATACGTTGTCTCAACCAAGGTCTGAGTATTTAAACATAGGGACCACATTCTTATTGGTGTTGTCAGTGGCTATTTCTTTTCTGACACATCAAAGTTACTTGCAAAGGTGTTAATAGATTAATGTACAGAACTTGCTCTAAGTCTATTTTACTATGGTGAGTGAAAGAATTTTGTTATGATACTTAGCCAAAAGAGCTAAATCAGGTCTTTGCTCAATTACATGAAAATGTGACTCTTTTCTTTGTGCTTAGAGAGCAGACTGCACATCTGTCCTTGGCTGTCGTTTGCATTTTGTGTAACTAAAAAGCATCAGGAAGGATAACCACAATGCTTTCTGTGCCCGTGTCACAGGCATCAGAGAACATCTGAGTGTACAAGAATTCTCTCCAAGGATTTTGGAAAATGGTCTATATATAGCTATGCAGCTCAAGGCTTCCCTTAAATAAAAAAAAAAAAAGAACAACACAGAAATGTTTCTGTCATAATAGATAAGCCTATGAAACTACAAGCTTCAAGCATTAGCCGAAGGTTTATCTCTCTGCCTCTTTTGTTTATTTATTTATTTATTTATGGCTGTGGCTAAATGGAATTCTGGGGTTAAAACAAATAAATCTAGCTTCAGGTTGCTTAATAGTCTCTCCCTTCCCTTTAAAAGAGTACCATCTTTTGTGAAGCCCTGAGCTAGCAACGTTCATTTTAATACCAATAAACTTCACAAATCTCCATCCTGTAGATGCAGAAATTACAAATTAGAGAAATTAATTTGCATTATCTCAGTCACACCACTTGTGATTAATAGAGTAACAATGCAGTCTCAGGATAATTTTGCTTCAGTCTTTTTACTGTTGTCTCTTGCAAGACACAGACCTTTTTAAAGGAAAGCATGAACATGTAACCCATGACAGAATAGGAGTTTATGAAAAATTGTATATATATTTGAAAGTGTCAGAACAACTCCTTAGTTAATCTTGTAAGGATTGCTGCTGAGGTGATAGTAACAATGCTTCTAAACAAATGGATGCTTTGTTGTTAGCTCATTGAACTCTAATGGCAAACACTGTTTTGGAAGGCAGTAATGTCTCACAGTACAATGACTTCTGTCCTGCCCCCTGTTGTGTGATTTCTTTTCCTCCAAGCTGACAGAAGCATCCAACAAAAGGAGGAACTAGCAGAGGCCACAGCAGAGTCAAATTTTGAAACAAACAGTCAATGATAAGTGTGTCACATGAGAACAGCTCTTAATTGTCCTGTGATAATTCACTCTCAATATAATGATGTTATTAGAAAGAATAGACTAGTTTCTTGTGGATTAAGAAAAACTCATTTGTCGAAGATGAAAGGGCACACAGCATTTGAATAGACGGAGAAAAGAACTGCAAGAACATGAAATTACTTTTTTGCCTGATAAGACATTTATCTGTGTTTCTCTATCCTCGTGCTAAATGAGGTCTAGAAGATGGAGTACTTTGAAAACAGGCATGGTATTAGGTCGGAATTTTGTCCCAACCACTTAGGAGACAAACATAAATAAGCCCTGCAGTGATACTGGTTACTAATGAAAAAACTTCTTTTGCAAAAGCCATCTGAACTAGTTTTTTTAAAAAAAAATGTTTCCCCCTGGAAATTACCCAGAGCTTCCTACTAAAAGCCAAAGCCACAATCTGTATACAAAGATATATATGCTTCTCAGTGAGAAAATTTGGAACCTATATATTAATCCAAATACACACAGATTTCAAAACAGATGGGTTATGGTAATTTCCCTTTGAAGATGTCTAAACTCTTATTCAGGTCACTAACTTTTTGAGAAATTCTCCTTCTTCTCAGAAGAAGCCTAATAATATGAAATGGGTTCTGAACCAAACTCATTGTTGAATTCCTCTGTCTGCCTTTCACAGCATCCCCAGATGAGACGGCAGCTGCACATTGCCCTAATCCTCCTGTCTTTCCTGCCCGTCCGTCCATCTTTTCTGACAAGTTGGATAGTTAGCTGCTGTTGGTTTGATGGAAGTCAAAAGAAACTGAGGTCTTTGCAAGAAACAGCACAAGGGCTTAAGTATTTTTAAAGTTAGCATTAGGAAATTCTGGGGACTTTTTGGAGGGAGGGAGTCATGGATTTTCTTTTAACAAGGACTTCCTTTGAAATAGGGTTTTATCTGCTGTATTAAGAGGATGAGGAATCTTGGGAATAGGACTGAAAGTGGAAGAGTGGTGGTAGACAACTGATGTTGGAAATAAACAAACGCTTAACAGATACAATAGAATGACGCATAAACCAAATCAAATGTGTATACCCATCATAGAATCATTCCTGAGCCATTGAGAAAATTGAAAAGTTGGGCTTTGAGCAGTGAGAAGTAAACACAGGAAGTTTAGTGTTGTGCATGCTTGAATCAATAGTGGCACCAGGAAATTGAGTATTAGGACAAATGTCAGGGAGTGAAGGTTATTTTGACATCGCTAATATAAACCGCAATCCCAAAGGAGAACTGAAATAGCTTGGGGAGGGAATAGTGTAAACTTGTTTTGAAGGGGGTGGGAAAGAGACAAGGTACTACATTTTGTTTATGCATGTATCCACTAATGGCATCTTCACATTTTTAAAAAAATTATCTTTTTTAAAAAGCTGTCAAGTTAACTTGTAATAGAAAATAGACCTTCAAATCTTCAAATCTTTCTCTGCTTTATTTTTTCCTTTCAAATCTGTTTCTTTCTTTCTTCTTTTGCAAATAAAATAAAACTCTCAAGTCCCAGATGTGTGAGATACTGAAAGTCTCTTTCATGGCTGACCAACATGAGAATTTTCTATTTCAGTTTTCAATTTTCAACCAAAGAAAGAATACACAAAACAAAATAAAAAGAGAGAGAAAAGAAATTCCTTGTAATTTGAGTCAATGACACTGGAGAAGGTAGAGCAAAGCTTTCAGTGTATGTGTATATGTGTTATGTGTGTGTGCATGTGTTATGTATTGCAGTACAAACTATGTATGTAATGTATCTCTTGCACATGAGTTGTGGCATGTGTGTGTGTATCATAGGAAAAAAATGCAATAATGAATTCCTGAGTCAACACATGGAACAAAATTATACTCCTAAAGTAGAACAGTTATGTTATGCAAAATAGTTAACCTAAAGAAATTTGGTATGGCAATTAGAAAACATAAGTGGAGGTAAAAATTCATGATGTTAAACATTAATTTCTCTAGTGCTAGAATCTAAATGCTTTCTCCAAACTCTTATGCTGAAAGTTACTGTCCATTGTGGTGGTATTAATTATTAAGTATTAATTAAGTATTTAGTATTAAGTATTTCAGTCACCAGGGCCATTCCCTCATGAATAGATGGGTAATGGGTTCATGGATTACAACCTTCTAGAGGGAGTTAGTCTAGGCTCTTTCCCCTTTGTGTCCCTTCAGCCAGGCCATGTGTGGACATGAGGTTTGCCCCCTCTAGAGGACAGAGCAATAAGGTGTCATCTTGGTAGCAGAGAGCAGGCTGTCCCTGGACATTGAATTTGTGAGCTTCTCTTGGCTGTCTAGTCTCTGGAATGGTGAAGTATACATTGATGTTCTTTATAAGTTATGCACTCTTAGGTATTTTATTACATTAGCGCATATGGGGGCAGCTAACACAGATGATAGAGCAATAAGTAATTTGTACAAATCTAAGAACATGACCTCTAACTATGTAAAACAAATATTGCAAAAATAAAATGAGAAAGACAAGTTTAAAATGATAATGATAACACAATATTTTTCAATAATTAATAGAACAAGTGGAACAAAATGAGGTAAAACACAATTCTGAAGTACTTACTAATAGATCTGACTTCCTCCCCCACATCATCTCCAACATATAAACAATCTATTTTTTCAAGAACAAACAAAGCAGTTGAAAAATTAATTATATGTTGTCTCACAAACCACATCTTAATAAATTTCAAAGAATTAAATTGATTCAGTCTGTATTCGTGGCATAATTCATCTGAAAAAGAGTACTGAAAAAGGAAGAGACAAAAATAAAAAAAAAACCTGACAACCAGATATATGGAAGGGTGAATGGTCATCTTAACAACTTACTTTATTATTGTGCCAGAAGGAAAGATCAAATTAGAAGTGAAATATCAAAGAGGTAATGGCTAATCTGCTCAAGCAAATGAATGGTACACTAACCCAGATCCTGTTTAAAGCAAGATAGTTAAAAATGAAATACAGAATGAGAGAATCCATGGAAAGCCTAGAGAAATATGGAGTCAGAGAGGAAATACAAACTATCTACAAAGAACAATTCTTATTACCAGATAACTAAGAGCCAAATGAGAGCAGAGTAAAACTTTCAGAGTTCTCAGGGAAAATTACTGGATTGAAATAAGCATGTTTTAATATAAAAAAACTGAGCTCATTTGTCACTAACCAACTTCATTAGAGGAATGTCTTTGAAACCTGGTGCTGGTGGCTCATGCCTGTAACCCTAGTTATCTAGTAGGCTGAGATCTGAGGTTCACCATTTAAAGCCAGCCTGGGCACAAAAGTCCATGAGACTCTTATCTCCAATTAACTACCAAAGACCCAGAAATGGTGCGCATGCACACGCGCGCGCGCGCGCGCGCACACACACACACACACAATTTTCTTTGAGTAGGAAAACAATCCCATTGGAAAGATGAAAAAAATGTACTGCAAACTAAATTCAGTAACTGCTGAATTACTCATCAGCTCATTTATTGACTTAATATGATAATGGCCGTTATTTGGCTCTGTTTTTATAAATTGGGAATTTAGGAGTGGCTTGGGGCTGTAGCTCTAGTTTGTAGTCACTCATAAGGTTGTAACTCCCCTCTGAACTGAGGGTGCAAGCATGAAGTGTGCAGAAAATCTGCTTCCAGTGTGATTCATTTGAGTTTTTGGAAGTTGATTCTAGTTGTGATTTTGCACAAGATAGCTTGGGTGTCCTCACACCAGGATGGCCAGATCCTTCTAGATCAATGGTCCTAGTGGAGAAGGTAGAAATTAAAATCTTGTTAGAATCTTATCTTATTATAATTTTATATTGTATGTAAGTGTCAAGAAAAGGCAAACAAAAATATCTTAGCTACTAATAATGAAATATAACAAAGGCCAAAATAAATATTTTTTAAAAATATGGAAGAGGTCTTATTGGCTTAATTTTACATTTCTTTATTTGATATAAAAATGTCATTCACTACTAAAGAATTTCTAATAGATGGAGAAGCACTCTATAGTCACACAAAAGCAAAATCTAAAATCATAAAGATGCTTACTTGCTCCAAACACATTCTATTAACTCAAGTAAGTTGCAATCAAAATTCCCAACAGATTTTCTTCTTGAATCTTGACAAGCAGATCCTAATATTTATTTAATGGGACAAACGCTGAGAACTATATCAGAATTTTTCTGAAGAAGAAAACAAATGTGAGAACATCCCCTTGTGTATTTCAAGTTGATTCTAAAACCACAGGGAGAAATACACTGCCCAATTGGCTCCAACAGAGAGGCCAAAACAACCCACACACGTATAGAAATTATAAATGACACATGGCATTGCAAACCTCTAGGGAATGAATGAGACTCGTGGCAAAGGAAACCATGATGTTTATTTATCTCCACGGGGCTCGGCAGTGAGACTGAATTCCTACCTCTTACCACAGCCTAAAATAAACTATACATGGGACTAAAGATTCCAATGGGAAGCAAAACTTGAAAATATTTCAAAAAAACATTGAGCCAAATTTTTTAGAATTTCAAGTAGGGAAGAAATTTTTTTTTTGAGTAAGGCAATTTTTTATTAGTGCTTAGTGATTATATAATATAGAAGAGTTTCATTACAGTATTTCCATATATGCATTTAACATCTTGATTATCTTCCTGCCCCCATTATTCTATCTTATCACCCCTCTTCCCACCATCCTCTTCTTAAAATTGTTTGTACAGTGTTAAAACAAGTTTGACTATGATATTTCATACATACATGCAACATACTTTGATTTACTCTCCTCCCACTTCCCACTAGTTTTCAAATAGTTTCCGATCTACGGTCATGTTAAGATTTTGTCTTTTGTTTTACTTTTCATAGATGAGAACACTGTGTAATATTTTTTTTTATTCTGACTATGTCTTTGATGTACAGAAACTTCTTATCTTAATGCAAACCCATTTTTCCAAACTAGTGAGAGTCCTGTTCAGCAAGTGCTTATTTCTTCAAGTTCTTATTGTGGCAAATGGTGCCACAAAAGGAAGTACTGATAAGTTGTTTTGTATTTAAAAATACACCAGGTTATTAACTCATGCCAATGAAATGTAACTAAACTGGTAAAAGTATTTGTAATATACATAATATTGTGGATCAAGGAGAGAAAAAGCGGACTGATCAAACACAGAAATAAGCTAAATCATTCTGAGAAATTTCTTTTTTTTTTTTTTTGTCGGTCATGGGGCTTGAACTCTGGGCTTTGGCGCTGTCCCTCAGCTCTTCAGCTCAAGGTGAGTGCTCTACTGCTTGAGCCACAGTGCCACTTCTGGTTTCTGGTGGTTTATTGGAGATAAGAGTCTCACAGACTTTCCTGCCTGGGCTGGCTTTGAACTGCGATCCTCAGATTTCAAGCTCCTGAATAGCTAGGATTACAGGTGTGAGCCACCAGCACCCGGCTTGAGAAATTTCTTTACTGCTGTCAAATTTGGGGAATTACATGAATCAGACACAAAGAAGTGTCATAAAATCTACAGATGGGTGACAGAACAGTCAGGCCTCAAGTTACTGTAAATGTTACAAGAAGTTAATGTTTTCTCATCACAAAAGCTTTCCCCTCCCTTTGTTCAAATTTGCATTTTCCCATCTGATCTTGGCTTTGCCTTTGGAATTTCTAGAAGTGAAAAAGAAAATGTGAGTCGGAATCTTCTGCATCGTAGTCAAATGTTAAAGATGTGGCTTAGTGGAGTTTATGTTCATAGCCTTTTACTTTGCTTTGATGAATGTGAGCCTCTGAGCATATAGTGAGATGTGAATGTTAGATTCCAATACTCTGTCTTGCAGAAATCTTGGGAAGTAGATACTATTCTAGAATAGCCATCAAGGCAAGCCTCATAAAATTTGGTACAGCTGAGTTTTGTTTAATAGTGAATTAAGCCAAAAGTTACTGAAGATAAGGTACAAGGATCTAATTTATCTAAGATATCCTTTTCTATTTTCCTTGAATATTTAATAAATATAGAACATGTACTATGTATAATACATCGTCTTTAAAGAGATATTTTGAACTTTAACTTTAGGAAGAATAATACTTTTCCCTAAAACACATTAAACAGTTAAACATGTGTATGTATGTGTGTGTGTGTGTGTGTGTGTGTGTGTGTGTGTGTGTGTGTGTGCCTGTGTGCTTGTGTGTCTGTGTGTTTGTGTGCTGTGGCTTATACTTAACTCAAGGCTGGCGCTCTATCACTTGAGCCACCACCCCACTTCCAGCTTCTTGGTGGTTAACTGGACATAAAAGATCCATGGACTTGCCTGCCAAGGCTGGATCTGAACTGCAATCTTCAGATCACAGCCTCCTGAGTACCTAGGATTAGGATTACAGGCATGAGCCACTGGGTCCTGGTTGCTATTATAAATTTTAAAAAGCAAAATTTACTCAATTCTCTTCTATTTACACCACCATCAGAAGTTAATTTTGAGTATCATGCATACATAATAAAAATAATTTCAGCCAGAGTATGAGAATCCAGGCAAATATATTTACAAACAAAATCGTTACCAGAATTAATCTTGTACGAGAAAACAAGAGGCATATTTCCTCATTACAACAAAGCTGTAACTTCAAAGAAATAATCTTTAATTTTATGTGTGGAGGAAATTGACTTGGTCTTTATGATGTGCTGTTTCCATTCATTGCATCAATAATTTTTAGAATTGATTATATGTCAGACACAAATTCTGGCACTAGGGAGGTAGAGTTAACCCAAATCTATGCCCTACAAGTTTCTTATTAGATTGACTGGGATAAAAACAAATAGCTACCATTTTCAATTTTAATCTGATCTGGTTATACAAAAGTCAATTCTAGGCTTCCTTTAAAGAACTATTCACAGACCACAAGTTTCTCTGCTGTGCCTTAGAAATGGAAACAGAGTCGTCAGGTTGATGGCAAATCTCAGGCTCTTAAATGGCTTAAAAGTGAGCAGATGTTAGGACATTGTAACACAGAAGGATCTATAAGATCATTCATTAGGAAGGGAAAATTCAACTGGAAAGAGGATATTGAAATTAATAATTAACCTATTTGGTGCTTGAAGACACATGATCTTAACTCTGGCTGACCTCAGAATAGAAAGTTGGCCCCTTTTTTCTTATTTGCAATATCTAGCATATGTCTGGGTCAAGCAGAAAAGGTCAGATAAGGTGATGTTAGGGAAATGAACCCTAAGATATGTATTCAAATGTTTTTTTTTCTTTCATGCAATTGTTTCTAATGTATTTATAAGATTATTTCTTTGTTGCTTTGTATGTCCCTCCCTCACGGTATAACCCTTGCTTTCACTGTATTTGATGTCGGTATAATTTGTGGAGGGGAAGGGGAAAAACAAATCGTTTAAATAGGGATACAGGTGGACCCATTGCAACAATGAGATGTACAAGTCATTATGTCCAAAACGAACTTTACAACTTCGGCGGGGGCGGGGGCGGGGGGGGGGAGGGGGAGGGGAGGGGGGCGGCGAGGATTGGGTGGAGGGGCCGGGAGGATGGGAAGGGATGGGAAGGGGAAGCAAAGGAGGAGGCTACAATGCTTGATAAGAAATGTACTCATTATCTTGCCCATGTAATTGTAACTTCTCTGTACAGTATTTTCACAATTAAAAAAAAAAAAAGAAAGAAAGTTGGCCACTTTTTAATCTGTGTCAGAGCTAGTTTAATTTATTGGCTTCAAATCCAAGCAATTTATACTTAATATCTCCATATATTGTTCAAGTATGACCTGCTAATTCTTGCCAGTCACAGATCTGAGGATTTCTCAAAGTATGAACATACATTTTTAAATGTCCCCAAACTTTTACAACTTTCAAGAATGGCACTAAAATAAATTAAATTTTCTATCTCTTCTTGACATACATGTGTCCAGGGATCTCCTCCATGTAGCTCAAGGATATACATAAGATTTCACTACAGTTCATTGCAGTGAAGTAACACTCCACATGGCCCTACATTCATATTCAATTTATGAGCATCAAAGAGAGATGGATTTAAGTACATTAAAATGTGTTTTCTGTATATATAAAGATATGCAGCCACAGTCAAAAAAATAACATCCAGAACACCTTTACTACCAAATAGCTGTGGAAAGTCGAAGTAGAAATTCCTGGCCTAGTTTGGGAATACTTTATTAGATCTGAACACAAATTAAAGAAGGCCATTCCTTGCAGTGAAAATGAAGATGGAGACCTTTCAGAATTCTGTCTGACTTCCAGAAATTGAATTGAAAACAGATGTCTACCCACAAAGTAAAAACGATCTCATTAGTAGAAATTCCTTAAAATGAAACATAAGAAACAACATCAACAAAGAAAGATTCTTTAGAGGAATCTCAGTCAAAGAAAAGGAAATATTAGATAAGTTGGAAACATGTCATGATCTCCAAATGTCCAAAGTACCAATGTAGAGGAAATTTTCTGAAATAATTGAAAACAACAATGTAATTCATGTATATTTCTTGTGTGTATGTGTGTGTATATATCTGAAAGTATAAGAGAAGAAGATAGAGAAAAAAGGCTGTTGAACAACTAGAGAAAGACCCAAATTTCACCTGTTTTAGTTTATTTTTAGACCTGAATACATATATTTTTGGTTAATCAGAGAGACCAAAACAGATGTTCAAATAACAAATTTTAGGCAAGTAAATAACATGTGTTCTGGAAAGAGGAAAAATGTTTTCTTTTGTTAAAAATAATACATTTAACATTAATTATTGAGTGTTGGAATATATTTAATGCATATCGACATACTTCTGAGGAATCTTAAGATTTATGAATATTATAAATATAATAAATTGACAATTTAAGCAGTTTTTCCAGTGCATAAATTTTGTTTTAAATTTCTGATCTCAAAATAACGTTTTTACTTACTCCATATTCCCAGCAACACAAAATTAATGTCAGTTTCATAGATAAGTATTTGATTAGGCATCAACTTCTTTTCTAAGTAGAATGACTAATTTTTAATGCCAAAATATTAATGAAGAAGCATCTAAGATCATTGTGTCACAGCTCCCTACACAATCCTTTGAACACAGAAGATTCTCAGTAGATATTGCTTGGTTTCGGTGGAGAACTGGAACTCTGATGAGGGGGGTAAGGTGAGCTCAGTTGACACCACCAGGGGGCAGCAGAGGCTGCAGGATCTCAAGACTGGACAGTGGGTTTTACCAGCTAGGATATGGGTATGGTCATGAGTTAGTCTTCCAGTCCTGCTGAAGCGTCGTTCAGCTTGGGTAATAAACAGGGTCCAGAGAGTTGTTGTTTAAAAATTTCCTGGACTTTATACCAATATCAAATCATACTCTCTAGAGGTGTGGTCAAAATGTGTCTAATAGCAATTATACTTGTGCCTGGCAATAGACAAGAAGATAGGATGAGCTTTCTCTTCAGTGAGCAGAGGAAACAATGGATGTCTAGTGGTACCTTCTTCCCCACAGATTGGTGTCAGAGCAGTTGAGAAATATAGACCATACAGACAGGGTTTTCAGGAGCTTACCTTGGTTTCTAGTCCTCTGAAATCACATAATAGGAAGAAAAGCAAAACAACCTGACCTCTTTCCCTGAGGTCCTCTCACTGGTAGAGAACACACACAGAGCTAGAAAATTCATTAGACTCACCACAGCCCTAAGTTCACTAAGGGCTCCAATTTTTTTCTGTTTTGTTCTGGTTCTTTAATTGCTGCTACTCCCATACTTCTCATTGAAGTCAAGGAATTCAGTGGTCACTTAAATACCAAACTGTTGTAATCTTTGCTTTTCTATTTACTAAACTTTCAGTATTTGGGTTGAACACACTGATGGTACTTGGAGCAAGAAGCTCCAATTCTGTGCCAAAGAAAGTCTTTTTTTCTTTTGAGGTAAAATATCTTGTAAATTAGCATCCTACATAATAAATATGACATTTTTTCCCTTGCATCTTTCAAGATCAATCCTCAAAGAAAAAGTATTTTTATGTGTATCTTTGAGCAGAGCCAAACCCCAAGTAGTAAAGAGGTTGGCTGAATTCTGGGAAAGCAAAGAAGCAAATCAGCTCTGAAATTCTGATTCTCGATGCTGTGACTTACAAGTGAGAGGTTGCTTTCAAGAGTCCCAAATTTCATTCTGTCCCAGGTAGCTTTTTCAAAAATAAAAGCAATAATTAAAATATTCTGGTAACTAGCTGTTCTTCCAACTCTTCTTGGAAGTGACAAACTCCTCTCTTAGTTAAGTTAAGGAGTTGAGTTTTATTCTGAAGGGGCTGGAGTGGAGGTGGGGGCAGGGTGGGGAGGGAACAGCTTGGTTTATGTTTGGTTTATGGTTATGGTTATGCTTGGTTTATGTTTAGCTGAGGAAATATACCATTTGGTGATGACAAACTGGTAAATAGGTAAGAGGGAAATCCAGGTGCCAGCTAAAATGTGAAATAATGTTGCTTGCCCTCACACCTACATGGTGAAGATTGAGAAATACAGTTGGGATGTGCCTTTGATTTCCCTGATGAAGCTCAGCAGGATGTTGGAAGGTTACCAGTGGGGGGAAACAAATCTATCTTTGTTTCCTTCATTGACCTCATATATGTCTTTGCTGTTGCTTGTGCTCATGGATTACAATGAAAAGCACCAGTCTGTCCTTCTGTATTCTACATTAGAGAGACTAACTTTTTGTTTTATTTCTTGGGGGTACTAAGAAGTGAACTCAGGCCTTGTGCTTATAGGCAAGTATACCACCACAGGAGGTATGCCTACAGTCCTTTTTGTTTTAGTTTATTTTATAGATAAGCTTGGGCAGGCCTTAGACTTTGATCATTATATCTCTACCTGCTGATTTGATGGGATTATAGGCATGTACCACCATGCCCAGCCTTAGAGGAAGTAAAGTGTTTTCTTTTATTTAAATACATTTTCTGAAAAAATGATATATTTTGATGGAAAATAGGATAAAATATATATAACCCTATGATATATTACAGGCAGATAGAAAAGTTCATTAAAATAAGGCTTGTGAGGTATGAGTGGGAGATTCTTGTCAGGCTAACTGTGGGTGCTCAGTTTTTTCAAGCTAGACACATTGCTTTTTCAGGCCTGGGATTAGTCTATTACAAGATGTTAATGTTAGTACCAGAGCTGTGCTTTGTGTTTAAATTTAAGTGGAAAAGGGATTGTGGGCTAATTCACCTTTGACTAGACAAAAATTTCATAAAGTCTAGAATTGTAAAGCAATAGTTAATGTGGCTAAGAGGCATGCGGGTTCAACCAACAACTGAAATCAAATTTTCAGGTCTACTATGTTGGTCCTTTATACAATTAATTTAAGTGCATCAAAAAGCCAAGTTTGGGCAGACTTTATTTGCATTTTCTGTAGGAACATTCAATGCCTCAAAGCAGTAATTTTGAGGTTTGAAATGAAATATGCTATAAACACATGATTACAATTTGAGCTTAAATATCAAACTCAGTTTAAACCATGAATGCTTTTACCACAAGAATTTGGTCAAGGTATTCCCCTTGAAAAACAACAAACCAGGACTTGTATTTTGAGGACAAGAGAGTGATGAGTCAGAATTTGTTACATTTAATTTTATACTTAAGTTGATGACCCAAAGCCTGCCTTTCAGATACTACTTTAATATGCAAAGGCCATTGGGAAAGCAAAATAGTCTTATTTGATAAAATGGTGGCACATCTATACTATGATTTTCTTTGCATATTTAAAACAAAGATTCTAGAAAGACTATAAGAATATTCAACTCACTAGTGGAAGAATTTAGTTTTATTACAGTTTATTCTTTAGCTTATTCCACTAGAAAGGAGCCAGTAATTCACTCCTTTAATCCTAGCTACTCAGAAACCCAAATCTGTGAGACACCTACTTTACATAAATCAGCAAAGATCAAGAAATAGAAACATAGTTCAGTTGGTAGATCACCAGCCATAGGCGAAAGCTGAGAGAAAGTGCAAGGTCCTACATCCAAGCCCCCATACTAGTATAAAATAAAAATAATTCAAACCCAAACCAACCAAAACCTATTCTACAA
This sequence comes from Dipodomys merriami, assembly GCF_024711535.1. Classification (NCBI taxonomy): domain Eukaryota; kingdom Metazoa; phylum Chordata; class Mammalia; order Rodentia; family Heteromyidae; genus Dipodomys; species Dipodomys merriami. The sequence goes on from NW_027206119.1 coordinate 657,375, forward strand.
ATGTGAATCTATGAGACATAAATTGAGGAATTATACTCTTTTTTCCCTCCTATCTTGGGGCTTGAACTCAGGGCCTGGATGCTATCCCTGAGCCTTTTTGTGCTTAAGGCCAATGCTGGTGCTCTACCACTTGAGCCACAATACCACTTTGACGTTATTTTTTTCTGAGTAGATTACTGGGTTTTAAGAGTCTCATGGCTTTGAACCTCAATTCTAACATGTCAACCTCCATTGCAGCCACCATTACCTGGTGAGGAATTATACTTTTAAAAAGTTTAAAATACTTGAAAAAATTAGAAATGTAAACTGCAGTAGGATATTTGATAAAAATAAATAATACTATTCAGATATGAGGATGTTTAGAATTCTAATCATCTGAGTTTCAGTTTGAAATCTTTACATATAAATTAATAATTTTGATAACCAATTTTGGTTTTGGAAATAAATCAAAATAGGAGAGTACTTAATTTCTTAACCATCCCTTAATTTCAATAACCTCTGTGTGCAGTATTGTTACAATAAAAATATATATTAAAAAAGAAAAAAGAAAGATCAAAAAAATTTTAATAAATTCTGGTTAGGTATTTTGTTTTATTGATTTGGTATTTATAAATTATTATATTCAGGGAGAAAAACAGGAAAAAAAGGGAGGATTCCTTTTTTTTTTTTTTAAGGAAACCCATTGCAGTTACTTCTACTTGAATTTGAGGCAAACTGTTCCTGACTGGGCCTGTTATATAAGCCTATTTCTCATCACTATCAAGGTTCATTTCATGCTCCTCTTTCTTCTGTAGAAGGTAATCTTTATTTCTCTTGCTAATTTCAAGGCTAATATAGCAGGAATCCCATCTTACTTTCTGTACATGGGTCCCCATCTACATCTCGCATATCTGGAAAACAGCAGGGCAAAGACCCTGGTTGGCTTTTGTAGAATCATTTTGTCATCTGTCTTTGGGGTACCCCATTCCATACATTTTGATTGTAGAAGAGACTCAAGTCAGTCCATTAAACTTCCTTGGTTAACTAATAACCTTCTCTGATAATAACCTTCTTTGATTTTCCCTGTTGTATCTATGAGATAATATGCTGTCCATAGAATATATGTATTTAGGTTGAACTTTAAAGGGCCCATTGCTGATAGCTGAAAGGAAATTCTTCTTGAAAACAATAAATCAGAGAAAACAATCAAATCCGAGGGCATCTCAGCAACAGATGGAAGATTTCACAAACACACACACACACACACACACACACACACACACACACACACACACAATTAATGGAGGCAGAGGGACTTTTAGGTGAAGACATTCTTCTAGTGACCTAATGTGCATATGAACATGGACAGGAAATAAGACAGTCTGAGAAAACAGACAAAAAGGGAGGGAATGAAAAATCAGTTGAAATTAGGAGATTTCTGGCTGGCCAGAAAACAGGAAACCAATAAGCAATGCTTCCACACTTGCATGCAGAAGATAGTAATGATTCTTGACTACTTTCTGTGAACCATACTGTGTGTTAGGGACTAAGAGTATAGTGATGAACTGTCAGACGAGAGGTGCCTATAATTCTCTACTGATGCTGTGCTGTTTGTTGGATTCAAGAACAACGGAGAGCTGGGCGCCGATGGCTCATGCCTGTAATGCTAGCGACACAGGAGGCTAAGATCTGAGGATGGCAGTTCAAAGCCAGCCTGGCAGGAAAGTCGGTACGACTCTTATCTCCAATAACCACCAGAAAATTAGAAGTGGCACTGTGGATGAAGTGGTAGAGCGCTAGCCTTGAGTGAAGAGCTCAAAGTCAGCGCCCAGGCCCAGGGTTCAAGACCCCATGATGGAAAAAAACAAAAAACAAAAAACAACTGAGATTTGTGGAGGGGAAGGAAAAAAAACCAAATTGTTTAAATAGGGATACAGGTGGACCCATTGCAACAATGAAATGTACAAGTCGTTATGTCAAAAATGAACTTTACAACTTTGGTGGGGGGGAAGAGGATTGGGTGGGGAGAGGGAGTATGGGAAGGGATGGGAAGGGGAAACAAAGGAGGAGGCAGCAATGCTTGCTAAGAAATGTACTCATTATCTTGCCCATGTAATTGTAACCCCTCTGTACAGTATTTTCACAATTAAAAAAAAACAAAAACAAAAACAACTGAGAATCCTGGAGCAGGAATGTTGACTGACTGAAGACTAGCCCTGCCTCCAAAGGCAGTAGCAAACACAGATACTGATTCATCACTAAAAAAAAAAGCGCCGAAGTAAGTAGTGTATACCCAGTTTTGTCTCAATATCCACACAGAAGATGCAGAACTAATAATCAATGCGCTATCAAAACTCTTCATTTTGCCTTAGCCAATTGGAGTGGGTTTCTGTTCCTTGTATCCAAAGAGATTGACAAAGACTAAATTAATAATCATTTGTGCTAGATCAGATGCGTATTTAACTGAACATTTATACCTTATTAATAGTCATTAATTAATGCAACATCAATGTGGATTTCACTAATGTGTTGGCATTTTAGATGTATTCTTGCCGTTCATAAAACAGAGCCATCTGCTAATAGTTCTGATCAAAGCACAAAATGTTACTCAATCTAGCAATGAGCTTTCAAAATAAAAGTATGTAGAGACTCACTGATTTTCTAATTGCTCTTCATTGCTATTGAAATCAGACAGCATTTTATCTTTAGTGGGGAACAATTATAAAGAGAAACATTTGCTAGCTAATTTAAAGGTTGTCCATTATGGCATGACTAATGTCTATGAGGGAAAACAATCAGCAAATTGCTACATTGCTACAATGAGTATAATTTATTTTCCCAGTGAATTCTTGGGATATTTAACTGTGCTTTCTTCCATGGATCTGTAGTGTTGTCTGGCATGAAGCTGGAATTCCATGTAAAGGCTGTTACATTTCTTGCTTTGGCCTGCCAAACCATCCTTCTAATAACAAGACTTCATCATTCATTGAAATGTTTTGCCTTTAAGAAAAGTTTGCCCTTTTGGTGATCATCTTTTTTACATAGCTGTGACTGTTTCACATTGGCAGATAGGGTGAAAGATGGAGCCAGAAGTATGTGGGCTATCCATAAAGCAATGCCTTGTCACTAGCACCAAATGTGTCCCCGGAAGCCTTCTGAGAACTTCACTGCCATGTATCAGTGACTCTCAACACTTGCCTTCACTCAATTCTTTTCCATGACCTTTCCATGTATCTCAAGGGGATAGAAGAAATGGTTTAAAGAACAGCACTTTTCATTTGGAAAGCTTGAAGACATTAAGATTTTACTCTTGTGCAGCTTATGTGGTCCTCAATGAAATGGTTGAAAAATCAAATCTCTAAAGCCAAAAGCCCATGCATATTTGAATGGCTGGCCAGCATTGTTGACAGAAAAGCACATATCTGTACCCCCAGGATATCCTGACACGGTGCTGTTCATGGGGTAAAACTAAGCTCTATTAGAAGCACCATGAGCACAGGCCTGCTGCATATTCATGACTACTCTATGAATTCAGGAGTCTAGAAGAACAGCACCAGTAGTGTGTGTGTGTGTGTGTGTGTGTGTGTGTGTGTGTGTGTGTGTGTGTGTGTGTGTGTGTGCATGTATGTTATGTATGTATGTGTATAAACCTCCTAAGCTGTGGCTTCATTCTGGTCTGGCAGTAAGTCTGCCCAAATTTGCAGTGTAGTAGGAAGATGACCTTTGAGTTTACAACTCTGTCTCCATTTCCTTGGCTTTCTCCAGTTGGTTCTGGCATTTCTTAAGCAATTTCAATCCCTCCAATACAAATAAATGTTATTCTTTTCTTCTAGGGGAAGCAAGACTTATATAAGCTTATAATGAATTAATGTCCCTTGACTATTATCTTGACTTTTTTGTTGTTGTTGCTAGTGGTTTTTTATCATTTAAATTTTATTGTAAAGGTGATGTGCAGAGGGATTACAGTTACATAAGTCAGGTAATGAATACATTTCTTTTTGAACAATGTTACCCCATCTATCCCATCCTTCATTTTCTCCCATAACCCTTTCCCTGCTTGGCTTGAGGTTGTAAAGTTCATTTCCAACATAGTGTCTAGTGAGTATCACTGCTGAATTGGTTCATCCTTTGTCCCCGTGTTTCTGTGCTTCTTTCCCTCTCCAAATCAGATAAACTTATGTACAAGACAAAGGGTACAGAACTCAAACCCAGTGACAATAGGGAATAAGCCAAAGGGGGAAAAAAGAAAGAAAAAAGAAACAACTGAGAACAGTGCAATTCAAAAACCTCTTGCTTCCATGTCTTGGAGTCCATTTCAATAAGCATCATTTTATATGATCACATGCACGTAGCTATTGAGCCATTGTGATTCTCTGCTAAGAATAGCCTAGACAAAACAAATCCTCAAAGAAACAACAACCCCATCAATAAGGGGGCTAAAGATTTGAAGAGGGACTTCTTCAAAGAAGAAGTAAGAATGGCCAATAGACACATGAAGTTCCTCCCCCATGGTATAACCCCTGTTTTCACCGTATTTGATGTTAGTATAATTAGGGGAGGGGAAGGAAAAAAACAAAATGTTTAAATAGGGATACAGGTTGGCCCATTGCAGCAATGAGATGTACAAGACACTATGTTGAAAAACAAACTTTACAATTTAGGCAGGGTAGCGGGAAGTGTAGTTGTGGAGGTGGGAGGGAAGGGATGGTAGGAGAAAAACAAAGGAGGAGGCAACAATGCTTGATAAGAAATGTACTCATTACCTTGCTCATGTAACTGAAACCCCTCTGTACAGTATTTTCACAATAAAAACTTATTAAAATAAAAAAGAAATGTTCAATATCTCTGGCCATAAAAGAAATGCAAATCAAAATAACACTGATATCCCACCTCACCCCAGTTAGAATGGCTATTATCTAGAAAACAAGTAATAACAGTTGCTGGCAAGGATGTAGCCAAAAGGGGATACTGTTGATGAGTTCAACCAGAGTTCAACCACTCTGGAAAGCAGTATGGAGGTTCCTCAAAAGACTAAACATAAAGATTCCCTATGACCCAGTACTCCTACTCTTGGGAATTTATCCAAATGACCACAGACCAGCCCGCACTGGATCAAGGAAATTGATATATACACACAATGGAATTCTGTGTTTCCATCAGAAAGAATGGCATTGCCCCATTGGTAAGGAAATGGAAAGACTTGGAAAAAGTATATTAAGCAAAGTAAGCCAGATCTAAAGAAACATAGGCTCCAGGGTTTCTTTCATCTGTAGTATCTTGACACTTTATTTATTTACTTATTTATTGTTTTCCCCGACTTTATTCAGTGGCACGTTCACAGTGGGGATGGGAGTAGACACAAGATGGGGCCTGATCTTGACACTTTAATGCAGAGTTACTGAACATCTGTAATGAGCCACGTGCTTAGCAGAACCTCTCTCGTTTCAGACATATTCTCACAGATGTGTCAGACACATTCTCACAGGTGGTTACGAATACCCGATGTTCCTAGCAGATGTGCTAAGAGGTAATGTGCTTGGCACTGGAGTGGTTCTAATTTGAACAGAGAATGGCATTAGAGTGCTTGAATGCTGAGGTAGGAAAGAAGAGGCCACACTTGAGTTTGTACACTGCCATATGTGGCCTTATACAGACTTGAGTGAAGGAGTATGTTTTGTCTGTCAGGGGTAACATTGTGCTGCATGGGAAAATAGCTGAGCCATTTACAGCAGTGGGATTCCAAGCTAGGGGGTATTCCCAACTAGAAAGGAGATGTCAATGAGACCAGACACAGAGAAAACAGCAGGCTGAATGCTTGCCAGTACAGTTAAGCTCTGCTCAACTGGTTAATCCAAAGCAGGGAGTAACCACATAGGAAGATTCAGCCCCCCACATCTAGAGGAGTCTACCTCTTACCTCTACTATGTTTAGATGGATCTGATTTGTTAAATTGCAAACAAATTCAATACATAACCTAAAATCATGATAAGTAGGAGAAGGGGTGGGCTGGGAGGGGTGGGTGAGAATGTTGGGAGGGGTGGGTGAGGTGACATTGGCTCAAGATGCACTGTATTCGTAAATTGCTTTGGTGAATGGCAACTCCTCTGTACAAGTACTTAAACATAATAAAAATAACCATAAAGATTTTTTTCATTTAGTTTTCAGTTTAACATTTATTCTTAGCATGATTCCTATGGTTGACAATGGTCCATTACATAAACATTTCTCTATTTCTGGTCTTCAAGTTATTTCTAGTTTTGTTTTGGTCAAAGTATACAGATGAGCATAAACTCATATATTTTGAAGTGTGAAGATTTCTAGTCAAAGAATCCTTTTGAGAGTTATAGTTTCCTGAGGAAGTTTAGGTTCGGGTACCTGCAGTGGGTAAAATGCCACTGGATACAGTTTTAAAAAAGATAGTTCTGGGTTTTTAGTCCATACATTGTACGATGTTCCTTAGGAAAAAGACATTAGTCCAGACTGAAAACTGAATTAAGTAATTTAAGAGACTAGGCAGATTAATGGTTTGTGAATAGAGAGGTTTAGGGAGAGATATTTCTTTCCCATGATGAATGGCTTCCAAGTGGACAGTAATAATACGTCCGGCAAGTGCTTAACCATCTTTAATAAATGGCTTTCTTCTTTCCAATGAGAACAACTTTCTAAATGCCTTTATTTTAAAATTATTGTATCAAATCATGTTATTTTTATTTTAGAGTCTTTAAAAGCCTATGAAAAGATACATTTAATAAATCCTCTTTAAAGAAACCATAATCAGCATTTCTAACGGAACAACAATTGTGGGAGGGAGGATTCTTTTCAGAAATACAAAGAATGATGCCAAGTTTCTGATGTTTTCAAAGGAGTTGCTTAAATAAGACACAAAAACGAACTGGAGAAGAAAAAAACAATGTTATGAAATCTCCTCAAGTTTCTCTCAAGTGAAAAAAAGTAATTTATAAAATACAGTAGTGGAAAGATTAGGCCAAGAATTTATACATCTTTATAGTATAAAACCTTAATATTCAAAATATTTTTATTTAACTATGAGGGTTATGTTCAAGAGATTAAATTAAAGTCCTAGTTAATACAAATCTCATGCCTTGGGTGAATTGATTTATCCAAAGCATTACAGTCTGAGAAGTGAAACATAAATTCTTAACACTATTATGAGTTCTTGATAGCTTTCCTCCTCACAAGTAAGATTTTCATGAAGATTAAAAGTATAGGACTGGATGTAGCCCAGTGGCAAAGCACTTGCCTAGCAAGTGCAATGTCCTGGGTTCAATCCTCAGTACCAAAAAAGAAAAGACACACAAAAAATACACTTTTAAAAACAGATTAAAGCTTCATAACTGTTTTTCTTTTGTAATTATTGTGTGAAAATCATAATCATATTTTTAATTTGGGATCCTTTAACTAATGAAAGGCACATTTATTAAAATCTCTGGTGGTCAATCATAAGTACTTATAACCAAGAATCAGTTTGGCATGTAGATTTCTATCCCAAATACAACTAATATGCATAGGTCGACTTTCTCTTTGAAAATGAGAAAATAGCTTCTTTGAGTTAGTTTCCTATTTAAGACCAACTTGACTATGTTTAATTTATGGCAATTATAAAGCACTTAGAAGAATGCACAACAAAAAGAATGATTAATAAAGGAAGAGTCCAAATGACCACTCTGAGATGTGTATGTTTCTTCAGAAAGATATATGAGTAGAGGAAAGGAATGGGAGTAAGCCTATTCTTCAGAGAGGCTGGGATGTACCAGGCTTCTGGGAATGTGTTCTTCTTCTGGGCTTAGCAGAAGAAACAAAAAAAGCTTAACTGATTCATAAATAAGACATGTTACAGCTCCCCACCCACTTCTTCCTTCTTTTTTGGGGGGGGGGGGGAGTCCGGTCGTGGGGCCTGAACTCTGGACCTGGGCGCTGTCCCTCAGCTCTTCAGCTCAAGGCTAGCACTCTACCACTTGAGCCACAGTGCCACTTCTGGCTTTTTTCTTTTTGCTTATGTGGTGCTGAGGAATCGAACCCAGGGCCTCATGCATGCAAGGCAAGCGCTCTACCACTGAGCCAACTTCCCAGCCCCCCACTTCTTCCTTCGACCTAGTGAGTCATTTTGACTTCCCTCATCTTGGAGTACACTTGAATTGGTACCATTGTAGGTTAGCAAATCTTATAAACATTCACAATGCATTCTTTCCTTCTCTCTTCTGTTGTTTATCCCTAACTTGTATCATATTTTATGTATCCCTTAACATTCTCTTCTCATTATTTTTCTGAAATTTTAAACCCTTCAACCTATTAGATGCCATTTTAACACCTTCTTGAACTATTCTCTTAAAAATGACACTGATACTTTGCTTCATAAATCTACCTCCACCTGCCAAGTATAATAATTTTAGTTGGTGTTTCTGCTCCATCCATGCATTCTCCCTTTGACTCCCTTTGAATAGATGGTGAAGTCTCAGGAGAGTGAATCCTTCTAGACTCAGTTAACCTGCTGATATCTGTCAGCCTTTGCTGTCTGTGTGATGAAGCTTTGTGTCTGTCTAACCAGCTCTCCTGCTGAGGCATCCCCAAATCCGTCATGTACTATTCCTCTGATTAAGTTCTCCAATCTTCTGCCTTTAGAGGAACCTCTCATCCATTTCATGGGTAAAGGCAGGGCTTGCACTTTGGTTGACAGGTGAAATAGGGACCGATGTCTGAATGTTCCATGTGTAAAAGAGCATCTAATTCTTGTTTTGGTCTCATTTTATGCCTTATTCTAGTTTGCATAACCCTCTCTGCCTATGGCCCTCCACATGTTCTGGGCTAAAGTGAATTGCCTTGTTTCTTGCAGACATTAGACTTTTTATTTTCCTTAGCTCTGTTGGGGCACTTGCCACCCGGATTGTCTTTTCATCCTCAAAAACACAAACCAAAAAACAGTCTTAGCTCCCACTATGATTGTATCAATAGCTGTTCTCTTCTTGAGTGTTTGCCAATGTTCTTTCTTTGGTTTCATTTTCGGGATGTCTGAGGATGGTCGAAGCTTCAGCTATACCTGTATACATTCTCAGGTTTACTATTGGTAGTAGGCCTCACAACAGAAAGGAAGGTTTCTATCAGGCCGATGTCTCCAGGACCATTTCCCTTCATAAAGCTTCTTTCCATACTGTTTATTAACATACAGTTTCCTATTATTCCTAAGAGTTGACATAGAGACAACACTAGAGAACAATAAAGAGAAAAAGGCGAATTCTGTTTCTTTTCCCCATGTCCTTATTTCCTGTCTGGGTATTACTTTCACTCCACACAGGAAGACATGATCTAGCTATGTGGTCCCAAAGTTATACAATTGTCTGGCTGTTTATACCACATGTCGCAGATTCTAAATTATTTGGCATTAAGTTACAACCACATGTGAGACATTACCAGCCCTGCATGTACTATGCCAAGCTCCATTCAATTTCATTTCAGCCTCTCCTTGGCAGTAGTTTAGAAATCTTGTGGTCCAGGCAAAAACAGAGTGTCCCTGTTCAAAGACAACTGAAAATGAGGCAGACGGTGAGAGTGGTAACTACCAAGCCAGCCATTTCAGTCACGGAGCTAGCAATCCAGTGAACTCTTTTCCTTTGCTCCTCATCTTCTTCCTCTTTTGGTTTCTCCTTCTCTTCTTCCTCTTTTTCTTCGTCGTCTTCCTCCTCTTCTTCATCCTCTTCCTTGTTCTCTTCTTCCCCCTTCTTCTCTTCTTCTTTCTCCTCTTCTTCTGTTTGCCTTCCTTCTCTTCCCCTTCTTCCTCCTCTTCCTCTTTCTCTCATTCTCCCTCCCTTCTTTTTCTCTCTTCTTCTCCCTTCTCTCCTGTCTCTGTCTCTCTATCTATCTGTCTCTGTCTTTGTCTCTCTCTTTGTCTCTCTCTGTCCCTCTCTCTCTCCTCTCTGGCTTACCATGAAAAATAAAAAATTCTCAACAGTCTTTTCAGAGAATTCTGCTATTACTCTTCCAAGAGCCAAGAAAATCTTCATTATGTCCAACCTAAATTTGCTTCTGACTTAATTTACCATGAAAAGGGAAAATGTAGTAGGTTTCAATTTCATTGAAACCCTCCATAAACTTGAAGACAGTGATTAAACCACTCCAAGATTTCCTTCCCTAGCCTAAACAACTCTGACAAAATATATTTCTGAAATGATTTTTTAGACTCTCTTGGAGAAAAGATACTTTTCTTGGTAAACATGTTCTGATTGATGCTTTCAGAATTCTCTAGTCATGCATGCTTTTATGGATATGTATTTTTTATTTTTTTAAAAGAGGCATCTATTTCAATCATACATTATAAACCTCTTTGACAATGTTTAGCACTTATAGTCTCAAATCTTGTGGAGCTTAAAAAATGCAACTTCCCTTGACATTAACTAGACACCATAATAATTCAAAAGTGACCACTGCCTAACTTTGCTCTTATGAAAACATAAACATTGGTCTCCTGAGGCTGAGTTTCCACTTCCCTTTGTCACAGTTCGGGGAACAGACACAGCACAGAGCAGTGTCTGCAGATAAATGCTCAGAACTGGTTAACCCCATGTATACCTGTAGACTTAGTTCAAGCTAATAAAAAAATCAGAGAAAGTATTGTTTTAATCAAGTGCAATTTTGAACAGCCTTGGGGACTGTGTCTGAGATAAGAGGAGTTACAGTAAAAATCAACTTTAAGTTTCTCAAATATGTTGGATTCAATAAGGAAACATCATGCCATGAAACAACTTCTAGCTGGTATTTCAGCATGATTGACCTTCATGTGTAAGATAGGCAATCCTAACCAGGAACATGTATAACATTAAAGACATATGTCGCAATGCTTGGTAAGAAATGTACGCATTATCCTGCCCATGTAATTGTAACTCCTCTGTACAGTATGTTCACAAATAAAATAAAATTAAATTTAAAAAACAAAAAAAAATAAAGACATATGTCATGAAGGTTATTTAGTTGGTGTTAATGATTGAAAAAAACCAGGTATTTAAGCATGCTCAATATGTAAATGACACTTGTAATGGACATTGGTTATTTTAATCTATCCAATGTCCCCTTCTCCATTTTGGTAAACAGACCATTCTGTGGAATTTGGACAGAAGAGTACCTCTTCCATTTCTGAGCCACTTGGCATAGGACTTGTCTGGATGAACATTACATGTTACTAGACCCAGAGACTCTCTGGTAATAGACATGTAATAAAACCAATGGTAAGCTTAGGATTTTTCAGTTAGCCTCCGATAAGAAGGATGGATATCTGGGTTACCAAAGCCCCAATATGAAGAAGAGCAGGAACTCCTGGATTAACAAATTCTATTCCCTAAACATATTTTGGGGGAAAAATTAGTTAATCCATTTAGATTTGAATTTTTATTGTAACAAAAATTTGAATTTACAAGATCAACCAAGAATCTTATTTTACACACATAAACATATATGAACATCAACTGTATTCAGGTATATGTCATATACAACAAAATATATGAAGTATTAAATTATATATAGATGGCATACATGAAATATCCATAAACTATCATGAAAACCAAGGCAGTCAACATACCTTCCATCCTCCACCAAGTTCTTTATCCCTTTCACAGTATCCCTCCCTCTTATCTCCTATCTAGCTCTAAAAGGCCATCTGATTTCAGTTTTTATATATTGCTTTGTATTTCTAGGAGTTTATGTAAGTAAGAACACTCAGTATGTACTCATTTTGTTTGGCCTTACTCAGCAGCCTATGTTTATTATTATTCTCTCCTAGACATTGAAGATGGAAACAGAATAATTTTTCTTTAAAGTGGAAAATCTGATTCTGAAAACATTTAGAATTCAAGACAAAGTCATTTTGTAAGGAAGCTGGAGCTGAACATTAAGGGCTACAGAGGGGAATTTGCTAAGGTTTTCGGATACTTTGCTTTATAAGTCATTCAGAATGAGTGACTGAAATCTACCCAAGGTTATATAAACTTATAGGCCAATTAATACAGAGACAGATAATATATTTTGGAAACTGCATGAAGTCCATACACAAATAACCAAATTAGGCCTTTGAAGATGGAGAGAACTCTACAAGACCTAAATCAATTTCATGAATGATTCAATAATACTGACAGAGGTTCAGTTATCCAAAACCACCTAGCCTAGTTGTAAACACATTAATCTTCCGGTATACAAATGTGACTCCAGAGAAAGGAGGCTGTATTAATTTTGTTTGTTATTAGGGGAAGTGCCAGACAGGTTTTATAATTCCCTCTCTCAGTTACCTAATAAAAGGAATAAAAAGTAGAGAGGTTGTAAGTTAGATCATCTAGGGTCACTTAGAAGAGGAGCTTTTAGGTCATTTCTAAATTGTTGACAAGCCTGCCAGATAAGGAGACTATAACTTAGGATTTCATCATTAGGGAATGAGAGCATCCAGATGAGTTGCAATGGGAAGTGAGTTTTGACCAAACCTAACACAAATCATGTATTCTAAAATCATGTCGGTCACAAACAGAAAATGGCCATCTTACCATTTGGGTGAGATATTTTCCATTGGTTTTGAATCATCTCTTTCCCCGCAAACCCTCCTTATATCTCAAGGACTAAAACCTGACAACTATATTTCCAAATTCTTACTGTAGGATTTAAGAGTAGTTCCAACAAGGATATCATTCATGAAAGACTTGAATGATAGAATTGATCTGAGCTTGTTTGCTCTGGCAACAAAAAGACAGCTGTCCTATAGACTGTAGACAGAAGGTTTTCAATGTCCTCTGGGTGGGGTTCTGCTATTCTGCCTCAGACAGCTTCAAAGGCATTTCCACTGGTTCCGATATCCTGAAAGCCAACAGAGACAGTCACCATTATTCCCCACCTCCGGAGCAGCTTTCTAAAGTATTTCATTCCCTCTGTTAAAATACCTTCTTCCTAAAACAGGCATAGTAGTTTTTGGTTTCCTGCCAAAACGTGATGGATACAAGCTTTAGATGTATCCCTATTTACACAGTGGAATTTAGTGCCTATGTATAATATGTACTAGTGTTTCAAATTAAATCATAATGTTATTTCCTCTATTGATAGTTGACAAGAAGCATGACTAGCTGCCCAGGTCTAGCTATTCAGTAGCTAGTTTCCATTTTGGAAAACTACATTCCACACACAGGCAAAATGTTATAATAAAATTACCTGGAATAAGTATCTAGATTACTCGATTCTTTCATATACTTATCTGGCCTAATTACCTGACCTGAGTCTTCTAGCAGGGTTTAAGGGACAAGGAGGAAAATTGTAGATCTAACCATTCCCTTTGTTAGCCTCTGTCAAGGCCATGTCAGAGAAATTTCCCATAGTAACTATCAAGAGATAAGATAAAAGGTGCAATGAGAAAAAAAAATCCTCCTTAAAGCAAACTGATAAATGGCTAACTTCTGTTTTCAAATGAATATTTTCCAGAAACAATAGCATTTTTAAATGAAAAAATGGGAGCAATTTTTATCAGTACCTTGACACTCCATTTCTTCATTATGACTCAATTGAAGACAATAAATATTTAATACTTCTAAACCTGACAAGTAAACTTGTCAGGGTGGGAGAAAAAAATCCTACACATATTTTAGATGACACATTTTATTCAAAAACAGCTTTAGTGAGCCTCCCTAAGGAGAAAAGTGCATTCTTACAACAGATTATTTGCATTATAGAATGAAATATTAACAATGAGAAAAATTGGTGCCATCTTAAAGCCATTAAGATGTTAATGGCTGAAATGACTTAAGAAGTAAGAACAAAAGGGTAGCACTTTTAATCTTTTGTCTAGAAACTAGGTTGTGATTTGAACTGGAAAACTTTCCTTGATACATGTTTGCACTCATTTATCCTTGCTCATAACAGACACTTAAGAAAAAAAAACAACTACAAAATGTTATTGGACAATATACATCAATCAAACAAGTAACATGAGCATTAATGAATGCAAAGGCATGATGTTGTGTTCCTGGAGGAAAAGACCAGATTTTAACTGGCTAATTCACCTTCAAATTCCTACCTTTTCTATGATTCCAATTTAAGTAAGACATTTTTCTTTAGCCTTTCAAAAATTATTTCAAAGTTCGTTTGTAAAAAATAAAGACAAGATAGCCATGTCATTTTGGAAAAAATGTGATTATCACAATTAAATGTTACAAAGCCTAGAAAAACTATTGTAAAATCAGGAAACCAAAGCTTAACAAAATCATACTGTAGTCATAAAAGGAAAGAACATGAGCTATTAGTACTACCCAGAAAAATATTGGTGAATATTGTGTTAATGGCAAAAACCTTGTAAATGAATGTGTTTCATGTGATGTATATAAACTGTATGTGCTCTTAAATGCATTCAAGTACATATCTGAATTAATTTAGAAAAACTCAACAATGCATCTAACTCCTAAAGTTTGCATATCTAACACACTGAAGGCTGAGACAGACGTTTGATTCCTAATTTATGTATGTATCTATGTATGTGTGGTTGTCTACACATGTCTGCTATTTATCTATCTATTATATTTAAGTAGTTGTACAAAGGATCTCAATCAATATCATCTCTTTCCCCATTCTTATCAATCCCTTCCCTACCTACCTCTTTCCTAACTCTTCCTGATTTTATAGGATACATTGGATTTTTGTTTGCATTTTTCCCTTCTGTTCTTCATTTATTTACTCCTTTCCCCTTGACTCAACTGCGGGTATTTTATTTTGCTGAACACTTTCTTACCTTTCTAAGGAATTACAGGATTTGAGATCTCTCTTGAATCCACTATTTTTCAGTTCATACATTAGTATATGCTTGCATACCAACCAACATAGTTACTTATGGGTCTGTAAGCTAAATTTAAGTTTCCACATATAAGAGTAAACAAGGATCCTTTGTCTCTCTGTGCCTGACTTACTTCACTTAATATACTTTTCTCTAAATCTTTCTGTTTCTTCAATTTCCTTCTTTAAATTTTTATTTTTCTACAGTTTTCATAATAGTGGTTCTTCACATCTTTGATTAGGCTAATTCCTAAATTATTCTTTTTATTTTTCATGTATTGCAAATAGAGTTGTTTTCCTGATATCAGTCTTGATTTTCTTGTTGTTGATGTATGGAAAATCTACTGCTTATTGTGGGTTCATTTTATATCCTGCTACCTTACAAAAGTTTTAAATCAGCTGTAGTAGCTTGGGGGAGGAGTCTACAGGGTTCTCTACAGGAACATGTCATCTGTGAAAAGGGACAGTTTTACTTCTTTCTCCCCCATTTAGATCATCTTTATGTTTCTCTCTTGCCTTATTGCTCTTGCTAGGAATTCTAGCACTTTATTGAAGAGTAGTGGAGAAAGTGGATATGCTTTTCTCATTTTAGATTATCACCATTAAGAATAACATTGGCTATAGGTTTGCATGTGTACTATTTAATCATAACTTTATGGAAATTTTTAAATTTTTCTTCATTTTCAATATTATTCAACTAAAATGCAAAGAAGTCTATCATATACTACTACTGTCTTGTAACACAAATTAACATACATGTATACTTACACACCTACACAAGAAAGAAACTTTGGTATTTATAATATGACTATTGTCTTTTGAAAATGGATACTTTTTATAGAAATGTTTTTTGTTGTACTCAGAAGTTTTGATCTCCAGTGGCCCATTTAGTAAGTAGAAGTCAAGGAAACCTGAATCACTTTGTGAGTCAGTTTGTGTACTTGATATGGTTTTAAAACGATCAGCAGTGAGATTTCAATGTCATCTTTGCCACTCCTGCCAAATAATGAACCACATATCTAGTTTTCACCAGGGTACTTACTTTCAGCACAAGTCAGTCAGAGCACAGTTCAAGGCTAGATGCAAGGACAGTAGAGCTGGGAAGCAGAACAAAGTATGAAAACTAAGATCCTAGGAATTTTTAACATGTATAAGATATTTTATTTTTCCCAGATGTAGCATTCAGATGATATTTCAATAATATTCAGATGGCTTTAGTTGTTTTATGTGATGGCTATAAGAAAACCATTCCTAAGTATACAAATGTTGCAATCAATTACCCTGAAACTTAAGCAAGGATGACTAAAATAGTGTCTAGGAGAGATGAGTATGAGTTTAGATAACAGCCTCATTCATAGCTAAGGATCACAATGGCAAAGACATATTAAGTAGTCTTTTTTTTTTAAATGATTTATTTACATTAAAATAACTGTAAAGAAGATCATCAGCAACAAAGGGACAGTTTCTGAGGAACTCACAGCCATCCTCTAAGAAACTGGGCTTCAAATACCTCACCAAGCCAGAAAGGAACAGCATCTAGTCAACGTTAGAGTTCAGCAAGGCATATCTAGCATGTTGATTCTCTTCTTTGCTTCTTGAACTTTGGCCATGCCAAAGGCAGTCTAGCTTAGAGGATAGTAAGAAGAATTCCAGATGTGGTTTCATGAAGGTTGCAAATGCCACATTCCTGATTTCTAAAAGAGACCTTAATAAATTTAATAATTTGATACATCTTCCAGCATAGGCATACCTAGAAAAAAGAATGCTGAATGTGCCCCAAAGTGAGGATCCAGTGATTAAAACACATACTGATCAGTTTTACAACTGATTTTTAAGTGTAGATTGTATTTCTCTAAACAATAGTATGTATGCGTTTATTTAACCATATTTATTAGATGTCAACTTTGGACCAATGCACTCTTTTGAGCCCTGAGAAGATTGGATACAGCATTACCAAGTTTTAGCCCTCTGGGACTTTATATTCTAGTTAAAGAAATCCAGAGTAGATAAAATAAAATGCCAACAGAGAATAAGTGTTATTATGAAGAAGTAATTCAGCTATGAGTTTAGAGTAATAGGCTACTATTTTATGTAAAAAATCAGATTGCTTTGAGAATTTAAAATTTAGGAAACTTTAAATAGTGAAGAAATGGCTATTTTGGAGATACAGCCATGAGGGAAAAAGGAGGACAAAAGGACATGGTGGGAACAATCTTGGCCTAGGGTAAAAGTGTGGGTCCTGATGGTTAGATTGCAGTTATGCCAGTCCATGCCCAGGCCTTATTTGAAGTGAAATCACTCTCAGATAAAGGAACTCATGAGAAGCTGGCATGGCTGTGAGGACCAGAGGTGGAACACTCTGAGAGGCTGGTTGCTAGCAGGAAGAAGATTGGTTCTAATCATATCCTATTTGTGGAGATTTTTCTCAGTGACTAACCTTTCTCCAATAACCTTCTAGCTTACCAATAAGTACTGACATGTAACAAAAATGGCGCTTCTAGAACATCAAGCTATCTCCATGGTGGGTTCAAGAAAATCAATAGGACTTCTATCTAGAGACAAACACAGCTCAGAAAGGATGTCCTCTTGTGAGCAGGGTTGAGGGTGGGCAATGAGATATTTAATAGTTCTCTCACTCTCTCGCTCTCTCTGAACATACTACATGTAATAGCCAATTCTTTTCTAGTCACTGGAGCAAAAGAGTGCCTAATTCTATTGAACAAAAATGGATCAGCTAATTAAAATTGTAACAGTTGTGTAGAAATGAAGTCCCTACTGAACTACTTACCTAAGAACCACCTTTCTCACAAGACTCTTTCATACATAAAGGGTATAATCCTGTTGTACCAGTACTTGTAACAACAGGATCCTAGCTACTACTTATTTCCTCCTTGTCAAGGGATAAACAGTCCCTGAAGCATGCAAGTGAATTTCTGAACTCAGTTTATTTAGAAGGGGAAAGGGAAGAATGGCTATAAGACTGGCAGCCAGCAATGTCTGTTACAATCCTTAGCTTTCCTACTTCTTTGTCTGCTACTTCCTAGAAAATCCCATAACCATATGGTTCTGAATGTAATACATATGTGATTAAATGAGCATTAAGTTTCCATATGGAAGTGTTTTCTGTATGCCCTATGCTCTTTAAAAATTATTTCAGACTTTATACAGGCTGCTATTTTTACTTATCATTTCTTTATGTTTCTTATCTTATTTCATCTTCAGAATAGACACTGTGCCTTTTCATTCATTTATTCATAAAAAATCTATATCTGGAGGAGTATGTTTCCTATTATATTTTTTGTCAAACATATAGGAATATAGACAAAGGGTCTGATGGAAAAGATACAGACAAAAATTGCCAATTAAAACCCACTGCAAGAAGTGCTTATATGGAAGTATACATCTGAGTCTCTCAATTTACCATTTCCACCATGGGACACAGGGTAAACTGGCTGGAGGCACAATGCTTATCAAGAATGAGGGGTCAAAAGGCAAGGTGGGGATACAAAGAGTCTTCCTGGGATGTGAACAATCTTAAAATAGCTTGTGTGATGATTGCTTTTATGTATCAACCTGATTGGGCTAAAGGATGTTCCCATAGTTGGTAAAATATTGTTTTTGAGTGTATCTTGGAGAATATTAGTGGCGCTATTTAACATTTGAATCGGTAAGCTGAGTAAAGAAGATCTGCCATCACACGTCTATTGAGAGCCTAAGGAGAGAAGAAGGAAGAATGTTCTCTCTCACAAATTGAGCCTACCGGTTCTTGGGTCTCTGGACTCCAGGATTTAACAACATTCAGATTAACATTTGTGTCATCAGACTCATGCAAGCCCATTGCCAAAATAAATGTTTATTTGGCAAAAAAAAAAAAAAAAAAAGAAATGTACTCATTACCTTGCCCATGTAATTGTAACCCCTCTGTACAGTATTTTCACAATAAAAATAAATAAATAAATAATAATAAATTAAAAAAAAAACAAAAAACAAAAAAAACATTTGTGTCATGGGTTCTACTTTGAGGTACAGGAAATGAACTTTCTATCTTGTACTTTCCAGGCTGGTGCTTGCTGTGCTACTTGAGCCCAGCCTCTGCTCTGAGTTCTACCAATTCTTTAATACAACCAGTTTACCTAGTTTACTAGTTTTCAGAGAGCATATAATGGGACTCCCATCTCTCCGTAATCATACTTCCTTTGACTGTAGCTCATTCCCATGCTATCTTTTAAGGTCCATTCTGGCAGATACATCTGCCCATGGGTTTTCCAGCCTGGATTGTCTTTGAGCTAATGTGTCTTTGGGAATTGCTTCATGCCAGATTGGCTTTAGAAGGGTGTCCAGTTGTGCATATTTTTGAGAATGTTTGTGGCAGATTATCACTTAGAAATTTCTTTAAATAATCTTGTCACTTTGAACATAATAAAAGTGAAAATTAAACTTAGTATTCATTGGAAGAGATTTTTTTTGTCGGTTCTGGGTCTTGAACTCTGGGCCTGAGCGCTGTCCCTCAGCTCTTCAGCTCAAGGTGAGCATTCTACCACCTGAGCCACTGGAAGTTTTTTTTTATACTGCCTTTTTCTCTGATTGTGCTTTATATTTTAGTTCTTCTGCATGAATTGTATTGTTTTTATTTTCATATTTATATTTATATTACTCTTCTATTTTGAGATATGTTCCACAGTTTGGGGAAGCATAGGGTATTAAATTACAAATAATAATCATTAAGTGCTGGGGTTGTTGTTCAGTGTTTACCTACCTAGTTTAAACAAGCTCTTAAAAAGCAATGACAACAAATATTAAGTGACTTAAAATTGGTTTAAGGTTTAAAATGACATTAGCCATTCAAAAAAGTTTTTTTTTTTTTTTTGGTTGGATGTGGAGTTTGAACTCTGGGTCTGGGCACTGTCCCTCAGCTCTTCAGCTCAAGGTGAGTGCTCTACCGCTTGAGCCACAGTGCCACTTCCAAAAAAGATTTTAAACATTTATATGAATGTCTTATGTGGAACCGCAATATCCTCACTTTGTATATTAAACAGAACTAGTTCATTATCAGTTATTGAAATCTTAAAGATTTTGAATGTGAATAAATAATGGAGACAGTAGTTTGTATGGATTATTTGATCACTTACTCTTGAATATGAGACAAAGCAATAATTTAAAATTCAGATGAGGGGAGAAATCTTATTGATTAATAAAATAGCAAAATAGAAGTATCATTAGTCATAATTTAAAGTAAGGCATAAGGTGTTCAATGAAATTTAAAGGTTCAAATCTCACAAAAAATGAATGGTATAACTATCATTTCCATGAATATTTCTTATTAGAAACTGACAAATGGGAAGGTAAAGTGTTATCACAGGCTAAAATCATTATACATAATCAAATATTAAAGTGTCTAAACTTTTTATTATTATTGTAGCCCCTCAGAGGGGACTGATTAGATCTTAAAAATTGCTAGGCAAAAAAAAATATACATCCTCAGTGACATTTTCTAACACTTCCCTGAATATTCTCTACATTTTGCTAGCTCTTAGTCATGCTTATTGAATGAAAATACAGTGCTGAGTTGATTTCCTAAAATCCCATAGAACTGCAGGATAGATGCATCAACGGTGATTTAAAATGTAGCCTAGCTTGAGGTTTATCCTTTGCATTGGTCATCAGGGTTAGATTTTATTTCGTGTGACAAGATCTGACTGTAATATGAATATATGTCTCACTCCTCAAAGTCATGACATTGCATTATTGTCATTTATAGGCTCTGGTCTGACACAGTGGCGTTAGGAGGTGACACGGGGAGAACGGTAATGATAGCCATTGTTTCAGCTGCCTTTGAGCTGATCACATGTGCCTGGCACCTTATGTTCACATTAAACTTTGTAGAAAGATGTATCTAAATATTTCTTCTTAGAACTTTCTTATGGTTTGAAAGTTTCTGTTACAAGGTGGGCTCCAAGAGTAACTCCTATTAGCAATGACACTGAGGAAAATGTTGCTGTAGTAGAAAACCCATTAGAATACACTTACATTGCCAGTTACAGGTTAGCTGTTCCTGGTATTCATATATCCCTTTGCATAAGCCAATCAATCCTCCTGAGTGTTTTTGTTTGTAATTAATAAACCTAGCCTCTAGCTTTTTCATGATTCAATAAAACAAGACAAAGCCCCCAGCTTTAACAAAGGAGGAGGCTACAATGCTTAATAAGAAATGTACTCATTATCTTGCCCATTGTAACCCCTCTGTACAGTATTTTCACAATAAAAAAAAAATAAAAAATTTTTAAAAAGCACCCAGCTTTGTCCCAACCACTCTTTTTTCCTCCATTTTTTTTAAACACCTGTCATTAAGAAGCTGTACAGGGGCTTTTAATTCAGCATATCACTTTACGAGTACATTGGATCTTGATCAAAGTCACATCTTCCATTGCTTTCCTCATCTCTCCAACTCTACCCACCCCTCAAGTTACCTGGCTCCATGGTCACATCTATACGTTGGATACACTATTCACCACATGTACATATTCATACTTGATGTCACATAGACAACATAAAAAACAGGAAGAATGGAAGTAAAATGCTAGCTCTGAAGCAAAAAAGCACAAGGACAATGCCCAGGCTCTGAGTTCAAGCCCCAGGGCTAGAACAAACAAACAAACAAACAAAAACCAAAATCAGGAAAAAATGTTAGGACCTTTTCAAATCAAAGAAGGTTAATAATGAAACCCAATAGTAAAATAAATATAAATATATTTATCTTACACATAACCAAAACACATGCAAATATAAAATGTTAAATAAAAATATAATACACGGAAAATTTAGTTTTAATAATACTTCCATCCAGGAAGGGCTTGTTCATCCCCCAGACTTAGGGACCTAAATTATTTCTTTAAAACTAAGGAAAGTGAACCTAGCTTTTCATTGAAGAATCCCATCTAAATGCAAACAGAAAGGTTTTCTCATATGATCCACAGAAAAGCCAAGGAACAACTAGGAAGAATAGGAATTTATTTACTATGAATGGACACTTTAAGTCAGTTTAATTTGCATTTAGTGTTGTCTTAACCAAAAGCATTCTGAAGTCATTTCACATTTTGAAAAGCATTAGAAACAAAAAAAAGATTGTTAAGAATATGTAATGGTTGATTATCAGGAACAATCAGGTTGCTATGTGAGAGTCCTGATAAATAAAGTAAAAATAAACCTTGTCTGTTCTTTACTTTCTGAAATGCGAAGACATCCATAATTTATCACTGCCTTTAATGTACATCTCAGATTCTTAAAAAAGGTCACAATTTAGTTTCACCCTTTCTATTTTACATTTTCAGTGAGGGGATTTAAATAATTTGAATGAATGTTTTCTGCTCAGATATACATCAGGAATATTTATGCTACAAACATAAAAACAGCCTGCAAATGTAGAAAACATCTTGTAACTTAAATCCATAATGTCTTTGTAGTGTTAATACAGAGCAAGTTAAATTGTTAATTGGGATATTAATAGTTATTATAGCCTGGGGAATGTTTTCATATGAGACTTTGGGTTATTTTTCTCTGATCTAAACACATACTCGTATCAAAAAATGTTTCCTTGGAGCTGGGAAGGTGACTCAGTGGTAGAGAGCTTGCCTTGCATGCATGAGGCCCTGGGTTCGATTCCTCAGCACCACATAAGCAAAAAGAAAAAAGTCGGAAGTGGCGCTGTCGTTCAGGTGGTAGAGTGCTAGCCTTGAGCTGAAGAGCTGAGAGACAGCGCTCAGGCCCAGAGATCAGGACCCACAACCGGACCCAAAAAAACAAAAAACAAAAAAAAATGTTTCCTTTAAAAAAATGTTTCCAAAAATAAAATTTTAGCTGGGCACCTGTGGCTCATGCCTGTAATCCTAGATACTCAGGAGGCTGAGATCTGAGGATCACAGTTCAAAGCCAGCCCAGACAGGAAACTCCATGAGACTCTTATCTCCAATAAACCACTAGAAAACCGGAAGTGGTGCTGTGGCTCATGCAGTAGAGTGCTCGCCTTGAGCTGAAGAGCACAAGGACAGTGCCCAAGCCCTGAGTTCAAGCCCCACGACCGACAAAATAAATAAATAAATAAAATATTTTTTCTATGTTTCTTTAGTTCATTAAGCAACATTTCTAAACATTTTAATTGTCTATGATTGGTAGCAAGTAATAATTAAAAGGCAATATATAACCAACCATTGCACAACTGGTTTCCTTCTCAGAGAGTCACTTAGTCAGGAATTTCATTTACAATGTGATAGGAATGGTCAGAAGTCAAAATTTTGACAATCCCATTTTCATGAGCTGTGGGCTTAGATTTAGCATCTTATTTCAAGAAACTCTCCTGGGGGCTGGGAAGTTGGCTCAGTGGTAGAGCGCTTGCCTTGTATGCCTGAGGCCCTGGGTTCGATTCCTCAGCACCATATAAGCAAAAAGAAAAAAGCCGGAGGTGGCGCTGTGGCTCAAGTGGTAGAGTGCTAGCCTTGAGCTGAAGAGCTGAGAGACCGCTCAGGCCCAGAGTTCAGGCCCCACGACCGAACTCCCCTTTCCCCCCCCCCCCCCAAAAAAAAGAAAAGAAACTCTCCTGGGAAGTTATTTGGGAAACAGTTGCTGTTTTGAGTGAGAATGAAAATTTTACTCTTGAAATTTAAGAAAGTGAAATCACTTAGTTTAGTTCTAAAAATGAAAATTGTAATAATTGTATAGGATATTACTTGAAATGCCTATGCATGCCTCTATAGAGCCCTTAGTAATAATCATTTGATCCTTTGCTATGTATAATTATTGTAACATAAAAATTATTTTCTTCCTTGCTAATGCATGCCATGGAGCACAATTTATGTCTAGTAATGGGAATCCCGTTTCATCAGATGGATGACATTTGAGATAATGTATATAAAGTTATTTAAAATATTTAGCAAAGATAAAATTTCCCATACTTGTAATGAAATTTTCAAAACTTCCCCCCCACTTTCAGTCTTTTCCTCTTGTTTAATAAAATTATGACAAGGATTGCTCTTAATGGCAAACATTGGCCTACACCAGGTGCATCCTTTACATAGCAAGTCCTGAAAACTATGGCGAATGATTTCCAAAGAAAGGAACAAAGGAGGGAAGGAAGGAAGGATGGAAAAATGGAAGGAAAGAAGGAAGTATGGCATTGTAAAAATGTAAAATATGACAGAAGTAGATAAAAAGGGCATAGTAAGAATAATTCAGAGAGCGGAGCAAGATAAAATAATGGATTTTAAGAGATGCCCAAAATGACTCCCTATCATGATTTCCTCAGTTAAGAATGGCATCCAGAATTTCTTCCTTCTGAACTTCTTTAGTTCTTTAAAGTCTAGCTCAAGTTCCCTCCCTAAGGTTGAAATCCCCTCCAAAATAGAATGCTTCCCAAAGACCAGCTTTTCTTTAGTGAGAATAATTTTAAAGCTTAAGATTATTTTATTTTAGAGAAACCATAAAGTACATTCCAAGTTGTAATAAAAATCTTTGTTACTACTGTCAACAGTTCTTGAAAATTGAATTGATGTATTTTCTATAAAAGTTGATAAAGATATTGTGAAGTCTTTTGTTCATATTTCTAGAAATAGGTTGATTTCATCCACTTGGCTTTGAACACTTTGTGATGAGATTTGATCAAATGAATCATTATTACTCCGAACAAGGTATCATTTAAGGTTCAGCACACAATACTTTGCTGAAAGAAGGGAATCTACTAACTGTGAGTGTTTAGAACAGCATAGGAAAGAAGACTACATAATTAGCAGTGGTGAAGAGATTTAAAGCATATCAATATCATACTTTAGGAACAGAATTGTCATTTGCATAACTTGATGCTATGTAATGGATATATTAAGTAGAAGAGATTAGATGGATTTTTTGAAATTCCTTTGGTGTTAGGTGGTACTGATTAAATTTTTACTATCTGAGGTGGAAAGGAATATTAGGTTTCCTTTCTACAATTTTAAGGTTGTTTAAAATCCTTTCAAAAGCCCTAAACAAGCAAACAGAACAAGCTTCATTTGTCCCTTGTTCTGAAAATTATCCTTATGTTTTCTGATATTGCCACTGCCATTGGATCTATAATTAGAATTTTTTACTCTGGGCATTTTTCTAAATGCAGCTTCAAATTAAGACTAGTTTATGGGTGCAGATGCCAGCCAGGAGAACTAAAATGGAAGATAGGGAGATTGCCTTGGCTAATTAAATTACAATACACACAATTGCTCACAAGTATCTTTTTCTCCTTCTTCGTGGTGCCAAACATATTTGTGAGAATATTGATCAGTTTACAGTCATATTGATCCAGAGAAATTTGAATGGCCTTGGAAGATGGCCATGGTTCACTTTATAGGTAGCCAATATAACAATAATTTGAGCCTGAGAGATAATTTGCCATAAACATGTTTTAATTTTTAATTTTTTTAGATGAGTTGGCGGGAGGGTCAAAAAGAAATAACGGGTGGGGGGAGGAGGGGATAGGAAGGGTAAACAAAGGAGGAGGCTACAATGCTTGATAAGAAATGTACTCATTACCTTGCGCATGTAATGGTAACCCCTCTGTACAGTATTTTCACAATAAAAAAATAAAAAAATAAAGAAATAATGGATAAAAGAATAGAAGGAAAGAAAGAGACAGAGGAAAAGAAGGAAAGAAAGAGATAGAACTTTCTACTACAACACCTAAATTCTAGTGAGTCCTTTGATTTTTGATGGAGCTCAAACTAAGTTTTTGAGTTTTTTAAATCAGAACCTGAGAATAAGAATAAGGAGAAAATAAGTCATTACAGTATACAATATTGGGAGAAACTATATTGTTCTGGCTCATCATAACAAGCAAATATGTAATTTATTGTTCCTTGCTAGTGTGCTCTAGTAAACAAGAGACCAACCAAAAATCCTCTGCGAACAGACTGTGCAGAGGACAACAGTTGAAAACAACACCCTTTATTGGGCTGTTAGATTTTATTGCATGTATTAACAGATTTCTACAGATGGAATAAAGCTGGCTTTCTATCAGAGCCATAAGCCCTTCAACTTTTGATGGGTCTTAACAGCCTATTTCATCAAATGTCCCCTCAGACATTCATAGAAGTTTGGCATTTATTTCTGTCCTTCAAATCTGGGCCAGGATTGCCATTCAGTTCTTACTATACAATAAAAGCTACCAATTGTTTTACAAGATAAACTCTAAAAGAATAAAATTCCATTGTCTAATATGTGGTGTACTTGTTTTCGAGGTTTTTTAAAAAACACATCTTAATGTGTGTCTGTTTAAAATTATACAAATGTAGATTATTTTGTAATTACTCAGATTGCACAAAATTTGCTAGACAAGTATAACACTGGCTTTTATTCCTTTTCATACTCATCTTTTCACTAGCAAGTCTCCATCTTTGGGGGTCATGTCAACCCTCACCTCTTCTTTACAGACAACAGAGACCCCTTTTGTCAAATGCCAAAACTTCCTTTCTGAATACTTTGTTCCTTAGGTATCCTCTCCCTACTTCCATCCTTGATCTGCCTCATCAACAGAGACAGTAGGCAGTAACCACTAACTATATAGAGAACTATATCTTCTCTCTCTCTGTCTCTCTCATTCTCTATCTCTTTCTCTCTCTCCCCTCTCCCTTTCCCTCTCTCTACTCTGTGTGTGTGTGTGTGTGTGTGTGTGTGTGTATGTGTGTGTAGTATATGTTCTCTCACTATATATGATTCTACATACTTTTTTTGTCTGTCATAGGGCTTGAACTTTGGGCTTGGGCGCTGTCCCTGTGCTCTTTAGCTCAAGGCAAGCACTCTACCGCTTGAGCCACAGCACCACTTTCAGTTTTCTAGTGGTTTATTGGACATAAGAGTCCCATGGAGTTTCCTGTCTGGGCTGGCTTTGAACTGTGATCCTCAGATCTCAGCCTCCTGAGTAACTAGGATTACAGGTGTGAGCCACCAGTGCCTGGCTCTACATGCTTTTAAACTATGCATTGTATTTACATTAATGCCAAATTGTAAACCTCACCCAACAATGTCCTATATTATCATATCTTTGTCTTCTTTTCTAATCTTATCTCACCACTTCTATTCTCAGGGCCATGTTTAACATTTTATTCATATCCTGTACAAATCTATATGTAAATTAATCCTTAAAAGCTGTCCTTATTGTGTGCAAGTTCACACATTTCTAAATTCCAGCTTCATCTTTAACAAAACCCTGATAGACCAGTAGAAATACAAATGCAAACTGGCAGTCATTGGAATCCATACAACGTCCTTTGTTTGCCAATGTCTTCAGAGACACTAAAACAAATAATACTAAAATAATATTTGTGGACAGAATTCACCTCAGTTTAAGAGAGACACACACACTCCATTTGCTGACAGAGTGCATTGTCTTTTAGGAAAGACACACATACACATCCCTTTAACACATTTGCCCACAAAATTGTTTTGGAAAATAGAAATGAGTTAAAGAAGGTAAAGAAAATTCACTTGGAAAGAAAGATCAATAGACAATTGAAAAGTTAAAAAAAAAATTCTCTAGCCTAGACAGAATTGTAGTAAACCTAGAGTTCAGAGAAGGAGAGTGCCAAAATGCTGAAATATATTTGAAAGCTTTTAAAATACAGAAAAATGTAGCATACATAGAAATAAGTCAACAATTTTCAATAGTTTGTTATGAAAAGCATAATGCTTTAACTGATTTTTTAAATTTTTGTTTAGATTCTGTTTAGATTCGTTGGTTGTGGGGCTTGAACTCTGGCCCTGGGCTCTGTCCCTGCTTGCTTCAGCTCAAAGTGAGCACTCTTCCTCTTGAGCCACAGCACAACTTCCAGTTTTCTAGTGGTTTTTTATTGGAGATCAGAGTCTCATGGACTTTTCTGCCCAGGCTGATCCTTAGATCTCAGCCTCTTGAGTAGCTAGGATTATAGGTGTGAGCCTCCGGCACCTGGCTGAACCATATTTGATATGGTGTTCTTAGAACACGCTTGAAATCAACTGAGAAATCTATACGCAGCCTTGATGAGACTATTTTAGATATAAAGATACCAACAGATTGAAAGAAAAAAGAAGTCCTAGTAGACTACAAAGATAAACACAGTAGAAAGGGATGTTGTCAAGACAAAATGTACACTTCCCTAATGACTAGTTTTGAAAGATTTTTTTTTGGGTGAAGTCATCAAAAAGATATTACTGTAAGCATCCATATACCTAATAGCTTTAAATCACATAAAGACATCACAGTTAAGAGCCACAAGAAAATAGACACGTTCACAAGTGTAGGCAGAAATATTTTGAGTACTACATTAATGATTGATAGAAATAATGCACAGAAAATCAGCAAGGAAAAAAGGCTTGAGGAAAAAAATACGGCTGCCAATTAGATAGTCACATCAGTTCTATTCAATGATAGTGAAATACATATTTCTATGTAAACATATATTTATTAAGAAATTAAGAGTGAAATTGTGAAAACTAGAGGCTAGAAAGAGCAAGAGAGAAGGAAAGATAGAGAAAGATTAGCCAGTAGGTTAGAGTTAGAATGAAGCAAAAACAGTGAATTAAAAAAAACTTGATTTAAATTTTTAAAAAAGTTTTCTTCTTCAGGAGCATAAAACATATCTCAGGACATTCCAAATATTTTACATTATGCAAATATGTTCTCTGACAAAATACAATTAAAAGAGAAGAACATTAAAGAATAGATTATATATAATATTCCAAATATTTAGACAATAAGTAACATCTACTTAAATTATTTGAATCAATGAAGTAAGCATAGAAAGTATTTGTAAGTGGATGAAAATGAAAGCAAAATATATCTGAGTTTGTAGATGGGAAGATATGTGATGGGAAGATATCAAAGTCTTAATGTAGAAAAGAAAATAGATATCAAGTTGATGACCTCAGTTTCTACTTTTAGATAGCAGAAAAATAACTGTCAAGAAGCTTAAAGGAAGCACAATGAAAAACAGCAAAGAGCAGAGTGGAAATTAAATTTTTTAAAAAGCAATAGAGAAAAATCCATAAATACAAGCCCAATTCGTTGAAAAGGTAATAAAAATGATAAACATTTACCTAGGTCTAAACAAAATAGAAAGATGACCCAAATTTGCAATAGCAGCAATGACAGAGGCATTGTTACTACCGCTTCCTCAGATTAAAAGGATAATTAAGGCATATTATGAACAACTTTATACCAATGAGTTTGACATCTTAGGTGAAATGGGCAAATTCCTGAGACTTCCAAAGTTCACTCAAGCAGGAACAGATAATGTGAGTTACTCTCTGCATACTAAATTAATTAAATTTTATAGCTAGAATTTTTCCTTTCACCTCTCTTTTCCCAAAAGATATCTCTAGCCTAGATAGCTTCATTAGAAAGTTTCCACCTAATACTTTGGAAAATGTTTTTCTTACTCTACACAGAGAATTGCACAATCAGGAATATTTCAGCAGGTATTTGTTTTGGAAAACAGCATTACTCTGATATGAAAATCAAATAAAGGCTTTATAAGAATTGCAAAATACCAGGTTTTGGTGACTCACACCTGTAATTCTAGCTACTTAGGAGGCTGAGATCTGAGGATTGAGGTTCAAAGCCACTCCAGGCAGGAAAGTCCATAAGACTCTGATATCCAATCAACCACCAGAAAACTGGAAGTGGAGCTGAAGTGGTAGAACACTAGCCTTGAGCACAAGGAGCTCAAAGGCAGCGTCCAGACCTGAATTCAAGCCCCATGACTGGCAAAAAAAAATTGACAAATTCATATCAATAAAATCTACTGATCCTCTAAAACATTAACAAAATTTTAGAAAGTTAAAATATAACTATATCTAAGAAGAACACTGTATCAGAACCAATGGGGTTAACACAGGAATTTGAGATTATGAAGGTAGAGGTAACACTAGGAAGGAAAATTGGAGAAGAAGCTTTGAACTTAGGCAAAGATTTCTTAGATTATTTAATAAAAGGAACAATCTCTACATGAACTTAATAAATTAGCCTATCTCAAAAATCCTTTCAATAATCTTATACCTACAATATAATAAGAACTTATAAAAATCAATTGTGAGACAACAAACTACCTAATCCAATGAATACAAAACTTCAACAAGGAAGAGATATCAATGACAAAAAGCATATGTTCATATATTCAGTAATTAGTGGAAATTCAAGCTAAAAGCATCAGCAGCTAATACTTGAAATTTCTGTGTAAATTTTATATAAAAATCAAAAATTTATAGTTCTCTTTTTTTGACGAGTCCCTGCCTGGTTTGGGGATGAGGGTTATGATGGCTGCATAGAATGTGTTCGGTTGTGAACTTTCTCTTTCAATTTCATTGAAGAGTTGGAGGAGTATTGGTGTGAGCTCTGCTTTGAAGGCCTTGTAGAATTCCGCTGTAAAACCATCTGGTCCTGGACTTTTCTTAGATGGGAGGTCCCTTATTGCTGTTTCTATTTCAATGCTTGATATGGGCCTGTTAAGATGGTTTAACTCATCTTGGTTTAGTTTTGGCATGTCAATATTTGCTAGGTAAAGGTCCATTTCTGCCAAGTAAAGAAATGCAAATCAAAACAACATTGAGATACCACCTCACCCCAGTTAGAATGGCAAAAATCAAGAACTCTAATAACAACAGATGCTGGAGGGGATGTGGACAGAAGGGAACCTTACTTCATTGTTGGTGGGAATGTAAACTTGTTCAACCACTTTGGAAAGTAGTATGAAGGTTCCTCAAAAGACTCCACATAGAGCTCCCCTATGACCCAGCAATACCACTTTTGGGCATTTACCCAAATGTTTACAAACAAGACCACACTAAAGCTACCAGCACAACTATGTTTATTGCAGCATTATTTACTATAGCTAAGATCTGGAACCAACCCAGATGCCCCTCAGTAGATGAATGGATCAAGAAAATGTGGTATATATCCACAATGGAATTCTATGCCTCCATCAGAAAGAATGACATTGTCCCATTTGTTAGGAAATGGAAAGACTTGGAAAAAATTATATTAAGTGAAGTAAGCCAAGCCCAAAGAAACATAGGCCCCATGGTTTCCCTTATTTGCAATATCTAGTATATGTATGAATCAAGCAGAAAAGGTCAGATAAGGTGATGTTAGGAAAATGAGCCCTAAGATATGTATTCAAATGTTTTTTTTCTTTCATGCATTTGTTTCTAACGCATTTATAAGATGATTTCTATGTTGCTTTGTATGTCTCTCCTCCACAGTGTAACCCTGCTTTCACTGTATTTGATGTCGTTATAATTTGTGGAGGGGAAGGGGAAAAACAAGTCATTTAAATAGGATACAGGTGGACTCGTTGCAACAATGAGAAGTACAAGTTGTCATGTCGAAAATGAACTTTACAACTTTGGTGGGGGGGGAGGATTGGGTGGGGGAGGCGGGGGGGGGAGGCTGAGAAGGGATGGGAAGGGGAAACAAAGGAGGAGGCTACAATGCTCGATAAGAAATGTACTCATTATCTTGCCCATGTAATTGTAACCCCTCTGTACAGTATTTTCACAATAAAAAATAAATAAAAATTTAAAAAAATATTTGCCAAATTAAAAAAAAATCCAAAATTGTAAGATATTCCTTAGTGACTGGAATTAGGATAGGTTATCATGGGATAGGTAGAAGAATCAGATGGCAAGAATAACAGGAGTGTGCAGACTTTTGTGCAGGATGAATAAATATGTTCATGATATGTTCATTATCACAATTGTAGCTATGATTTGCACTATGTCTGACAAATTATACATCTTTAACATTACAGTTTATTACATGCATATTTTTAAAAAGGTAAGCTACAGCCAGGTGCTGGTGGTTCATGGCTGCAATCTTAGCTATTCAGGAGGCTGAGATGTGAAAATTGAGGTTCAAAGCCAGCTGGTCAGGGAAGTCCACGAGACTTCCCCCTTGGGGAGGGGGTCTGGTTGTGGAGCCTGAACTCTGGGCCTGGGTACTGTCTCTCAGCTCTTCAGCTCAAGATTAGCGCTCTACCACTTGAGCCACAGCGCCACTTCCA
Organism: Dipodomys merriami; assembly: GCF_024711535.1. Taxonomy (NCBI): domain Eukaryota; kingdom Metazoa; phylum Chordata; class Mammalia; order Rodentia; family Heteromyidae; genus Dipodomys; species Dipodomys merriami. The sequence continues at coordinate 689,201 of NW_027206119.1, forward strand.
GCTTTTTTCTTTTTGCTTATGTGGGGCTGAGGAATTGAACCCAGGGCCTCATGCATGCAAGGCAAGTGCTCTGCCACTGAGCCACCTTCCCAGCCCCGTCCACGATACTCTTATCTCCAATTAAATACACTAGCCTTGAGGACTAGCATTGAGCAAAAAGCCCAGGGAGAGCACCTAGGCCTGAGTGCAAGCTCCAGGACTGGCATATAAAACAGTAAACTAGTAGTTAGTAAGTTTATTCTTATTGTACAAAATGGAATTCATAACTAAAAAACTAATGAAAAGGGCTGAAGTAAAAATATAGTTGATAATATACTTAAAACATTCTTGAAATATACATAATAATGTAATTACATATGAAGTTTTCACAACTTTCTTTTTTCTTTCATATATATATATATATATATACATATATATATATATATATATGAAAAATAAGATGCTGTGCAGAGGGGTTACCGTTACATAAGTAAGGTAATGAGTACATTTCTTGTCGAGCATTGTTATTCCCTCCTTTGTTTTTCCCCTACCATCTCTTCCCTCCCCACCTCCCCAACTCTGCCCTCCCTCTGCCCCCGAAGTTATAAAGTTTGTTTTCAACATAGTGTTTCACAACTTTCTTATAAAAATATTTGTAAAAGGAATGTATGTTCTTTTTATATTTGTAAAAGGAATGTATATTCTTATTGTTCAGACAAAAAAAGATACTTTCCACAGGCATAAAATGGTTAAGTTTTAACTGTGAACTAAATTTTATTTCGTCTAAAGAATAACTTTTTTTCTCAAGTTTAAACTATACCTTTTCCTCTGTTCATTTTTGTTGGTGGTGGTGGTGGTGATCATGGGGCTTGAATGCAAGAGTTGAGCTCTGTCCCAGAGCTTTTCCACTCATGATAGTGCTCTTGGGGCTGGGAAGGTGGCTCAGTGGTAGAGTGCTAGCCTTGCATGCATGAGGCCCTGGGTTCGATTCCTCAGCACCACATAAGCAAAAAAGAAAAAAGCCGGAAGTGGCCCTGTGGCTCAAGTGGTAGAGCGCTAGCCTTGAGCTGAAGAGCTGAGGGACAGCGCCCAGGCCCAGAGTTCAGGCCCCATGACCGGACCAAAAAAAAAAAGATAGTGCTCTTCCATTTTGAGCCACAGCCATACTTCCGGTTTTCTGGTGGTTAACTGGAAATAAGACTCTCACAGTCTTTTCTGCCTGGGCTGGCTTTAAACAGTGATCCTCAGATTTCAGCCTCCTAATTAGCTAAGATTACTGGCATGAGCCATTGGTACCTGGATCTTTTCCTCATTTTTTTTCTGCCTTTACTAAAAATTGGTAGTCAATTGTAATCCAAAAACACAGCCCTTTAAGAAGTCAAATGCTCCAAATACTAAAACTAAACATTTTCCATTTGGCAAGGGAAAATAAAAACTCTAGATTTAAATGAAGATGAAACAATAAGTCAACAGACCTAAATTAGTGCCTGATAGTATATGAAGGAAGACAAGCTTTTGTTGTCATTTAAAGTCTCTGGTATATGAAGGTTTGCATTATGAAAGTACACAAACAAGGAAAAAAGACCTTTTAACTACATGGAAAAAATAGAATAAGCAAACAAAAAAATGAACAAATAAAAGAAGGAAAAAATCAAGGAGATAACAGTGATTAAAAACTTGGACAACTGAAGAAGAAATAGAGATGGCTAGTTCTCTGTCTACTTGAGATCTCTTCAATCCTTCTTTCCCCTTTTCCACTTAGCATTACAGAAGCAGAACTAGAAGCCTGTTGATCTCTATTGGAAGATTAAACTAGGTTCTGTGGTAAATACATTTCGAGGAAAAGAGGAAAAAGTTTAGGACCCACCCGATCTATATCCTGGAAGTATAAGTATTGGCTTATAATTCTCCCATAATTACATATTTAAAACCTTTTCAGGAAGCTGAGATTAGGAGGATCATAATTCAAGGCAGCCCAAGCAAAAAAATGGCCAGACTCTTTCTGAGCCTGGCAAATGAAAAGCTTTGAGTTCAAACTACATTTTGCCAAAAAAAGAATGAATAAATAAGTGAATGCGTAAAATAAACCGGATTTTTATGTTGTTATAGCTTGAATACGAACAGTTCACCATGAAGGCTCTGACATCTTTCTCTCAAGTTGCTGACATTACTGAGATGTGATTGGACCAGGAAGGTCTTAGCCTTATCTGTAGGTTAATCATTGATGAGTTCATGTTGAACGTGCAATCAGGATGTGGGTCGTAGAAAAACTAGGACACTGAGACCAAATAGGGCATTTAATTTGGTTACAAGTTACATCTTCCGTGCACTGGTGTCATTTTTATTTAATGGTGGTTGTGCCTTTAAAAGGCATATCTTGTCCCTTACCTTTTCTTGTCTAACTGCTTCCTGGCTACCCTAAGGTGAGGCATGCTACCCTTCTTCCCCTACAACTGCATCCTACTCAGCATGACGTTTGGCCTCACTACAGGCCCATGGTAGTAGAGCCACTGACAATGACTGAAACCTCTAAAACTGAACAAAATAAATCTTTCTTCATTTAATTTGTTTTCTCAGGTATTTCGTCACTGGCATCAAAAAAGACACTTAGAGTAGAAAATACCCTTTCTGTGAGTTCTGTTTAATGGGCATCAAGTTCTCTGCCTAAACTAAACTTGCAAGGTTTAGTTCTGAGGAGGTGGGGCAGACACACTAAACACATTTTTTCCCCATATAATACAATCATCACAAAGTCTCAAGGATATTCCCCATTGCTGCATAGGAAAATAGTGAAAAACATACTCAATTTTTTTAAACTTTGCATCTAGAAAGCTTAATTATATCATGTAGAGAATTTGATTTTGTGAACTAGCCCCTAGAGGATACAACCATAGCTAGACACTGAAGAAGAGATAGAAGAGGAAGAAATAAATATATGGTTCAGATAATGCTTAATAAGTCTACAAGTAAACATACTGGGTGGCAGGCAAGGGTTACAAATGAATTAACTTGACTATAATAGACTCTATGGAGAACACAAATAGTATAATTCCTTAAAAAGACAAGTCAAATCCCAATAAAGTAAGTACCAGGAAACAGGGACTTGCAAAAGAGGAGATTGGAGCCAAGGGGAGAGAGGCAGAAGAATGAAGGGGGAAAAGGGGAAAATGCACTCAAGAATTCATTGTGTATTTCACGGAATTGATAAACATAAAGGAAGGGATAGACTGAAGGGAGATGAAAGTGTTGACACGTATCAAGATGCATTGCACACATAAACTGCTTTATTAAATTCAATACATAACCTTAAATTAAGATAAGTAAGGGAAGCAGGGATTTGGGAGGGGTGAGTGCGAATGTTGGAAGGAGTGACATTGATCAAGATGCACTATATTCATAAACTGCTTTGGTGAATGGCAACTCCTTTGTGCAACTACTTAAAGATAATAAAAATATTCATAAAATATAATTGAGGTGGTACACTTTAAGAACAGAGATCCAATTATGACTCAATTGAAAAGATGCTCTATTCACTTCAGTTCTTCAATTTCGGAGCCTGTTAGCTAAGAAGTTCAATGTTAGAATTGTTTATGTTTCTGGTCTGAGCTCTGAGAACTCTTTCATATATGTGTCAATGACAGAGTCTAAGAAAACTGCAGTTTTCTGTTTTTATCAATGTAGACATTTGAATGGAGACCATCTGGCTCATGTCTCTTAACAGTTAAACCAAATAGGGCATTTAATTTGGCCACAAGTTACATTGTCTGTGCACTGATGTCATTTTTATTTAATGGTGGTTGTGTTCTAGGTGAAATGTAAGACATGTTAATACATCCTCTTGTTAGTTAGAGATTCATGTGGTTTGAAGACATAAACAAGAAAATACTTCAGAAAACAAAAACTTACTCTTTGGCAAGTAATTTTTATTGAAGTCCAATTAACCTTTGATACACAGAAATACTGGATCATTGCTTGTCCAGATTTTGTTCCAATTACAATGTGAAAATTACCCACAAAATAGAATGAGTCATTTGAAGTCTTAATAACACTGAAGAAATATGGGAAACATTTTAATTTACTTGTTTAACTAAAATATGAAGTGCTAACAAATTGAGTTGTTTGGATCCTTGAAGTTAAAATCCTTTTTAAAATGCTTTTTACATTCATAGTTAAGGACTCTATATTACACTTTTGCTAGTTTATGTAAGGAATTAAGTTGTCATGGGCAACAACATGTGAAATGATTGGAAGGTACTGGAAAGGCAATATTCATATTATGAGATAATACAAGATTCTGGTGTTGGAAAAGGAGGAGGACAAGAAGGAAGACATAATTGGAAGTCATAAATAATATATGACTATAAAGGGAAAATATAAAGGAGTTACATTTATTGGAAGGTTATTAATAAGAAATAAAAATTTTCAAATCAGACATAATACTAGAATCAAGATAGTTTAACTAAACACGTACTGCTTTTGTTGAACTACATCCATAGAACTACTCCAAGAACAAAAAAAGTCCTGAATTATTTTTCCTAAGCAATAATCCCATTGTTATGAATCTGATTAGGGCAATCTTTTTTTTTTCTGATCCTTGGGCTTGAACTCAGGGCCTGAGAGCTGTCCCTGAGCCTCTTTGTGCTCAAGGCTAGCACTCTGCCACTTGAGCCACAGTGACACTTCCAGCTTTTTTGAGTAGTTTATTAGAGATAAGAATCTTACAAGGACTTTTCTGCCCGGGCTGGCCTCAAATCTCAGCTTACTGAATAGCTAGGATTACAGGTGTGGGCTACCAGCATCTGACTAAAACAATCAATTTTTAATAATATTTAAAATTGAAATTTTAATATAGATCTTTGTCTTAGTAAATGACAAAATATGTGTTTTGTTCACCCATATATGTGTACGTAATATGTGTGTATATATGTATGCATATATATGTATCTACTATAAATTCCTTATTTTACAAATAAGAATATGTATTCATATTTGTAAAACTCACAGTCTATTATAGTTGCCACAAACACTAACATTGAATGATGAGCATAGGAAAAAGACATGGTTAGGTTCCTGAGAGCCTCTGGTCATACTTTCTTTAGCTGATCAGTACATAACATTGGGTTGTGTACACTGCTATTTAAACACAGCTTATTTGATATAGACTGTTGGTTTCTTCACATTGCACTCAAACTCCTGCCCAAGTGAAGTTTGATTGACACATGAATTGTTTCCAGTAGACACATTGTATTTATGATTAGAGGCCATTCTAAGAACAAAAATTATTGCACCTCTCCCCAAATGCCCCAAATGTTTAAAATTTTAGATGTTTAAAATTTTAAATGTTTAAAATGTTAGAATTTAATAGACCAGGAAAGATAAAAATTTGTTTAACCTACATATGAATCTGCTTAGTACATAACTAAATACAATATAAACCATTTAAACCATCACCTATCTATGAATCTATTTCGTGCATAACAAAACGTATAATAATCATTTACAAAAGAATCTGAAAGCATCATAGTTCATACTTTTATGGTTGTACACTCTTGGAATACCTCTTTACTTGGCCTCAGGAAGGTCCCAGTGGACTTTGTGACTCTTTATCCCAATCCAGGTTTTAGGTGGAAAAGAGTCTGGTAAAAGCCAATATTTGTATGCAAACAAATGATTGTTTGTTAAAGCCTAGTCAAAATAGAGTTAGGATATTTCTTCCTGTGAACATGTCTTGTGTACTGTTGGAACTTAAGGGCATTCTTTCTTGAACAGTATCATACATGCCTGACCATATGCTTAAGCATTCTGTGTACAAGGACAATTGGATTCCTTTACTCTCTACTTAAAGATTTAACCAGATTTCCACTCATGTCTGCTTGTCTTAACACTTCTGTAAATATCTGAATATGTAAAATAATATTTTTCTCTTTTTCTCAATTTTCTCTCCCTATTGTTATTTTTTTCAGTTCTTTTTCCCTTTGAGTTAAGCAGACAGAGAGGTACAGGGTATTGGGTTATGAAGAAGGGACCTGGGTAATTTGTACTGCATTCCAGTTCCTGGACCTTGTAAACTCCATTTCATATCTAATTCAATCCCAGCATGCCTATCATCTCTACATCACCACTGTCTCACTCCAAGAATTATCACAGCAGCTAGACTTCTGTGCTTTCTGTGCCTGAATACACTGTCTTTTCCTCTGTCATTAAATTTCATGACTCTGTACTACAGTTTCATTTTCTTTTCCTGTAGCATTTTTTTTCACTTTCTGACATTACCTTACTTATTTAATACTTTACATATCCATTTTCTCTTTGCTCACCTTAGAATGTTTTCTTGTTCTATGTGAGTTCAGGTCTGTGTTTTCAAGCACTTGATTTCTAGGTCTTAGGCATTGATGAAAACATCTCATTTATATGGTAATATTTCCTGAATGCAGAAATTATTAAATCACTAGAAGAACCATGACTTCTATATAAGTAGGTGAGAATGTCGATAGAACCTAAATATCCATAAGAACAGCATGTTGAACGAGAAAAGAAACAAGTCTGGCACCCAGACCAGAAAATAGAGTCAGCACAGTGCTCTAATTCCTGTCTCTGGGGCAATGTGCACCAAGTTGTTAAGTTAAAATAAATATACCCATAACAAAATTTGACTAGTCTGTCTTGAGTTTCCAGTAGATTGACCTCTACTATTTTCTACTATCTGTGGGTTAGGTTTTCCTTACTAAAGTGACAGCGAAATTGTTTTGTTGAGACTCATTTTCTGCATAAATCCATCACATGCTAAATGATTTTTATGAATATCCCTAAGCAGGGCTTCTTTGTTGCCATGTCATTTACTATGGTAGGAATAATCTATCCAAAGTATATTTATTTACTCAACTCTGATTGATTTAATTTATTCACTTGAGAATTATTATTAATTTTTAGTAATGCATCATCTATGTACCCAGTGCATAGTACTTGTAATAGCAGGTCTATATAAACCTGTTAATGTGTTCTTAAAGCTCTACTCATCTAAAAATATTTTATTGTATTTCCCAATATTTCTTTTACAGATATCTGGGATATTCTCATTGTTTAACTATGCTAGCTTAAAACAGAAATGTTTGTGACAACATGAAAAACATTTCCCCTTTTTACTTTGGTATATGCAGTAGAGAAGTCAAATGCCACTCCTTAGAAAAACTCACAGTCCAACAAAATGAATACCAGAAAGCTGGTGCTTGAGATGTATGAGGAGAGATTAAATAAATGAAGAGAGGATAAGGGGAATCCACTCATAATATTCAATTTAACAAAGGGAGTGGTTGGGTTGGAAGGAATAGAGGAGGGGTGATATTGATCAAGATGCATTGGACATTACTTAAAACTGATTTGTTGAATTGCATCCCCTTTGTACAACTGCTTTGAGGTAATAATATATTTTAAAAGAAAATACATAGCTAGAGATTATATCAGAAAAAATTACAGATAGCCCATTTAGTGAGGCAAAGTGACACAAATATATTTTTAAATTAAAAGATACAAACTTTTAAAAATATTTTTTCATTGTAGGTGATGAACAGATGAGTTAAAGTTGTATAAGTCAGATACTAAGTACATTTTTTCTTGAAATATCCCCTCTTCTCTTATTTTCTCCCAGTTTTTCCTTACCAACCCACCTTCCAAGTTATATAGTTCATTTTCAATGTAGTGTCTAGTGAGTATCACTGCTGCATTTGTTCACCCTTTGTCCCACAATTTTTGTGCTCCTCCTTGCCTTCCCCAAACAGATAAATTTAATAAAAGATAAAAAAAGGTACAGAAAATAAAAACAAAAACTGAGAACATGAATGGACAACAAAACCAAAAAAGAGCAAAACAACAAAAGACCTCTTGTTTCCATTTCTTGGAGTTCATTTCAATAAACATCATTTTATGTGATCATAAGCACATAGCTATTGAACCTTTATGGTCCTCTCCTAAGAGTATCCTCTTACATTCTAAACATCACATTCACATTTGTGAATGTTTAGAGTCCTGTGTAATTTATCATATCCAAGTGTAATTTTTTGTCTTTTACCATCCAGTGTGTTTACTTGTAGATTTTATTTCTGGTCATGGGGCCTGAACTCTGGGCCTGGGCACTGTCCCTCAGCTCTTCAGCTCAAGGCTAGTGCTCTACCACTTGAGCCACAGAGCCACTTCTGGCTTTTTCTGCTTATGTGGTACTGAGGAATCAAACCCAGGGCCTCATGCATGCAAGACACACACTCTACCACTGAGTCCTACTTCCCAGCCCTACTTGTAAATTTATAGGCACATTCTAGTTACAAGAAATGAGGGAAATCATGACAGTCAGAAGCACTTATTCAATAGAAAAGATACAAACTTCAATGCACATAGAATCAGAGGTTCAGAAGGATCAAAATTGAAATCCAAAGACTGGAGAAGCCCATGGACTCCCATGGTAATTCCTGCAGAAGAATTATTTCAAATGGAAGAGATGATATGAAAGAAGGAATTAAATTTTAAAATCAGCAAATATTGCTTTTGCTAGATAAAACTTAGTTGTATAAAACAATTGAAATGTCTCATGAGATTAAAAAGAGAGGAATAAAATGTCAAGGATACTGAATTAGTTGGAAAGTGAATTGTTTGTGGAATCTTAAGAAACAGATAGCAAATGGGATTGGATGCCCAAAGAAATGACTGGAGCAAACATCTATCATGGGTTTTTAAAGGAGAGATCAGAGAAGGTGGGGACAAACCTTTAGGCAAAAATGACACCTAGAAAGGGAAAGAGGAGGAGGAGAAACAGGAGAAGGAAGAGATGGAGAAGAGGAAGAGGAGAAGGTGGAGGAGGAGAAGAAGAAAAGGGAAGAGTAGAAAAAGAAAGGAGGAGAGAAGAAAGAGAAGAAAGAAGGAAGAGAACAAGAAGGCGGAGAAAGAGGAGGAGGAGGAGGAGGAGGGAGAAGAGAAAGGGGAGGGGGAGGAGAAGAGGAAAAATTGAGAAAGAAAGAATTAAGAAGGCATAGCCCATGAGACATCTAAGAATGTTGGAATTGGACTTGGGGAGTTCTCAAGCAAATATTGCTGCTTTGGACAGGAATAGAATAACACCCATACAACCATCGTTGTAGTTAGTCTGGGGAAAATGTATGGCCTTGATATGAAATTGATAGAGGGTGAGATTTTACTATGCTCTATGAAGGAGGAGTTATGAGAAAAAAATTTTGCAATTGCCACTTGGAGTTAAATGTTCTAATGCCCTTGTATTTTGAAGATAATGAAGTTGATTAGTATAGATTCCATTAGTTAAGCATAGTATGCAAATTGTAATTTCTGGAGTGACAACTATCAAATATATCATTCCCCAATCAACAAAAGAGAAACTATGGAATAATTAAAAATAATTTAAAAGAAATAAAATTGAGAGGGAACAAAATATTGAAACATGGCTCAAGTAGAAGCAATAAAACTATGTAAGAAATAAGCAAGCTGTGTAAAGTTTCTGTTAACTCTAATGTACCAAATGTTTGAATTAAAGAAAGGGATGACTAGATCAAGATATTGATGGCATTGATCAAAATATTTTATAGCACTTTCTTTATTTGAGAATGATACCTCTCTAAGAAAATAACAACTTAGAATTGGAAATATATCACGAGACATCTATAGAACATCTTTTCCTTCTTTTTTCTTGTTTACAATCTCCTCTTTTCTCTCCGCTATATTATTTTTCTTTTATATCTCTCTTTTCTCTACTTTCTGTTCTCTCTTCAGATATTCCTCTATAGATCTTAGCAAAAAATGAAGGGAGGCAGGAAATAGGGAGAAAAGAAAGAAGTAAGGCAGGCAAGCAGGAAGGAAAGAAGAAAGGAAGAATGGAAAGATGGAAGGAAGAGGTAGGAAGGAAGGAAAGTAGGAAAGAAGGGGAGACAAATGACAAAAGGAAAAGAGGGAGAGAGGAAGGGGGATGGAGGAAAGAAGGAAGGAGGAAAGGAAGCAAGGGAGGGAGGGAGGAAGGAAAGAAGGAAGAAAGGAAGAAAGGAAAGAAGGAAGGAAGGAAGGAAGGAAGGAAGGAAGGAAGGAAGGAAGGAAGGAAAGAAGGAAGGAAGGAGGAAGGAAATAAGGGAGGGAGGGAGGAAGGAAGGACAGATTTAGAGTTCTGATTCTTTTTTCTTTCAGTGAGGTCAAATGAATTCTGACTTTGACTAAATTTTCAGAGAAAGTAATTTTATTAAGTACTTTGTAAGAGTGCAATGCATGCTTCAACATTATTGTTTTTAACGGGAGAAATGACTCTCAAGTGACGGGATGTTCTGACTGTTAGGAGGGGGAGGCATCAGCAAGATTCTGAAAGCTTTCCACATCACTAAGGCTGTTCCAGGATTTTGATTGATTGCTAGTTTTTTAAAGCTTCCTTTTGTTAATAGCAAAGCTTGTTTTTTTTCCCCTTATGATGTAAAAACTTTTAAGCTGTCCAACAAGGTATTTGGGAGTTGTGTGATGTATCTTTCTAGACAAATCATATGATCCTTTTAAAGAGCATTCAACAACATGACATATGACCATGAATCATTCACCAGGGCAAAGCTTTGAATCTTAATTGCTTAATTACTGAGAGTTAGGGAGACTCAAGGGTTATTACTTTAATTTAAATTCAATGGAATACTGCATAGGAAATGGCTTGCATAGGTTTCCATTGGAGTAGAAAACTTCTCATATTTAACCTTTTGCTTTGAAGTTTTATGTAACCTTTGTAGCTTTGTTTCGAAATGAGTGGGGAGGAACACTTATCTCTATATGCTGCCATGTCTCTTACTGAATGCTGCTTCTGCTTCTTTCCCCATTGGGGTCTTACAGGAAGTCTTGTATTCATGGACTATGCAATCTCCCATTTCTTTTTCTCCATAGGCCAAGATCCAAAGACAAGAGAGCCTGTTACTGAACCAGAAAGAACCACTAATATCTTTTGTGGTTCTGTAATTAAGCACTACTCCAGTTTTACAATTGGAACAAAGTAATATGAAACTTGACCTCGGAATTTCAAACATTTAGTTTAAAAATTAAATTCTGTTAAAGTAAGTAACATTCATTGTAAAAATAAGTCATTTTCTCAAATGTAGTTCTTTATATTAATTTCGCCTCTGTTCATGTTACTTCATTAATTAGCTTACAATGACATCTTGCCTCAGTGGTTTAATGGCTCATGCTAAATCAATAATCCTCTAAGCAGTTTTTACTTGAAAACTTCTATTCTTGTGGCTGTGAAACATTGTTAATCATTTCATTCCTGTCTAAATTAATATTTTTTAAATGATCAGTTGTCTGTCTCAGGTGACTGTGAGTTGTGCATTTTATCAATTTAGGTTCATACTTTGGCTTTGTAGGTACTGTGTAGACATAGTTCAGCTTAGCATAGATAGCTACATTTAGTCTCAGTGATACTTTATCTTCTTTAAATGATGAATTTCAGTTAAATTATTGCTGCTTTAAACTCCGGCCTTGTGCTTGTTTCATGTGTTCAGTGATTGATGGAGAAAGAAATGTCAAGGACTTTTTCCAGACTGTCACATATCAACTTGGCATTTTCTGCCTTACTCTGAAGCTTGTTTTTGTGTCAGAAATATTCACAGTAAAAATAATTGAGGAAGTTCTTTAGAGAATGTTACTCTTTGGTCTTTCATTTGCCTTTATTTTGTTTTGTTGTTTTTCTCTTTTTTGTTTTTATTTTATTGTAAGGATGCTGTACAGAGGAGTTACAGATGCATGAGTAAGGCAATGAGTAAAATTTCTTGTTGAGCATTGTTACCCCGCTCCCTTGTTGTTCTACCACTATCCCTTCCCTCCCTTCCCTCCCTCACTACTCCCCCCCTTCCCCAAAGTTGTAAAGTTCATTTCTAATATACTGCCTTGTTGGTATGATTGTTGCAATGGGTTTTAAAATACTATTTCCTAATGTTGGGTTCTTAACTGAACTCACAAGTATGTTACTAGTACATGTCTTCAAATTTTATGCGGTATCAGTTTTACATGATATGATCATGGCTTATTTATTTTTCAGCACAGTGTCTGTCAAACAGTGTAAAAGGAGTATTTCTTGATGGTATGGATTATTATGTATATTACTTGTTAAACCTAAGTATAATTGCTAGCGTTTATAATACTTAATACATAGTTCCAGAAAGAGAGCTGTGTTATCTCACAGATCTTCTTATTAATTGAAGAAATAATCAGTTATTTCTTCATCATCTGCTACCTGGGCACATATTAAAACCTCTGTGAGTGTTCATCAATACTGTATAATATGGGAGGTAGTAAATGTAAATGCCTCTATGCCAGTTTGTCAGCTCTAGATCTGAGAGTCATAATGAAGGATGAGACCTAATCAGGTCACTTATAGAAAGCCCTGTCATCGACAAGCCTCATCTTAAAGGGGGAAATGCCATTTTATTTGTTTTACTTACCAACATTGGGGTAACAGATTGTGTAGTACTGATGGAAACAGAAGAAACTAGCTTCTGGAATTTCTTATGTACTTGAGATTATGAAAAGTCCTTAATACTATTTATGGCCATTTGTATTCTAAAATGGAACCCAGATAGGCGATTAGAGAGAAATGTGAATCCTATGCCTAGCTAACAGAAATCTTTGCAACAGTAGTGCCAGTCAGGGGAAGGTGCAATAGAAGTAGCTATTTGCTTTATTATATCTACTGGTCAGTTATATCCATTATTTGTTTGATTGTATCCATTGGTTACTATATCTTTTTTCATGAGAATGAAGACATGAGAGAAAGCATAACAGATTATTAGTGCTTCCCTACTTTCTGCTAAACCTAAGCAAAATGAAAAAGCAAACGATGAAGATCATTAGAAATACCCACCTAACAGAAGCAGAAAATCAGATTCTTATTTAGACATGAGATTTTCTTTTAAGTGTATGACACAAATCAGATGAGTCCTCAAACAAAAAACATCAAGAGAAACTTGTTTGAAGTAGACCTCATGATAAGCACCTAGGAATAAAACTAAGGGTCAGATCAATTACTTTCATAAGTGAGAAAATCAAGTTTGGTAAAAAATCTACTTACCAGTAAAATGTATATATAGTTACAATTTGAATCTCTAGAACCTTTTTAGAAATTTTAAATAATGGTAGGCTTCCCACATGTAAGAGTGTCTAATCATTAAGGTTGTAAATATCATTATACCCGATCTCTGACTTTCACAGTTGGTAATAGCTGGGAAAATGAATAAAATGATTTTTTCACATGTAATTCATGTGTATAAAAGAGACACATAATAGCCTAACTGACAGAAAATATGCTAGCCATTAGTGATAGGTTGTATATATATTATGAAATATTTATCCACGAGCCTCTATTAACCAAGTAGCTTTGTGAAAAAATGTCATGTTAATCTTTTTCAAACTGGATTATTTTTATGATAATGTTTATATAAAATAACATGCTAATTCCAATAGTACTCCCAAAAAGAAAAGGGCAGCATTTGCCTAAACTCAAATCACAGTAGTTATATACAATATACTATATATACAATATAAACATATATAATAACAATTCATGTAAATGCAATGTAAAATTTCATGATTGACTTTTGAAACATATCCTCACCCAAACTAATGTCTCAACTTTTCTCTCTAGGAATGTAGTGTCTTTCATGGCTAGATAAATCATTTGCCTGTTTCTATCCAGTAATTTTCCATTCTAAAACATTGAATCCTTTTTCTTCTGGTTTAGTAGTAAGCTATGACAATTTTCACAGACAGAAAGTTAGAAAATAAGCATTCGTGTACCGACTGGCCAAGATAACACACTGCGTGACAGCTCTCAGAAGGAAAATACATTTTGATCATGTTTTATTGTCAGTCAGTGTTTGCATATTTTCTTCAAGAATCAAAGATAATGATGTAGAAAACATGTAAATATTTTAAAGAATTTTCCTTTTGAGATTTATAAAAGTTGTATGCAAGTAAGATTTTCATTAAAAACTATGCATAGCTTTGTCAACAGACAGACAGATAAACATAAATACATGACTCTGAGATTAGTATAGAAACTAATGCCATAATTTATGCCATAAACCTATGGGAAAAGCCTCTTTTCTATCAAAATTGATTGCATCCTGTTGATCTTGTGAGAATTGTTTTTCTGAAAAGGTCCTGCTTTGGACAGATGGCTTAGACCTTGTTAATTACATATTAGTTACATACTTTTCCTGCTGCACATCAATAAAAATATCCTGTTAGAAGCTCCTTGAATATTTCTTACATCCTATTAATGAAGCCAGATCCTTTTTCAGATTGTGAACCTGAGCTCAACCAATGAGACCAGAGGGAAGGGCTTTGTAGGTTAAGAGTTCAAAGGGAGCAGCTTGCTGCTCTGTGTTTTTGTTTGCAGATTGTGGCTGATGACACATCCTTCTGCAGAAGTAATCTTTGCCTGTCTGAGTTCCTTTTGAGTTGGTGTCCTTATTTCTATATGACACTGCAACGTGTGGAGCCATTTCTTTTTTGTTTAGTTTTTATTTGTTTTTTATTGTGAAAATAGTGTACAGAGGGGTTACAATTACGTGGGCAAGATAATGAGTACATTTCTTATCAAGCATTGTAGCCTCCTCCTTTGTTTCCCTTTCCCATCCTCCCCCCCCAACCCCCCCATCAATCACTTTCAAATTTCCTCTGTCTTCTTTATTCATTGTTATTATTTTATTGTGGTAAGACCACTCAATATAAGATCTATCTTAAAGTGGGAAGAGGAAGCAAAAATCTTTTCAATCAGGATTTATCCAAGTAAATATTAAGCATTCAATACAGTATTTTTATGAGTATAGGAATCTGACCAACATCTTCCATTCCCCACTCCCACTCTGGCCTATGACAACCACCGTTCTAATTCTTTTTTTGGGGGGTGGGTGGTCGTGGGGCTTGAACTCTGGGCTTGGGCACTGTCCCTCAGCTTTTCAGTTCAAGGCCAGTGCTCTACCACTTGAGCTACAGCGCCACTTCAGGTTTTCTAGTGGTTTATTGGAGATAATAGTTTCATGGACTTTCCTGCCTGAGCTGGCTTTGAACCGCAATCCTCAAATCTCAGCCTCCTGAGTAGCTAGGATTACAGGCTTGAGCCACCTGCGCCCGTCTGCCTTTCTAATTCTTCACTTGCATAAAGTTGAATAATCTAGACTCTTCACACAAGTAGGATTCTTACTGAAGTTCTCTGCCATAAGGGCTGACTATGGGTCTTAAAAGCCTACCTGTATTAAGACAAAAAAAAATGAAAAAAGGTAAATAAAAACACAAAAGCAAATTATGGTTTTGGCCCAAACTGGGGAGGAATTCTCATCTTTCTTCAGCATGCTCAACAAAGCCAGGAAATAGTGTTAAGTAGTCTTTCTTCTGAGAGATGAGTGTTTCTTTTGGTGCCAGGGCTGCTGCTGCTGGTCCAGTATGGAATTTTATGACCAGAATCCTAGTTTCTAGGCTTTTTGTTAATCACATAGTTTTGTTTTTCTTTCTTTTTTTTTTTTTGGGTCCAGTCATGGGGCCTGAACTCTGGGCCTGGGCGCTGTCCCTCAGCTCTTCAGTTCAAGGCTAGCGCTCTACCACTTGAGCCACAGCGCCACTTCCGGCTTTTTTCTTTTTGCTTATGTGGTGCTGAGGAATCGAACCCAAGGCCTCAGGCATGCAAGGCAAGCGCTCTACCACTGAGCCACCTTCCCAGCCCCAATATTTGTTTTTCTGTATCTGCCATATTTCACCTAGTATTTGATGAGCTATAATATTTGAAATATGTTACAAAATGTACTTACATTGTGGCAAATCAAAGACATTAGGTCCTTTCTTAAAAGCTAAATAATATTCTCTGTATATCTATATAAACACATATATGCATGTACTTATATACATATATATGTATATATGTGTGTATGTATAAATATATACCTATATCTATATATACATAGATACATATATCACATATATATCTCATATGTGATATTATATATATCCATATATATGTGGTATATATATATATATATATATACCACATATTAAAAGTCACAAACTTCTAGCTATTTAAATTTGGAAAGGAAGATCAAGGAAGTAGAATTTCCATTGGGCCTGTCAAATTGTCTTACAATAATATATTTTTCCTAAGATCTGAAACTATTACAGAATTATTTTAAGGAGAAACTATTATTTTGAAGTTTCTCAAAAATAATTTTTGATTTCTGTGTTTTGTTTGTGCTAAAAATATTTAGAGATGTACACTAACAATTGTATATTTGTACAATTAAACTACAATGGAAGTTTAGCAAATTCAAAGTCATTTATTTGTATCAGAAATGTTATTTAATATCACTTTCAATATTTCACTATTATCTGAAATTTCTTAGACCAGAGTTCAGAGTGTAGCTGACATTCAGTTCAACCTGTCTTTATGACTTGCATATTTTCCTTAATATGATATATACTATATGATTTTTGTATGAATTTACCAAAAGATTCCCAGCCATTTTACAAGTACCTAATACTGTTGTATGGTCAATTATCCATATTCACAACATTTTCAAGCTTTTCCACCTTCTGACAGGGCCTTATCCAAATTAATTGTAAATGGTTATGATGACTTTATATACATAAATGGTCTTTGCTCTGTCTTCCTTATCTGTGGAGAAACTCTTGAACGTCCTACCCTCATTATCAAAACTACCATATATCTGATGACTCAATTATGTAAAAATTGAATATGTTTTGCTGCAAGTACTTTTTTAAAATATAAAACCCTGTTAAAGTTGGTCTCAGTCACTTCTTTAATAAAATGCAGATGAACTTGGTCTCTTGTTAACAGCAGCAGGCTTGATGTTTATAAAAAGCATTTGCCACAAACTGACAGCCAGACAAACCGCGATGGCCACCGTGGTGGCTGCCTCGCCTTTTCTTGAATGAATGGAGACAGGGCATCCCACATTCTGCATCATTTGCACATCTGCATCCTTTCGTTTGTCACTATCTATATAGTTTTATTTTTCTGTCTTCAGAACTGTTCAAATCGATCTGTAAGTTCAAAGATGAAGCACCTTTTTAATTTACGATTTCCAACAATGGAAAAGAAATGTTTTTCAGTACAAATGTAAGAGACTCATATTCTTTTAACAGTCAGCACTATTTCTCAACATGCAAATGCTGTAAACTCTGAATTTCAAATGTTCTCCATAGTCATATGTGCAATTATTGTTTTTGCTATAACAATTCCATCACAAAATCTACGTTGCCACCGAAAGCAATTATTTTAAATATTTATTCCTCTCATGTGTTCTAATTTATTATTTTATTATTTTTTATTTTATTGTAAAGATGCTGCACAGAAGGGTTACAGTTACATGAGTAAGATAATAAGTACATTTCTTGTCGAGCATTGTTACCCCCTCCTTTGTTTTACTTCTACTATCCCTTCCCTCTCCCATCTCCCCACTCCTCCCCCCCCACCACCGAAGTTGTAAAGTTAATTTTCAATATAGGTCTGTGAGTCTCATTGTTGCAATGGGTCATCCTGTGTCCTTATTTCAGCATTTTGTTATTCCCCTCCCCCTCCCAAATTAGATAAATATACATATAAGATGCAGGGCAACAAAATCAAATACAGTGACAACAAGGAATATACCATAGGGGGAAGAACATACAAAATAATGTATTCTAACTTTTGAGGATTTTTTTCAATTGGAAATCTCTCATTTTGTTTTCAAATAATTATTACTTCCTTAAAAATATCATAGTTACAAGTAGTTTAGACCAGAATAATGTCACATAAGAAGGCAAAGTCAGAATATAGTGTTTCCAAGATGTGCATTGTTGACCATGAAGAAATAGATTTATGAGGATGGATAATATGATTAAGAAAAGCATTGCTAATTTCTTTTTGTTCATGTCATTTGTCTTTCAATTATTTTTTACATTTGTTATTGTAAGATGCTGTACAGAGGGGTTACAGTTACATGAGCAAGGTAATGAGTACATTTCCTATTTTTATCCTATTTTTATAAATGCTTTGTTTCACACTACTACAGTAGACGTAAAATCACTGCTATGTTTCTGTTTATATAACCACATTTTTTCCTAGTAAAGAATAAGCAAAGTATTGGCCTTGCAAATGAGAACATAGATTTGGTTTTGAATGAAGTTTCATCCTTTGTATTGATGAGACCCTATGCCAGAACCCTTCAAACATGTGTGGTACAGTACTTGAAGTCCTTAATCTTTCCCATGCTTCCATACATGTTATCTGCTTCCAAATAGCAGCTAAACTTGGTATTTTCATACCTGTCAAGTCCTCCATCCTACTTTACTACCTCCATCAATCTAAAACAGGCAACACATAAGGAAGCACACCAGACCCTTATCAAAACAGGGAGGAAAAATTCCAGTATTCTAGACTAAGATTTTTCCATATCTCCTTTTATTATAGGAGAAAAAAATCACAAAACTAAACAAAACACTCCTTTTGCTTTTGAAGATATTGAATACCTTTGGCAAGGGAAGATAAGAATTCCTTTCACAAGAAATAATCAACGAGAACCTGCAAGTGCACCTGCTTACTGTGTGGAGAGAATTCCCAGGCCATTATGCAGGGATGGGAAGTTAGGGAAAGTCCAGTGTATACCCCGAACTGAATCTAGTAATCTGGTAATGGAAGACCAAGGCAGGTGAAGTTTGAAGAGGAGTACTGCATGGGGAAATCTCTGGTGGTCTGCAGAGGAACATCATGATTCTTTACTCATGCTCTGTAGTCAGTGCATGGATGTGGGGAAAAAAAAGTGCAGAAATAATCACCCAAAGGGAGTCTTTGTAAACCTTCCTATAACTCACAACAATCGTGCAAGATAGGAGATAGAACTTCATGTCATGTGGAGCAATAGGTAGCGTGCACAGAAGAGGGATACCTTCCTACCCACAGTAATAAAAGTATAAGCCCATTCAAGGACTTGTTTTTGGACACTCATGGCTGCACTATTTGTAATGGCATACACATCTATAAGAAGGTAAGTGAATAAATACATTATGGTGGTGTACCCATAGAGAGGAACACTCCTCAACAATAAATGCTACAT
Source organism: Dipodomys merriami (assembly GCF_024711535.1). Lineage (NCBI taxonomy): Eukaryota > Metazoa > Chordata > Mammalia > Rodentia > Heteromyidae > Dipodomys > Dipodomys merriami. The sequence goes on from NW_027206119.1 coordinate 708,295, forward strand.
GTAGCTTGCCTGCATAGAAACATGATGCAGCACAAGTATGCTGAATGAATGAGCCTGGCAAAGATGATTATATACTATATGTTTTGCTTCACACAGAACTTTAGAATAGAAATAGTAATGAATAGAGAGAGAGAGAGAGAGAAAGCAAAGAGAAAAAAAAACCCAAATCATTACCTGGGAAAGACCAAGTTAAAATAAAAACAGAAGACTGAATATAGACAAGTCTGAAGCATAAGGCTTTTCTAACCCTAAATCATGTTAATGACTTCTGACTCAGTTCCCTTACCAGTTTGAGAAGATAACACAATTAGTACATAGTATATGGTGATAGCTAAAATTTTCGTGTAGCTCACTAAGTTTTTTCTCACACTGCACAGAGTAAATCAATAAGGTAACTCCATGAAAAAGAATGAACTAATTTTCTGAAATATCTATTTATTTTAAATCTATTCTATTTTGTGTGTGTGATACTTCAGACAGACAAAAATATTATTGCCAATCTACATATAAGGTAGCATACAATGATTTAGAGAACACCTGTCTGCATCCATCATGTGTGAAATAACTAAATTCATTCCCTGACAAATTTCAATAAAAATTGTTTATCATGTTAAACAAAATCTGCCTTTTTTCTGTTTGTATAATTGCCAACCACTTCTCATAAATGATAGCTTCGGAGAAGATAGAGCATACTTTAATATGCTGTTAGTTCCCATTGTCCAGAAAAAGGAAACAAATAAATATGTTTGCCTTCTAAGTGGCCTGGTTGAATTTAAATGCTTAAATAAAAATCTGAATTTACATAATTACAAATCTACAATTCAGATCCGAGAATCAGGTTAGAGACAGAAAGAGTTTAAGAACTTAGTGAGTGAATCCAAGCTGTATTACAAGCTTTTAAGTTTGTTCAAGGTATTAGTTACACTGAATTTACTTTCCTTGCCCATAAAGTGAAGGTTATAAATTTATTATAATCCAATGAAATGAGAATTAATTAGTCTATACAAAGTATTTAGAATATTGTCTGATATATACCAAATGTTCAATGAATGTTAGCTAAGATAAGACAGGCCTAAAATGGTTACCTTTCTAAAGTTTTATGACCTTCCAAATGAAGCCATTATTGTTACTATCCATCAAATCTGTTCTCAGAGATTGCATATAGTGTTGATTATTTAAAACACTTGGTTACACATGTTCCCTTTCTAACAGTATTCAATTTTATCTGTTGACAGTTTTAAGAAAAGTAAATGACCATAATCAGTATTGATCTTAATGTAGTTAATTTTTAAAGTGTGATGCTTCAGATATGTGGGCTTTGACAAATGTAAAGAAAATATCTGCAACATGATTCTATATTTATCTTTATGCAGTTAATTCAAAAAGCATAATGCTGTAAATATCTGGGTTTTCTCAGTTTCAAATGGCTAACATTTTCTATCCTTTAAATTTCTCCTTCACTTTACTTGTGTAAACATCTGCTGTATACACACACACACACACACACACACACACACACACACACACACATACAATTTAAGTAGGGTAGATCCAATCATTTTGGCATACAATTTGTTATATCTGATCAGAATGATAAAATACTGCTGTTTATTTCCTGAATCGTCTCACTTTATCTCTCCTACCTCTCGGTTTTTGTGCAATACCACTCAGCATCTAGAATCGAATCTTTGACAAATTTGCACATCTTTGCAATATTTCAATTGCGATGTGTTGCTGGTCCTTGATAGTTGCCTGTGTGTCTAGCAAACAACCCAATTCAAACAATTTTTGCAGCTGCTTTCTGCCAAATACCAAGTTACACTGGGCTCTACACTCCATTTCTATCCTCGGAGCTTTTTCCATGGTTTTGTTGCCTGCACGAACTCAAATGACGTAATGGGTGACAGATAGAGCAAACCTACTGGAGACGGAAGAGAACATACAACTCTTAGATACTAACCAGATGCGTTCTAGCCATTTATTTATCCTCCCTCCACCACTCTTTTTTGCAAAACAGTTTTAAACTTAACAGATTCATTATATACAATAAAATGTTGCCACATGAGCCCTTGAACTTCTTACTTGAAGCCAAGAGTTTAGGCAATCATTTGCATTTCATAAGAAGAAACAGATGTGGCTTCAAAGTCGTACACTAATGAAATTCAGTCTGTGGGAAGGAACTGGAGGCTTTGCCTGCTCCGAAGCTGCTATTTGGTTTGTTTGGACTCGATCTAGGGAGCTTCAGAGGTGGGTCAAACCCTATCATTTATTCTTCTTGCTTATAAAGATAGTAGTGAATCTGAAACAAATTCAGTTGTATCAGCTTTCTTGTTTGTTCTATAAATTGTTTTGATAATATTAGGCTGGGAAACTGGCAGCCCGAGTAATTATAAGTAGTGAACTCTTCAGAAAGTGTCTTTGCTCTACTTAAATGGACCAGTTAGTTGAGTCAGATCTTTGCTTTACTTATATGGACCAGTTAGTTGAATCAGATTACCTAAAAATATAGAAATATAAAAAAAAATTTAGAAACTGGGATGGCTGGAAACAAACTCTAAGTAACTTATCCCAATTCTTTTTCATGACATACCGTTGTCACAATGATTATTCCAACCACTAGTTCCCAAATTTGTCTATTTGTAATTTGAGATGTTTTTCAGGAACTTCAATTCTCTGGAGCCTCCTCGAACTTTTGAAATCAGAGTATATAAAATATCCAGAGAGAATGCCTGGGAAAAATGTACTTTTATTCGTCCTCAAATGTTTTTGATTCTCAAGCCAATTGGACAATCATTGATCTACATTGGAGATTTGTCAGTTACCTGAATAATTGTATGCATCAATGTTTTACTGGATGTGTAAAAGCAAAATGCTAACCAGGGTACCCAGAACATTGTCTTAACTATGCTGGTAAAAGGCAAGGTTAGATTTCCAAGCTGTGTGGAAAATCAGTTACATCTCTTCTACAGTAGGATTCTGAGGTCCAGAGAGATGAGGGTGTGTTTGAAATAAGCACATCTGGATTTGGTTTTGGAGAATACAGCATGAACCACATTTGTGGTCTCTAATGCCTCCTACTGTTGCCAACTTTATAATCATATATCTGTGCTTGTGAACCATTACCCACATGCATATCAACTGACCAAATAGGCCTAGAATCTCCCTCAGCTTGGCCAAACTTTAGAAGAGTTCTTTCTTATCTCTAGGCATGCTCTATGACATTTTCTTTTAAGTATTTAAATTAGAAAACTTACACTTGTACATTCTTTCCTTGCTCCTTTGAGAAGGAAACCTTAAAATTTTATTTGCCACTTTTATAACCCTGAACCATTTGTTCTTGAAGATTTGGTAGTCATCTCTTGGAAATGTAATCAATGAGGAAGGGACTAGTCCTATCTTTCTGTTTGAAAGGGTCCCTGCTACCAAGTTGTAAAGATTACCTCATGTCATAAAAATACAGGCCTTTGTGTAAGGCCAATTGCCAAATACATATAGTATTTAATTCCTCCTGCCTTAGCTCCAGCATTTGTTGAACAGAGCTGGATTCAGACTGAGTTCTGGTGTCCTCTTCTAGTACAATTAGCATGGATGTCATCTTCTTTGACTATTAAACTTTTTCCAAAACAAATTTTGCTTTGATACAAGATATTGGGCTCTTTCCACTAAAATTTACTCTGACCTTTATTATATTTTCATCCGTGTTCTAATGAAAATAAAGATAGGCTTTTGTGAATCTTGGTGTCTCTTTGAGTTGGCAAAAATCTTGACACATGTCATCTAACATAGAAAGGCGTATCCTAGGTAAATCACAGCAGGAAGGTTGATAGACTTCAGCTCTGCTGATCATGGTAGGTTTCACGCCAAGTGCCTGGATAGGAGCAGTAAGGAAACTAAGAGTACTTTTAAGTGACAATGACAACATTAAAGGTGAGCTCACGAATCTAGTACAAGGAGGAGTTATCCTCATGTCCATTGAACTTGTAGCACATATATAGAACTGCAATTTTCATGAGCTTTACATAAAATGTTTCAGAAAAGACAATTTAAGAAGACCAGGGTTCCCCCCCCCTCTTTTTTCGTCTTCAAGCCTAGAAAGTCACTACAGTGTGTCTGTTCAAGTGGGGAAGAACTAAATACTCCACATTGATCTTTTGTGGTGCTCAGATTTCTGGTTATTCTAAATAGCAGATTGTAAATGGAAAAGCATTATCTTTTATTTCTGAGTGATTGTGCATTCAGAACTAAGAGCTACCCTAGGAACATTTTATTAGGCCACAGTCAAGAATGGCTTGTGGTAAAACATTCTATCTACAGGTAATATCCATTCCTACTTTACTAGTTTGTTAGGGAAGCTAAGAAAGATATCATGAAGTAGGCATTTTGAATTCTGTTTTACAATTCTAGAGCCTAGAATCCTGAGACCAACATATTACCTACTGGGGAGGTAGATATCTGGAGGATATCAACTTGAGGTCAATTTGAGCACACAAAAAAATGTGTGCTCCTTTCAACTAATGAAAATATGGGTGTGGTGGCATGATTTTGTTATTCTAGCTACATAGGAAGCATAAATAGGAGGACCATGGTCCAAGTCAGCCCAGGCAAAAAACAAGACCTTTTTAAAAAGAATAAAATAACAAAAGAAAAAAGAGCTGGAGGTATCATTCAAGTATTAGAATATATTCCTAAAAATGATACAACCTGAGTTCAAGCCTGAGGACAGAAAGAGAAAGATAGAGATAGGAAAGAGAGTGAAGGAGAGGGAGGGGAGAGAGAGAGAGAGAGTTTGGAGTGAAAGAGGTTTTGAATCAGAATGATTCCGTCCATTACCTATTAACTTTGAATGTTCTGGCCTCAAAAATTTCTTGTCAACAAAGAAATATCTATTGCATTAGTCAGCTTCCCTTCACTTTGCCTGAGACAAATCAAATTAAAAAGAGTAAAAGTTTGCTTTGGCTCACAGTTTTACCAGTCTCAGTCCAGAGTCATTTGTTCCATTGCTTTTGGTCCCATTGCTTGTGGTGGTAGTGAGACAGTATATGTATATATACAGAGAGACACAGGAAAGATCTAGAGTCCCAACATCCCTTTCATGAGCATTCCTCTTGTTCCAATGACCTAATTTCCTTCCACTGGGTCCCATCTCCAATACACCACAGGATAGTGACTAAGCCTTTGGTACCTAGGCCTTTGTGAGACACTTCCAGCGTCTATCAACTGAGAAAACTTGTAATGGAAACACTGAAATACAGGGTATATAACTGCCTGGAATTAGTCCCCAGTACATAAACTAAATGAATAGTTGCCCTATTAATTATTAATATGCATTGTTTCCTCCTGCTTTTTATTCCTGAAAATCAGGTAATGTTTCATGTGAAAGCCATTGCAAGTATATTAATTAATATGTAAATTTCTCTAGAACTTTACCAAATATCCTAAAAAGCAAAATAGGTATAATGATTTATAGTAATTATCTGAGGTAAAATGAGTTTTGAGAAATGTGTTGTTTGCACATGGTAACAATAAATATGAAAATTTTGGTGTGGCTCAGTCAGAGGAAAATAAACAGTGGAATCTAAACTATATATGTGGTGGGAATGTGGTAGAATTTAAGAAATAAAAATGATAAAACAGCTAAAACTTCGAATTTTTAAATAGATAATTCCTTTGCCAAATATTCTCTATTTTATAAATAAAGAAATACAAAAAGCAGAGGTTAACAAAGGATGAAAGTAGGAGTATTCACCCCGTATTTACTCCAATACCGGGAAATGAACCCAGAGTCTCCTTGCACATGCTAACCATGTGTTTTCCCATTGAATTATATCCCAAGCCCTAGTGCTTTCCTCAGTCTCCAAGATAAGTACACCTTAAAGTATAGCACACATAAATCTTCAATCCTCCAACCAGTCCATTGGCACTCTGCCTCCGTAGAGTGGATTCTTGCAGCTCTGTGCCGACATCAGCCATGATATTGTCAAAGTTGATCATGGCAGGGCTAGAAACAATTGTCATGTTACTTGATTCTGTATGTACTATTTTCCTTCTATGTCATTGGGTCTTAGAGAAAAACATAGCAATAGATAAAAGGAGCTATAAATGTGAAAAATGATGAAAGTAGTATTACAACTTGAAGAAAATAGATGTGAGTGAATGTTATAAAATTTTGTTTTGAGAATTGAGGAACACTAAAACATCTGTAAAACTATATTTCATAATATTTTTTTCAAAAACATACTAAATATAAAATGTATCACATTACTTCAGGAACCATTTTAAACAAGATTTCAAAGGACTCTGGGGAAGAGGCACTTAATTAGAAAGATCTAGAGTTGTTATCCTTTGGGCCCACTGGCTATATTCAATTATTGGACTGTGCCTTTAATTTTACTGAGAGAAATCACACAGGCATAAGAAGAGTGGTAAAAGACATCTGAAAACTCATCTTTCAAGGAGGATTTTTATGTGTGTTTGTGTGTGTGCGTGCGTGTGTTTATATAAAATCCCAATGACTCAAGTGACACAATCTTACCAATGATTTTTTTTGTGTTGTGTTTTTCTTTCTCTGAAGGACTCTGTCTCTAGCCTTTGGGTAGTAACATACTATTTATTATTATTTATTTATAATATATTATTTGTTACTATCATAATTTTAGATAAAGTTGCACTAGGAAGCAGAGGCATCTGGTTCCACTCTTAAACATTGTTTTTAATGAATGAATGTGGAGTAAATGAACCATGGTCCCTCACATTTCCTATATTATAAAATGTGAATGGCTGAAATGAGCAACCAGCAAGCTATCAAAGTAATAATAACTAAAAAAGAAATCCTAGGAGGTATTTCAGTGTACCCAAGCTTCCTGCCAGCAGCCTACTTCTTGATGGACAGTTCTTGTTAAAAGCCAGAAAGTCAGCAAGCATATCAAGTAGAAAGATTCTTTACTTCAATTGACACAATGTAGATCTTCCGGCAGCTTAAACAGATAAGACCTTTCATCCCCTCAAAATAAGATGGGCAGCCTAGGTGTGGGAAAATTGCTCAAGGATGTCATTCATAATGTTGTTTTCTCTGTTTTTCTCAGTCCACTACCCTCAGTTGGTGGCTTTCTTCCTAATGCATCCACTATGCTTGCTGTCTACCTAGGCTTTATATAAGACTGCCAGGCAGAAGGAAGTATGAAGGATGAAAAGTGACAGAGTATGATTCTGGAGTTTTCTGTCCCACTAAAAATTTCCAAGTCCCCACCCTGTATTGTCTGTGTGTATCTCATGAAGTAACATAGTGCCATATAGCTATGCCTAGCTGCAAGATAGTCTGGATGAAAGAATCTTAAGGGATTTCCACTCCATTATCAAGTCAGAAAGATAGTATCAAATTGTGAATGGTTTGGGGGAAGCCATTCCACCTCATCGTTCAGTACTTTGTGTATCTAAAGTATAAATTCCATGTTTGTGATATATGAGTTCAAGTTTAGTTTTAAAAAGCCAGTGTGTGTGTGTGTGTGTGTGTGTGTGTGTGTGTATGTGTTATACAATTGAACACCTGTGCAAATATGTGATCATTCTGGAAGAATTATCTAGATCACTGGTTTGCTCATATGTTTGTTTACCACTCCTGATCCACTTCTCACCTTTCTTGACCTTTTATTCAACTCTAGGAAGTGGAGCATATTAATAGAATTTCTGTGCTCTGTGGCTTCCACTTTGGTTAGCCAATAAGGACTCTCAGTAGGGGATAGTATATGGGCAATGAAGTTACTATTTATCTAAACCACAGGTTACTTCCCAGTTATGATTTATGCAACAAATTCTGGTTTACACTAGGTAGTAATTATAATTATAATATATGTGCATATTATATGAAAACATTTAAATGTTGACCATACTGAAAAGGCCAACAACTGCTCAGTTATCTATGTTCGTTACTTTTGTGTTGAAGCAACTTGAAAAGAGGAAGATCTATTTTGGGTCATGGTTTCAAATGTTTCAGCCTGACACTTGACATCATTGTATGTGATCTAGTACAAGGCTGAATATAACAGTGTTATGTGACTGAGAAGATTACTCACCTCATGGCAGCCAGGAAGCTGAGATTGTCTACTAAGAAGAAGGATCATAAGACAAAATACACCCTTCAAATGAATATACCCTGGCCTGTCATACATTCTCCAAAACCAGGCACCAGCTTCTAATAAATTCATTATGAATTAACTCATGGCAATCAGTTCTTTAACTCATTCAGAAGACAGGTATTCAACCCAAATAACAGCTAGGGGTGAAATCTAGGCTATTCACATATACCTTATGATAATCTTCACTGTCCATAAACAGCCAAATTCTATATAGATTATATATCCCCACTATCATTTTACTTATATTTTCCTCTGAGTTTTTAATTTTATTACCTTATCCATACATTCATCATTTCTTAAAATAACTTCCAAGCTTTTTCTTTGATTTCATATCCTTTCTAAGCCCTAACATTACTATCCTTTCATGATAAATCTATTATACATTGTTCTCTGAATAAAGTTCAGGAATCCTAGAAAAGCATCGAAGAGCCTCTAACCCTTGTCTACTGTGTAGTCTTGCCTTTCATTGTGTCATTTCTTGGATTTTTTTTCTTCTTCTACTCAGACAAAATTGCTTGCAGTGCCCCTCACAAGACAGCCTATTTCACACCTCTGTGCATTTGCTCATTTTCCCTACAATGCCCTTTTCCTTCACTCTGACTGATGTTAGGATGGCTCTTATTGAAAGTATCAAGTCCTCTTTGATGATAAAAATCTACCATTATGTGCTCTGTGATGGCTTCCTTTCCCACCTCACTACTCTGCATATGGCACCCAATCTGCCTCTCTGACAATTCAACACATTTAGGGACACTCATTTCATAGAACTTTATGCTTGTCAACTATAGAAGAAAATAAATTAGGATCACTTCTTACCCTGAGAAAGAAAATTTAAAGGAAGAACAATATAGATAGATAGATAGATAAATAGATAGATAGATACAGCTATATAGATAGATAGATAGATAGATAGATAGATAGATAGATAGATAGATAGATGGATATAGATACATATATAGATTTCTAATAGTGTATACACTTATGTATAAATTATTTCTAATAGTATACACAGCTATATTAAATTGTGAAGCTTTGGTAATGATGAGAACATGATTTATTCATTATTTAGAGATGACATCTTCCTAATAGAACATATAATGTTAAGAATTCTCACATACTGACAGCATGTGCGTATATATGATATCAGTGTGTATCATCCATAATATTTTCATTATTTAGTATCTTGTTCATTTCATCCTTGTTGAATTTATTTCATTACTTGAGTGAAATTTTCTTTTTTGATAGCTCTTTTAAATCATTTTTATTTTTCACATTGCATTAAAATAGAATTTGGGATCATGCTGTCACAGCAATAAGATTATGATTCCAGTATAAAAAAACTCAATAACCTCAATGTTCAAAACAGCATGAAATAGGCTATCATTTGAGTTTGCTTTTGACAGATGTATAAAGTAATTTCATGCTATAACATCTCCTATCTGCATTATAAGAAAATAAGCCCTGCCAGTAATTAGTAACTGTTTGTATTTATCTCATAATTTTCTTCCAAATGATGTAGGTGTTTCTATCAGGCATCACATCTAATTAAATGTTCCCTTATAATACTGGATCTACAGCCAGTTTGCTATTAAACTATGGATGCATATTTATTGGTTTCCATAACCAAATCAACTAAGGGTATGGTATGATGGGCCTGATTTATCCTATATTAGTTGAGTTGAAGTGACTCATAGCAGGAAATCTTTTTTGTAGCATTCTTTTATATCTCCTTCTTTTCACACATGTCCAAGCCTCTCTAGTGGCTTCTTGTGAATCCTAAGGGGGAAAAGGGAAGAGAAGATTCTGAGAAAGAGAACACTGGAAGAGAGACAATCTTCAGGATTTAGCAAGACAGTGTGAGGATACTAAAGTGCTTTCTTTTTAAGACTGTTGAGCTCTCAACAACATATGAGGAACTTGTTTTCAACCTTGCATAATAAACATAAAACACTGTATCAATACATTTCCTTAAATGGAAAAAAACACCTCACATATATTTCACAAACTTCATCTGCTCATGGGTGTAATGTCTATTTCTATTAGTTGATTGCTTTCCCTAAATTGGTATTGGTTGTTAAATTATGTTTATTTATATTTGAGATTTGTCTAAAAATTTTCTATGGCATACTTACTTTCTTAGACTTTAATATAATTTTTATGCTGGCCAATTAAATGGTAATAAGAAAGCTTTTTTTCTTCTATGCTCCAGAATAGTTAAACCAGCATTAAAACAGAACCATTTAAGTAGCATTATTTCTCACCATTACTATCATTTTGAGAAGGACAGTATTTGTAATTCTCATATAGTATTATTCTTTTAAACATTTTATCATCTTTGGCCAGTTTGGGAAGTTATGGTTTCTATTTTATATATACATGTAAGACTATTTTTTGCATAGTTAAACAAAGACATCTCAGGGGAATACTTCAATGTTCTAGCTGCATGTAGTTATTTTTACATTCCCATTTTGTATGTATTACGTATATTCTGTAATTTTTGGTCCCTAGGAAATTTGGTAGTCTTTATTAATCTTATTACTATATTTTTCTTAACATTTCTGAATTTTAAAAAAAATGTTAATTTTCCTTCTGCTTTTATTGGGATCTTAAACAAATACTTTTCTATGTCCTTTCCTGATTTCTGGATTGATTTCCTGATTGATGGACTTTCATTATTTTAATGAATTGATGTGTGAATTTACCATGGATTTTTTCTGGTTTTCTTTTACCATTCATTTTGATAGACCTCAAACCTTTGATATGAAACATTTCAATTATTACTGCTTTCTAACTATTCCTTATTTTCCCATACTTTTGTGATTTTTGTTTCTGTGATCACAGGTTATTGGCATTTAATGACATTTGTTTTCTGCCAAACATAAAATTTATTTTTGTAGAAAGTAGTCTATATACACTTGAGAAAATGCTTTCCTATTTTTAAAGTAGTTAAATATTTAATTACTAAGATATATTGGGTTTCATTTAGGTGTCTTAGCCTTTGGTTACATTTGTTCACTGGAACTTCTATGGATTGAGAGAAGTGAATTAGAATTTAATAATTATACTGTAATTGTGGCTGGATCATTTATTTTTTATGTTATCATTAAGTAGTTGTTAAAAGAGGTTGTCGTTTAAAAAAGAAGTTTTTGAATGCAATGCATCTTGATCCCACATCACCCCTTTCAACATTCCCATCAACATTCCCATCAACCCCTCCCAACCTATTCCTTTCCTTATTTTTCTTAATTTTGTAGAATACTACTACATTCTTGACTATATTCTTTCCCACCCCTCACTGGTCACCCAGCTTTCCATGTATAATCTTGTTTGTGATCTTATGGATAAATGCTCAGGGGTGGAATCGCTGGTCATAGGATAGTTCTATGTTTAGTTTCTTGAGGAACCTCCATGCTGCTTTCCAGAGTGGCTGAACAAGAATACATTCCCACAGAATCGGAGGATTCCATTTTGGCCACTTTGAGACCAGCATCTGTTATTCTTTGTTTTCCTGATAATGGCCATTCCAACTGGGTAAGGTAGAATCTCAGGGTTGTTTTGATTTACATTTCCTTTTTGGCCAGAGATGTTGAACATTTCTTCAGGTGTTGTTGGCCATTTTTAGTTTTTCTTTGGAGAAGTCTCTCTTGGTCATTAATCCCACTTCTTAATTGGGTTGTTGGTTTTTTGGAAGTTTGATTACTTAAATTCTCAGTATATTCTATTTATTATGCCCTTGTCTGATGTATATGCCCTGTCTGATGTACTGTCTGTAGGCTGTCTTTTTAGCCTACTGGCAATGTCCTTTGTTATGCAAATTATTTTCAATGTTGTTTAGAGCAACACTTTTTTTTTTTGGTAGGTCATGCAGATTGAACTCTGGGCCTAGGCACTGTCCCTGAGCTATTCAGCTCAAGGCTATCTCTCTACCACTTGAGCTACAGCACCACTTCTGTTTTTCTGGTGGTTAATTGGAGATAAGCCAGCCTGGGCTGGCTTTGAACCATAAGCCTCAGATCTCAATTTCCTAAGTAGGTAGGATTACAGGCTTGCTCACTGGCGCCCAGCAGTTTTTTTTTTATTATTATTATTATAGACATACCCCTTATTGCAACATGATATTATTTTATCAATATTTTCTGTATGATTACTGTTCTTAGTTTGTACATATTTGTATTCTTTGCTTGTTTCTTTTATTATCTACTATGATTTCCTTTACCCGTCATATATCTACTCATAATTTAGTTTTTTATTATAGTTTATGTTTTATTTTATAAATATTACCTTATGTATTTAAGCTTTTTCTTGTAGCAGATACAGATATTGCTAAAATAGATATATCCATTGCATTCCTTTATCCTCACTTCTGCCACTATTTTATAATGTTGTTATTACATTTTTGACATTTTCTTGGCATTTATCTTTTGCTTTTATATAGTCACATCTCTATTCTCCACATTTCAATGCTGCTTTTAGTGCTTTTTCTTCACAATGAAGAAGATACAGATAGACTACCTTCCAAATTCTTTTTCCTTTCTCTCTCAATTTTACTTACCTATACTTTATCATTTACATCTTCCTGTGTAATTAGAAGGATTGAGTGAGGACAGAATTTAAACAAAAATCTCTGTAGGAAGTGACTAGCTTGTACCCATGGTAGGTGGCTATTTCTTAACCACCCTAAAAGCTATGTTTTAGGTAGTAATAGAAGATGGGTTGATAAAGAGTGCTTATAAAAGAGAAGTCAAACATTTTCTTTCTTTCTTTGTCATTTCCTTAGTTCACAGGTGTGCTTCAACCCACTCTTCCTATTTAGATAAGGGTGAGAGGATTGGAGTGAAGTGCTGAAGTGGGAGGAATTTTTGGAAAAGCAGCTTACTCTCTACTGGATATGGCAAAGAGGCAGAGTATCCAGAGTGTCCAGGGCTTATGCAGGTACCTGGCTTGAAAAGTTTGGCTGTTTTCCTACCTCCAACATTTCTGTTTTTTAGTTAGGAAGATCTCAGCTACAACACTGTATTAAATATACTATGACGGTATTGGGAGCAATTGAGCCAAAGCAGACCTAGGAATAAAATAACCCCACAGTGAATATGGTGGGTCTTTGCATTTATGCTCATGGGACACAAAAGTTAGGTAGTTCCACTCACTACTGACAGTAAAATACAACAAAGACATGAGGATTTCATCAGTATCCCAATAAATAAAAACCCATTTTCCCTTCTTTTATTGACCCCCAAGTGCTGCAATATTTGAATTCAAAAGAGAGGAATAAACAGAGTAGAATGCCCTTGAAGTATCCCTTGCTGCATTTCAGGTCAGGTCAATGTTGACTGAAAGTTGGGGAAGACTTTAAATCGAATGTATGATTGAAATATTAATGTCATACTACAGAGTTAATAAGTAAAAGTGACTTGAAGTTAATGGAATCTCCTCAAGGTGTCCTCAAGGAAGTGGAAAAGGAATTTGACATAACATTGCAGAAGGCATTGATTGAAGATAAATAAAAACATGACAGGTTTGCAAAGCACAGTCTTGTCTTTGAATGCATAATCTGCTAATTTATTTTTTTTAAATATTTTTCAACTGTATTGTCTAATTGCCATATAGGAATATATGCTTCAGATTCACAACTTGACACTTGGGGAAATGATCTCCACCACCAACAATTTCTGCATGCTTTTGCAATAACATTTTTTCTGTGAAATGCCCCTCTCTAAGAAAAGAAATTCAAAGCTATTTTCCTGTTGTGTTAGTCACTTTTCCATTAACATAAGGGAGAAATAACTGAGATAATAATCTTAACAAGAGGAAAGGTTTATTTTGTCTCACAGTCTTGGGGGCTTCAGGCCATGGTTACTTAGCTGTATTGTCTTTGGGCCTGTGGTGAGGCTTCTGCCTGGCAAATGTACAAGAGAAGGGAAGGTCCATTCACATGATGGCTGGGAATAAAAGAGAGAAGGGGAAGAGACAGCATCCCACAATTTCCTGCAAGACACGGACTGGAGATCTAAGTCCTCCCAATAGGCCCTCCTCTTAAAGTGTCCACCACCTTCATGTAGATCCAAGCTGAAGGCCAAACATTTTACAGATGCGTCTTCAGGAAAAACTTTAGATCAAACTATAGCAACTGCTAACATCCAGACTCTTCCTGGTTCTTTTCTAGGAGAGGTAAGAAAGCTCAGGATTTTCTTTTCATTCCGCAAAATTGGACATAAAACTTTGCAAGCCCCTGTCTGTGTAGAAATTTTCAGTGGGGACTCGCCTCCTAATCACCTCCATCTTCCTAACCAATCCATCTTCTGGAATTCTCGCACAAGTATTTTACATATTATTGGTGAATTAGGAATGTCATGTCTGGCCGGTGCCATATTGGCCACAGGGTGAATAATAGGGTGTGGCATTGAAAGACCCCAGACTCACTGGGATACTTTCTTCAATGGGAGGGCACCCCAGGAACCAAGACTCCAAACCAGCAGATACAACAAGCAAGAGGAGTTTATTTGGCGTTTGCGCAAACGGGCTCCCTGTCCAAGGCAGACTGGAAGCCCCGAGCAGCGGTTACAGGCACTTTTAAAGGCAAAAACCACAGGATTAGCATAAGACACCAGGCACACCGGGATTGGCTCAGTTTAAAAATCATCATATACTCCAGCAATCATTTTGTTGAGCGGGAAGTCTTGTAACACTTGTCCTAAACTGGTTGGCTCTCTAGGGGGAGGCTCTTCTGGAGGGGAGTCCACCTAGTTACAGGCTCGTGATTGGTTGACATTTTACCTAGTTTGCTGGGTTCGCCAGATGGTCTTTATCTTGGGTCCCTCGCTGAGAGTTTTTACACAGGAATTTAGAAGAACATACTCTTTTGTTCTTTATCTATGTTTGCAGACCTTGTCCCAGGACCCACATCTGGACTCTGAAACTTTTTACTTATTTGGGGGGGGGGTGTCTGTGCTAGGGCAAGCAAGTTTACAGAAGCAGAGTCAGCAGTTAGCAATTGTAAAATGGACGCAGCCCTAATTTTTCTAATTCTTCAGCATCTTGTCTTCAAGCTGGGGGAAGGTGACGTCCACCCCCCTTCAGGTGATGGGGGTGCCTGGATCCCTGGAGACAAGGGTGGGCACTTGGCTAATAGGTTACTGGACCTGTCAGCCAAGAGCTAGGGACTGGGAATTTCTGGTGACCCTGCCCCCAGCCCGGACCATATTTAGGCCTGGACCAAGCACAGGCGCAATTACCACCATGCCACGTGTCTCGGTGTTCATGTCTTGTCTCCAGTCTCATGGCTCTTCTCTGATCACCATGGTGTCCGATTTAGCTCTCTATTGGAGCTGAATTGGTTTGTTGGTATTGTTTTTGTTCTTTCTTTACTAGCTGGCCTGTTTCCTAACAGTGTTAAATGTATTTGTGGGTTGCAGGCCTTTGTAACAATTATTTTCCTGCAGACGGCTAGCACTCTAATAAAGACTCCAAGATTCGACCTCTTGAAATGGGCTTCTCTGATTTATCACCTTACATTGGGAGGCTTTTTGTTTCATCTAGAAGATCTCATTATGTGATTGGTAAACTTTCCATTCTCTCTTCTGTGGGTTTGTGCCATCTCCACTCTCAATATTTGTAATAAATTTTGGAGGGGGTCTATTTCATATCTGCAGCATGTCAGTAACAAACTGACTTAGATCATTTGATTTATGACTTATTTGAGTCTAGGCTTCTGTATCTAGCATTCCTCATTATTACTGACTTTAGTGCAGATTATTAAATTGTCACAAACTGTTTTGAAGAGCTGGATTCTACTCCATGCTTGAAACTGTTACTTCATTCTTTCTCCTTCCAAATCAACTTTCCATATATCTGGCAATCTTTTTGCATATAAGGGAGTTCTGTTTACCAACTCTCTAACTTTATTGAAATGTGACTGCTTTTTAAAAAATCATTCTTGTTATATTAGAGGGTAGAAATGGGCAGGGCATGAAATTACATTTTAAAAAGTTAAGCAAACAAAATTACCTAACTTACTTTATTCTGTTAAAAATAACCCATATCATGATCTATGGAATAGTTGGTATCTATCTAAAATGGAAAAAAATATATTGTTAGCATAGGAATCATAAAGCCAAAGTTGATTTCTCTAAAGAGATTATATAAGTAATCATGATGTCTATGTTCTAAAAATTTAAAAGAAACATCATTAAGGAAAGCAATTCAAGTGGCTGAATCTTATTAAAATTCTCAGAATTTTAATGCTGAGAATTCAAATTCTTAAGAATTTGAAAATGCAATAGGTGTTTGGTTAGAAAATCCCTGGATAACTCACAGCCTCATGGAAAATTCTCATTTTCTGGAGGAGACTGCCATGTTGCATGAACTCAGTAGCTGTACCTTGCTGAGACTGCACTGAAGCACAAGCCAGTGGTTTGTATGGTATGTCAGAGCTGCAGACTGGTGCACAGCTGGAGATATTTTCTGCTCTCAAGATATGCTATTGCTTCATTCATATTATTTTTCTACTCATTGTAATAAGATAAAAATATTTTCTATCAGGCTGCCACAGCACTAAGCACAATTCTAGAAACCTTCATTAAAGGTTATATTACTAATCTGATATTATGGGACACCATTCCTGTGATTCTTTGCACTTTCCCCCCCTCTATTTCAAACAAGAACAGAAATGAGGGCAAAATCAGAAAGCAGGTCTCCTCAGTCATGACAAAAGATCTCTGATCAAAGTGAATCTTTATAAGAAATACACAGGTGGCTTAATTCTAAATTCTCAGTTTTGAGATTCTCTAGTTTCTCAAGCCTTGGGAAAGAAGAGGTCAGAAGTAGGTGAAAAGAACTAAGATCATTTTCCTCATGCTTTATGTTTCTCCAGGGGGGAATGTCTCAAAGAAGCTACCACATTTTTATTTCTGTACAGGACAAGAAAAGAAAAAAGGGCAAAATTACTAACATAAAATATTACCAGCAATTAGGATTTTTTTTTAAATTTTCAGTCTCACAAAAAATAATTAAAGGAGATGCTCAGGTTGACAATCTTTTTTAAATGATCTTGCCATCACTAAATTAAGATAGCACAGAAGATGAGAAAGGGTAATTGAAAGCAGAGGCCTTGTGCCTGTTGCTCCATGGGAATCCAACCATGATGAAAAGGTCAGAATGTTTTCAACCAAGGGAGCTGCACACCTCCCCACTGAGGGCCCTGGCCTTCGCTAATAGGAACAAGCCTAATTTTAGCCACCAGGATGTCCCTCACCATGGTTTTAACCTTTTCAGAAGACTTTTTTAAATTTCTTTTTTTACATTTAGCCAGAAGTTTGAAATTTAAATCTTCTTTGTTTTCAGCAGATGGTCTGAGACCTGATCTTTTATGAGTGGACAGTCAATGCCTTCCTTTTCAAAGTTCATTTCAGTGTCAAGAAAAGGAATAACTTACAGAGGGAAACAAATATTTTCCCAAGCCTGCTCAGTGGGCAGACTGAATTACTCAACTAAATTACTCACCATGCCTTTCAAAAACAGTGCCCCAGTGCCCCTAGCAAATTTCTACTTTATCAAGAAACCTGAACATCCAGAAGCATAATAAATCCCAAGTTCTATTTACTTACATAGAAACAGTCTCAGAATTGAGTTGTAAGCATGGAAATCACATGATTAATCACCCTCCTAGTTTTATTTGCTGGGATGGGGATATAGTGCTTCTTTCTTAACGGATGCAAGAAGACAGAGGTTCTAGGGTTAGTCAATGTCATTTGATGAAATATTTTCCCACATTAATATGTTACTCCTCTACCCATTCACTCCTTGATCCAGTGACATATAGATGTAGTACTAAGGAGGATCCAGGCTGAGGCAATGTATGGTTCTTATGGGCCCGAATTTCTGGAGGTCTTCTTCCTTGTCCCAGGAGCAAATCCCCTAGTCCACACTTTACACACTCACTTAGCCTAATTGGCTAATACTTCCTTAACCTTTTCCATTTCCTAATGAAATGGAAAGCACAGCTAAGATTTAGGCTGGAAAGTTGGGCGGCGGAAGGAAATGTCTGCAAATAGCAGAGATTGACTTCTTTCAACTTTGTGAGCTTGTGCATATATTTCCTTCTATTATGAATAGAGAGGAATATATAAAATTCTGTTTCTACATCCACCCCCCCATTCCCCTTACACCACCCAGGCTGTAATTTGTTTGGAACCTTGAGGCTAGGAAGTTGCTTGCCACTGTGATTCTAGCTTATTCCAGGCAAAAGAAATCTCAGAATTCTCAGCAGTTTCTCATATACCGCATACACTCGTGGACTTTTCAGATTTTATTTTGTCACTCTTTCTTTGCTTTCCTTCCCAGAAGTCAGAAACTCATTGCCACTTAATATCTGTTCCTCTACTTTTTGATGATACCCATAGCTATTATACTTGTGCTTGCTTTCATATGCAAGAGAGCAAACACAATTTCCTTCCTGCTTTTTCTTTGAAATGAATGTGGAAGTCTTTAAAGTTTTATGTACCCAGAGCCCCTGGTTCCATCAGGAAAGCTCTGAGACTATCCAACAGCGAAGAGAGTCTCCCTTCAGAATGATACTACATTTTTTTTTCAATATGAGGAGAATATTTTCATTATGGCCTAAAACATATACTTATTTTTCTTAGAATATTTTTATGTTTTCTCTCTTTCTGCATGATTTTCTTAGTGAATAATTATTTGAAGATACCCATTTTGGAAGTTCTGTGGAGAATGACCAGTCTCTCTTTCTGTTGGAAAGGTTATAATGAGATCATTATGGTAACTTTATAGTTTACAGGGGATATTTTTTTTAAATTTTTGTTGTTTTCTGCACTACTAGGGTTAGAACTTAGGGTCTCACACTTATGCTGCTTGTTTGCTCTGCTGGTGCTCAACCAGTTGAGCCATACAACTAGATTGGCTTTTTGCTGGTTATTTTGGTTTTTTTTTTTTTTTGTTGTTGTTGTTTCTTTGGTCGGTCATGGGGCTTGAACTCTGGGTTTGGGCGCTGTCCCTGCTCTCTTCAGCTCAAAACCACTTCTGATTTTTTTTCTAGTGGTTTATTGGAGGTAAGAGTTTCACAGAGTTTCCTGCCCGGGCTGGCTTTGAACTGTGATCCTTAGATCTCAGCCTCCTGAGTAGCTAGGATTACAGGGATGAGCCACCAGCACCCGGCTATTGCTGGTTATTTTGGAGATGAAGTCTAGTGGACTCTTCTGCCTGGCCTGGGTTTGAAGTTTGAGCTGCTGGATTCTAACCTCTTGACTAGCTAGAATTATATGCATGAGGCAGTAATGTTCAGCCTTACAGGAGTTTTCTAGCTACATATGGTACCTATTGCTATCAAGAGTATTTATTTTAGCAAAAAATGCAGTGATTTATTTATAGTAATGTCTAACCAATTCTTTTAACCATACCCCTTTATCCCACTGATCATTAAAATATATTTAGAAGATTGATCAACAATAAAACAAAAGTGTATTTGGGGACTTTTAAACTTATTTAAAAGCTATCATTTAAAGGATGCAGTAAGGGTTTTCTACATAGTTAATTTGTAGTAAAATTATGAAGCCAATTTACCTGACTAATATTCTACACACACCTAGGATTCATTTCCTGAAGGCAATTCTACTGTTAACTTACTTCTGATGCAAATAAGAACTTTGGCTCATGGGTTTTAGCATTTGTTCAAAAAAAAAAAAAAACCCTCTTGGTGGCAGTAGCTCACACCTATAATCCTAGCTACTTAGGAGACTATTAGGAAATCTGAGGAGCATGGCTCTAAACCAGTTTGGGCATGAAAATCTATGAGACTATTATCTCCAATTAATCACCCCCAAAGCTGGAAATAGAGCTGTGGTGTATGTGCTAGCATGCTAGGCTTGTGTGAAAAAGCTCAGGGATGGCACCCAGGTCCTAAGTTCAAGTCCCAGGAGAAACACACACACACACACACACACACACACACACACACACACCTTAGAGCACAAGAAAAAGAGTAAGCAGGGAACTTAGATATGTTCCCACTCCAACAGAAGTAGAGTGAGTTCGTAAGCCCTAGGCATGCATGCTGTACACAACACATATGCATATTTTTGCACCATATGGTTTTGAACATTGAAAAGCTTGGTTCAAGATGCAGACAGCATCCATCTGGAGGAAAATGCTGGCTGGGAAGTAATGTTTGATGGGAAATCAAAGCTAATATACTCTAATGTACTTTAGTTCTATAAATACTTTGCAAATGCAATTGAGAGATTAGATTACTGATAGACTCAGATTCTTATGGAATGAGAAGTGAATTTTAATATAAGAAGAGTTGACTCTGGTTATGAGTAAAGATATCTCCTTTTCTGACACATTAAGAAAAGAAATTAAGATGAATGCATTATTCATGACTAGTAACTTCTATTTTTCCCCTTTGCATAAAGTAAGCAGTGTGACTGTTGAAAGTGCATAGTGGAAAGGAAGAGTTGGAGGCTGCAGGGAGTAGTGAAGGTCTGAAATAGCCACTGAGGAGAGGGAACGTGATCTTTCAAAGACAGAGGCTGGAGACAATGTATTTATAATTGAGCTGTTATGTTGGTCTCAAAGTTCTCCTATTCACAGTGAAAAGACAGGAAAGAAAATGCTGGATGTTGATAACAAACCAGAAGGGAAATTCTGTAAAACAGACTTAGGTAAAACAGACTTGGAAACTAAATAACTTAAGGTGGTGAAAACAGATATACCTAAAAAATACAACTCTTATCTTTGATTCTGACTTAGATAGAGAAGGAAATGAATCAGGATAAGGTTGAGGGTGTGAGGTAAAATAGAATGCCCTGGAATTGAAAATACCCTTAGGATAAAGGCAAGGTAAGAAGCTGGATTTTTAGGGTCAGTGAGCCAATATAGTAAGGGTAACACAATAATAAGGTAGGAACAGCGGAAAATTCTGATTCCAAATTTGGAAATGAGTGCGTTCAAACTAATAATAAGCTTAGTTTGGGTTAGTGAATTAGGCTGGCAAAATTGAAAATAGTAAGAAACATTTTCATTGGTCTATTCCACTTCACCTTGAGAACTTGGGTCATTAGGATGTTGGTAAAAAGTAGAAAAGAATGAAAGAATGATTGAACTAAACGTCAGAGGTGTAATGAGAAAAGGAAAAGGCAAGAAGAGGAGTAATGATAGAAATGATGAGAAACCACTCCCCAGCACGCGCGCGCGCGCGCGCGCGCACACACACACACACACACACACACACACACACACACACACACACACACACACACACACACACACACACACACACACACACACACACACACACACACATCCCAGATTAAGAAGCTGTCAGAGTACAGAAAAACAGGCTGAACATTAGAAACTTTCCCCAGAAGAAAAGAAACAGAGGAGCAAGTCCAGACTTGAGAATTAATAGTAAAAGCTTTCCTTGGGTAATTTACTGACCAACTCGAAATAAATGTGTCCATTTTGTTCCCAATCTTCTGTTTTTACACATCATGACATAATACTTTGTGCTCAATGAGCCAGAGCTTTTAATCAATAAGCAAGTGTTGTAAATGTTCTTCTGACTTTCCAATGCCAAATGCTTCAGTTTCTAAAAGTCTCTTGCTGCCTGGATTTAATCTCAGCTCAATTAGAAACAGACTTCACAGTTTCAAAAGCTCAGCTTCCTCATCCATTAAATAGGTACACTAATAGAATTTACCTCACAGTGATTGTGAAGATTGAATGTGGTAAAACATATTGGCAAATACAAGGCTTCAGAACAGAGACTTGTGTGTACTAATCATTTGCTGAGCATCAAGCTGTTTTCAGTGATTATTGTTGGAGTCATGGTTTTACCTCATGATTAAGTTTTACAGTGAATGAATTGGCAGAGAACTAATGTCCTGGTATTTAGTGAGATGTCATGAAAGTACTTAATATTTTTGATAAAATTAATGTAAGACAGAGTCACAAGTAAATTAATATGGCCAAACAAGCTTGGAACTCTTAATAATCGACTTAAAAGATTTCTCACATTTGAATTCATGGTATGGAGGTATTGAGCATGAATGGGAAGATCTGATTTCTGGCTCAAACTCTACCATGTCCTTGAGAAAAATCACTTCCTGAAGTTTCAGTTTTCTTACTCAGGAAACATCATATACACTCCTTGTTTAGTTACAAGAGGATGAAGTGACAGTCATCCTTCAACATGGGATGAAAAGTAAGCAATAGCTAACCTGTTATTCTTACATTTTCCCCCTTAACTAACCTCTGACTTCTAACCACCATCATTATTGCTTGTTTAATTATATTACCTACTAAGCTGCAGTCATTACTCACCATTTAAGTCTCCCAAATAATACTTCTTATTAGTCCCAAATAAGCCTTACATTGTTTTGCAAGTATCATTACTTAAAGTTTCACATAATCTTATCCTCGTCTTAAAAATTATCCAGCTGGGGCTGGGAAGGTGGCTCAGTAGTAGAGTGCTTGCCTTGCATGCATAAGGTCCTGGGTTCCATTCCTCAGCACCACATAAGCAAAAAGAAAAAAGCCAGAAGTTGTGCTGTGGCTCAAGTGGTAGAGCGCTAGCCTTGAGCTGAAGAGCTGAGGAACAGCACCCAGGCCCAGAGTTCTGGCCCCACCACTGGACGCCCCCCCCAAAAAAATTATCCAGCTACTCAAACTTATATTAAATTTATGGTCATTAGAAGAATTAAACCCTCAAATGTATCACATATTTGAGTTTTATGCCCTAGTCAAGCAGGTACTATTATGTCCTGCTTCAATAGCTCATCGTGTTGTTATTTAAAGGGAATAAAAGGATGCTTGCAGGGCTGGGAGGTGGCTCAGTGGTAGAGTGCTTGCCTCGCAGGCATGAGGTCCTGGGTTCGATTCCTCTGCACCACATAGGCAGAAAAAGCCGGAAGTGGCGCTGTGGCTCAAGTGGTAGAGTGCTAGTCTTGAGCTAAAGAGCTGAGGGACAGCCTTCAGGCCCAGAGTTCAAGTCCCCTGACCAATAACAACAAAAAAGCTGGTTGCTTTTCAATAGTAGAGATGATACAAATAGAAAAATACTATATGGCAAGTGCGCGCAGAGAGGAAGAGGTTGCCATGTTGTTGACTTTGCTTCCTGGTAGAAGTGAGCACAAAGGAGACACTGTTGAGCTCAGCCTGCCAGAATGGCAGACATTCACCTGGCTGGTGAGCAGAAAGGAATCCTGGAGTTGGAAAGGAGGCATTCCTTCACAAATAACGACACTAGACATCTGACTGATAGCTGTTTAGGTGCAGCACTCACTGACTTCCTTCACAGAGCTCAGGGACTTAAAGTATCTATAAAACCATGGCAACAAAATTAGATTTAAAATATTGAGGGAAGGAGGAGAGGGGAAAAATCAAGTGTGGAAAAGATATAAAAGCCAACATGACAAATAAGAAGGGGAAAGATGCAGCTATTACCTTTGACTGTAATGTTTAGCCTTGAGTTTCCCAGGAGACACCAGGAAGAGAGAAACATAAAAAGTTACCAACATCTTGTAGGATAACAGGAGGAAAATTATGTTTCTCAGTGAAAACAAATTTATCTCAAATCGAAGAAGGGCATTCTCACTGGGAATTATATGGTGATCTGGAAGATAGAATGGACAGTACACTCAGAAACATTTTTATGGCTAAGAAGAGTGAATGCAGACAAATATTTCTTACATATTTTTAATCTATAAAGAAAATGCTATATCAAGTCTTTGTAAAGTAAAAACATAAAATTCCCTCATAACAGAGAAAATAAGATCTGAAATATAAAAGCATTTAGGAATAGGCATTTTCCCAAATGACCAACATTTCACCATGACGTGAGATAATTTCTCACATAAGTCAACTTGATAGTTTATGTTTTTGTCACAAACATGAAGACTGCTATCTTTCCTTTTGCTTCTCTAAGTTAATCGTTGCATATATTTATGAAAAAACCATTGATTATAGTTTCAAATGATGTTCTTAGAGTAATTCAGAAGAAAACCCACGAAGATAGTCATAAATGTTGAATTTAGTTGCTTAAAGAATTAGTTCATAATTGTTTTTCTGATAAGGAAAACTTTCAAATTAAAATTATTTCATATTTTTGCCCAGAAAAATCAGAAGTGTACTCATTTTCTAGATTTTGTAAACAGCCACTCCCACCCTTACTCTCCTTTCATGTACAAGTTACATTTAATATAAGGAATACAAATCCAACTGGGTATTGGGATTTAGCCTGGCATATGGGCTAACCTCCAGGGACTCTAAATTTCATTCCTTCATTTATTGTGCAAACGGATTGGCTTCACTGGCCTTTCTAAGTGTCACTTAGAAAGTACCATTAAGAAAGAAAATTGACCCTCCCCCATGGTATAACCCCTGCTTTCACTGTATTTGATGTCGGTATAATTTGTGGAGGGGAAGGGAAAAAACAAATCGTTTAAATAGGGATACAGGTGGACCCACTGCAACCACGAGATGTACAAGTCGTTATGTTGAAAACGAACTTTACAACTTTGGTGTGGGGGCAGGGGGAGGATGGCAAGGGATGGGGAGGGGAAACAAAGGAGGAGGTTACAATGCTTGATAAGAAATGTACTCATTATCTTGCCCATGTAATTGTAACTCCTCTGTACAGTATTTTCACAATAAAAAAAAGAAAGAAAGAAAATTGAGCAAACAAAATTTGGGCTATTTTGGTATTGTACCTAGGATGGCCAGAGAAATCTACTATCATTCTATTATTGTTTATTGTTCCTATCACTTGCTTAGGAATTTCTAAGCAAGAAAATATGAAAGTATTTCTTCTATGTAGTTTAGCCTATTTTTCTGCCAAAATCATCTGTTCTTTTTGTTTAGATTTTTAAAATCATGATTATACTTGTGAAAACAATATTGAGAAACTTAATATAAGGCTGCTGCCCATGAAAAACATGCTGGGTGTCTTAGTGTACAGGCCAGATAACAGGCAGCATGTCACCAAAACCAGAGAGAACAAATGTCTCTAAATGATAAATGACAAGCATCACTTCTGTGGGAAATAAGGGTTCTCAGAGGCCAGGCTATTACAATGTACTCTTTAATGTAAATTTTCTATGACTGTATAAAGAGGCAAAGAAGGTGAAAGGTTTTGACTTATAATTGCTAGAAGACAAACTTATCTGTTAACTAAAGAGATTTATCCTGGGCTTTACAAAATTAACTTCCTAAGACAGTGGGTCTTTAACTGTTGACTTCAATTGTTTTATTTTAATTACTCATGGTCTAATATTTCTTATAACTGTAAAAAAAGTAATCAAGAACCTTTTTATTTTTAATTAGTATCTTTTATTAGCATATAGTAATTATACAGGTGGGGTTAATTTTGGCATTTTCAACTTGCATACAAGGTATCCCATTAACTCCATTCCTCTATCACTGTTTCTTACCTCTCCACCCCACTTCTTAAGATCAAATGTTTCATTGTTCTATGTTCTGTGTTCATATATACATATAAAGTACTTGTTTCCATTTCTATTATTACATTGAATTTGATGTCTCTGAGGGCTTCTCTCTTAGTTATTAATAAAATATCTGAGATTATTAGGATCTGCAAAAGTACATCCCTTAAGTGAAGTCAGCTTTTACCTCTTTCTTTTCTCTTACTTACTGTGGATGTATGATTACAAAGATGACTAGCACAGTCGGCCAGCAACTTGATTGAATGTTAAGGTACCAACATAAAGGTACTTTTTCACTATTGCTTTTCTAGATGAGCAAGAAAATCTCAACACACTATCTAAGTAAGTCAGGAATTATTGTTGCTAACAATTAAATTTAATATTCCATGACAATTTTAAAATTTTGTAAGCTTTCATCTTGCTACAGTAAACTGAAAAGTAAACTTCCCATTATGGAAGACCTTTTTGTGAGATTGGAGATATTAACAAATGTAATTAATAAATTAGCAAATTTAATACTGTAAAATGAAAACTATACATCAATTTTTGCAAATATCCAATGAATACATTACAAAATCATGAACGAATAAAAGATTTGTTCAAAGTGCGAGGACAGCCAATTAAATTTAATGTAACTGAATATGTAAAGTTCATCAAAATTACTCCAGATGGCACATAGCAATTAACCTTTAAGATACTACACTTGTCAAGTTTTATTGTAATACCAAGGAAACATATTTATAGTTATCTGAGAAAGCTAAAAAATATTTCTTCTTTTTCTGTCTACATACCTATATAAGACCCTGTTTTCTTTAAGTACTTCAGCACAAAATACTGCAAGACACTGGCAATACTCTATGTCTCTACCTCCTTAGTAGTTAGAAGTACAGGAATAAGCCACTAGTTTCTGATTTTCCTTGCCTGTTTTAATTTCCTATGTTTTTCTTCTACATGTTAAATCTTCATTTTGTAAGACATGAAGTTTGTGAGTGTTTATATTGTATCATTATTATTGCAGTGACTGACTTAGAAACTTGGTTGATTAGCTGATTTGTTTATATCTAAGTCCTTCCTATATTATTTGAGAGGATTAGAAAATAAAATTTAATAAACTAAAAATGTGAGGAAAATAGAACTAAGAATAAGGAAAAAGAAGGAAAGCTGTTTTGACTAGTGCCAGAATAATTTCTAGAGGCTGGAAAGGTAGCTCAGTGGTAGAGTGCTTGCCCTGCATGCATGAGGCCCTGGGTTTGATTCCTCAGCACCACATAAGCAGAAAAAGCCAGAAGTGGCGCTGTGGCTCAAGTGGTAGAGTGCTAGCCTTGAGCTGAAGAGCTGAGGGACAGTGTCCAGGCCCAGAGTTCAGGCCCATGACCAAAAAAAAAAAAAAAAAAAAAAATGAAGAAGAATTTCTACAGGTAAACATCAAATATAATCAGAACTGAAGATGGCAGTGATGGCTTAGATGAAAACTGAGCCGTATGGATATCTGTAATTGGATGAATACAAGTATGTTACAGTAGAAATATATTGCCTACCATCTAATACCAAGAGATTAA